>NW_027527920.1:15191686-15211267 GCF_008692635.1 Crocuta crocuta | reverse complement strand
AAAGAAGTTCAGGGTCTGGTGCCCAATCTGACAAGTAAGCAGATCCCTCTGTAGTTTGGGTGATCAGGACTGCGATAGGAGTAAAGTCAGAATGAAATGGAAGCCCAGAGGCAGAAACTTCTATCCTGCCTGGGAGAGTGGGGAAAGACTCCAAGGAAGAGCGCTCTTTGGAGAACATGATTCTTTGAATACAAATACAAAATCTTCTTGTTCGGAAAAACAGATGAAATGATGAGGAGATACAACTCTAAAGAATTTGTTGCCAGATTCTTCTGCTCATGAGCTGTGTGCCCTTGGGCAAGTTTCTTAGCCTGTTTCTCCCCAAGTTTCCTCATCTGTAAACTGAGAGTAATGGGCAATTGCCTGGCTCAGTCAGTGGAGCATGCAACTCTTGATCTTGGAGTTGTGAATTCGAGCCCCAGGTTGGGTATAGAGATTACTTAAAATAGTAATAATAATAATAGATTTATCTGATGGGTTATTATGAAATGCTAATGAGATAAACATATGAAACACCTGGGGCACATAACAGGTATTCAGTGAATAGTATTCATCAGTTAGGTGTTAAGTATGAAAAACAAGTTTGGAAAATAGAAAATAGTGGGGAAAATACAAACTAGAATGCACCATTTCAGAATACTTATTATTGTATTTCTTATAATATTTTCTTACAATAGTTCTCTTATGTATGTTTTTTAAATGTAAAATACAATGTGCATATATTTTTTACTTAATATCATAAGCACTTTTAAATATTATCACATGGCTTTTGTATTTATTGTTTTTAATGGCTGTTGAGTAGACCATAAATAGACACTCCTTCATTATTTTTAGCTCTTTCCCTGTTTGATGTGTTTCTAGATGTCTTCCAGTTTTTTAGTACTATAAATAATGCCGAAGTGAACTTGTTTGTTTTATGACTTTTTTTCATATTTTAAATTATTTCCATGGTATGGTTTTCAGATACCTAGCTGGGTCAAACTGAATAGATAATTTTATGGACTTTTTTTTAATGCATATTACTAAATTACTGCTGAATTTCCTTTTGAGAGTGGTACGTTTAGTTCTATCACTTCCCTAACGTTTAGTACTGTTTGCATTTTTCCATTACGAATCAGATTTTCCCACCTATTTGTTTCTCAATTCTATTTTTCTCTTAAGAATTTTCTGTTCATTTCCTTTGTCCATTTATCCATTAGCATCTTACCAGTTGCCTGAGGGCCTAAGTAGTAGCTTAGCTGGATGGTGTAGTGAAGGTGGCAGTCTCCGGAGCAGAACTCTCTGGGTCCACACCTGACTGCTGCTGACTGAGTGTGACTTTGGCACGTAGCTAATGTGTAAATGAGGATGATACTCACACCCACATCTAGGATTGCTGTGATGAGAAGAGAACCTGGCACAGTGTGCTCACTAAAGTGTGTTAGTCATTACTAGGTTTGTTTTTGAATAAGAGGGGGTAAAATTTGAGGTGAGCAAATGAACAGAATACAAGTTCAATCCCTTGTGAATTTTCTCCCTCTGCAGGTAGTGGCCACCATGTTCCTCCTCATGATTGTCTTTGCCATTTTTGACTCCAGAAATTTGGGAGTCCCCAAAGGCCTAGAGCCCGTTGTCATCGGCCTCCTGATTATTGCCATTTCTTCCTCCTTGGGACTGAACAGTGGCTGTGCCATGAATCCAGCTCGAGACCTGAGTCCCAGGCTTTTCACTGCTTTGGCAGGATGGGGGTTTGAGGTCTTCACGTAAGTAACAGCGGTGTCAGGGGAGAAAGATCCATGCTGCACCTCACTGGGAGGGCTGTGGTTGGACTACAGAAGTCCAGGAGAGTTCAGATGGGAGTGCGGAGGGTAAGAGCACACTCTGGTCATCAGTGTGGGATATTTCACTAGTGATTTGTGATATGGGGTGCGGTGGGGGAGGCATGAGGCAGACAAACATGGGCACAGATAGACAGGGAGGGAGAGACAGAGAGAGAGAGAGAGGCTCCAGGTAAATTCCAAAGAGATAGGCTTGCCCTATATAATAATAATCGGTATATGGTTTTATGTGAATATTTTGGTTGTATAACTTGTCTTCAGATTCACTTTGATACAAAGTTGGGGCAAGAATTTATATCTTCCAATACTACTACAGGGCTCCTTCTAGAGAATTGTGCTATGTATGCTTCACTCATTTAGCATATCTCTACTGAACACTGTGTGCTGTGGTCACTGTGCTAGATAAGGAAATTTCAAAATCACCTAAGACACTAGCCTTGAGCAATATAATAAGTGCTCTGGCAACTTCTAAAACCAAGTGCTGAGGGAATGTAGATAAGTGGGTGACCAGGAGAGCCTGGGTAGCTCAGTCGGTTGAGCATCCGACTTCGGCTCAGGTCACTATCTAATGGCTTGTGAGTTCGAGCCCCATGTCGGGCTCTGTGCTGACAGCTGGGAGCCTGGAGCCTGCTTCAGATTCTGTGTCCTTCTTTCGCTCTACTCCTCCCCTGCTTGTGCTCTGTCTCTCTCACTCTCAAGAATAAGTAAAACATTAAAAAAATTTTTTTAAAGAGAGTGACTAGATAGCTATGCCTGGGGAAATTGGAAAAGGCATCAGTGAAGAAGTGAGAGCTGAGTTGGGTCTTGAGGTATGAATAGGAAGTCCCTGGTAGAACAGATATAAAAGAAAGCCTGTGTACAAGAAATGGCATGACGCCATGCTTTCTACCTCAGAATGTGTGAGGAAATACGCCAATTGTTGGGACCAGTCTTCTAGGACACACTGTACCCATTTCTTCCTTCCCATTTTTGCCCCATAAAATCACAGTGGTCAGTCCCCATCTATTATCACATCTCTCTCTGAGAAAGGAACTCACTTTGGTTCATCAAGAAACAGGGCTCCAACACAGAGAAAGAGAGGCCAGAGAGACACATGTGAGGAAATGTTAGTTTAATACTTGGTGTGAGAAAAGACTTGAGTGTTTCTAAATGCTGACATATAGTCACGCACATGTGATGACTTATTTAAGTGTAGGTTTGGGTTGTCTTCACCAGTGTGAAAAACTAGCTATTAAAATAACTGATACCAGTCATATCACCACCATAGACAGGGCTGAGAGCTGCTAGAATATAAGCATCCTAAGGACAGGGACCTGGCAGCTTCCTCATTGGTGCACCCACAGTAACAAAACTAGAGCCTGGCATATACAGAGTTTCATAGAAGTTAATAAAAGTATGAATGAAATAATGGATAAACACTATATGCCAGACATGTCCTAAGAGATGAAGGATACAAAGAAAATTGAGCCACATCCCCTCTCTTTAAGAAACTAGTAATGCAGTGAATTGTCTAGAGCAGTGGCTCTCAACCAGAGGTGATTTTTTCCACCCAGAGATGTTTGGCAATACCTAGAGACATTTCTGGTTATCACAACTGGGGAGGGTGGAGATGAAAGTCATTACTGGCATCTAGTGAGTAGAGGCCAGAGATACCGCCAAGCATCCCACGGTACCCATGACAGGTCCCCACAACAAAGAATTATTCAGATAAATTGTTAAGAGTACCACAGGTGAGAAGCTCTTGTTCCAGAATGATTACCACTAGAACGCCCCCAACTAGGAAGGATCTTTTGTATTCTTCCAACAGAGAATGAAAAACATATGTCAGAAAGATTCCCAGAGCCCAGAATTAACTGATGAGTTTTGTTATTTCCACCTTCCTGAGCTTCATTCTAGGAGACCACTGCCCCCATGACCAGGTCACCTCAGTTAGCTCCACACAGACCCTGGAACAAAGATGCCTCAAAGGCCTGCCTTTGAGCTCTGCTTGGTGATTCATCCAAAGCTCTAAGAGTGATGGTGGCTCTAAGATAGGCAGAGACCTTGCCTGTTCTCTCTCAGTTTTATTAAGTGTAGGCAGGAGATCATGTCCATGGCAAAGTCCTACAATCACTTAGTGCTAAACTAAGCTCCATGTCCCTCTGTGTCAGGGTCCCTTCCCTTCATGCACTCATTTATTCATCCATGCAGCTACCTGAGCTCTTATTCAAGGAGCTGTGCTAGAGATGACAAAACCCAATTGCTGTCCTTCACCTTTATTTACGTTTTGTTTCAGAGGGGTTAGCATAGGCTCTTAACTGTTAACCAAGGTGAAGTTGTCAAATGCCATTAAGGAGAACTGACTCATTAACACCAAGATTTGAGAGGTTTTCAACTCTAAGCTTAGGAATTACAGGGGTGGAAGTAGGGGCATTTTATAGTATTTGGACATTCTTAAACAGGGGACAGAGAGGCTATTTCAGGCAGAGAGGCTGCTATATACAAAGACAGAATGTTAGAATAACACGTGATCTAGTCTAGCTGAAAGGATGCATGAAGAAGCCTGAAAAGAACAACTCTTGTTAGATCACAGAGGATCTAGGCTCCCAGAATGAAAAAGTCAGGTTTGGGCTACTCCCTATTCTGTAGATTATGGGAAGTAGCAAAAGATTTAGAGCAGAAGTTTGACGTGTTTGGAGCGCCAATTTACCAAAATTAGTCTGACATCACTACATGGATAAAGAAGAGACTAGAGGATCAGAAACCAGTTAGGAAAGAGCTGACTGGCTGGTAATCTTCGAAAATTCCCAAGAAAACCTTTGAAGGATAACAGGTCTCCAAAGTGTTCCTAGACTCTTTCATCCTTCCAGGGCTCCCTACCCCTGATAAGCATCACAGAAGATGTCTCAGCTGGGATCTACCCCCATGGTCTCAGAGAAAACCAAGACTGCCTTATTCTCATGGCCTCACTTGCCCCTGTAGGACAGTCAGTGGGGATGATGGCAGAGTGGGGCACCAGAGGGTCCAACAAGGGCAAGTCAACAGACCTTAGCTGACTACTGCTATCCTCTTAAATATTAAGATGTTTTCCACCTAAGCTCTCTCCACTAATTCACATTAAGGAATTAATGACTTCATGGATGAAGGATCTCAGGAGTATTGTTAATATTTTAAAGAGTTTACCCAAAGGGAGGAATTCCTGCTGGTGGTATGTACTTCAAGCAAATTAACACAGATGTTTCCCAATCACAACATGCAAATGATACTGTGGACTTGTAAGACCGGCCAGGCGGGATACTACATGTGAGGACCTTCATTTATGACTTGGGACCTCGGCACAACACATTCAGCCCTGACAGAAGGAAGAGCCCAGCCAGTGAAAAGAGGACGTGTGTTCTGGCACATAACTGGGACCCCAATCTGTTAAATGACAGTGAGATTCGCTATTAAATCATGATGAACGAGAGGAAATGGTAGACAAATTAGATGGCTTATACTTGCTTCCTGTGTGTACCAAAGAGAAGGCTCCTAGCTCTTTAAAGCCCATGTGCCTCTCCTAGGAAAGTCCTCCTGGATTTGGGGGCTTGTGAAGGTGCGCTGAGAGCAGCGAAAAGTGCAGCATCCTCTCTCCTGTGCAGTAAGAGTGACATCTGGTGGCTGCTGTGCTCACCCTCGGTGCTCTTCCCTCCATGATCTAATTTCAGAGTACTTGGATGGTCTGGGTGGAAGAGACCACCATGCAGATGGAAGAATGAAGCTCAAGGGCAGGGCTCATTTTCTTTATTATCCTTTCTAATCCAACTGTGATAGAAACAAACGCCACATGGAACATATATGTAGTTATTAAACAGAATGGTAAAAAGGACAGCCATGAACCTTTCCCAGCTAGGACACTGTGAAGTCCTCAAGTATATGTGTGGGCTCTTGCTATTTCCCCTGTGTCCTCCACATTATCCTGAATATTAGTGCTTCTCACTCCTCTGTTTTAAAAAAGTTTTATCTGAAATGTATATATCCTTAAACAATACATCGCATACTTTTGCTTGCTTCTGAGGATCATGTTCCTTTCTGTGGAGCTATTTAAATCGATTTCCTGTCTCCGAGAAAGATGGTAACAATTTACAAAGGCACCTGCTTTCTCCCAGAGCTATACTTTTAGTATAAGGTACTGTCATTGAAGACTTCTGTAGAAGACAGAATCATGGCACAAAAGCCTTATCAGAGAGTAGCTTTAAGCTGTGACCTCAAAAAATAAGCATGCAATTAAATTATATTTAGTAGGTAATTCATTTAACCACATTTCATTTTCTTAATTTATTCATTCATTGACAAATGTTTTCTGATTGTTTATGTCGTGGTTGCCCTCGTAGATGATTCTCAGGAACCCCTCCACACCTTTCCGTTCATTATCCCCAGGACTCATCATTTCAGGATTCAAGAAAGGAAGTTCCTGAGTAATCAACCTGAACTATCCCTAGATGCCTTCAGTTTTGACAGTGGGTTCAGGGATTATATTACCTGAAAGGAAAAGAAATGTGGCATATTCTCTCAAGACTACTAATAGGAAAACAGAATAGATCATCTGAAATCAGGTGTATGGAAAATCTAGGATGATGGTTGCCAAGCTACAGTGAGTGTCATGCCTAGTTCTTGCTGAGCTAAAAGGGAACCATGAGCATGAGAAAGACTGGCTTGTTTAGTGGATACCTAGACAATAATTCCAGGAGAAAGTGCAATATCACTAATTTCTCGTTTGATTTCAGAGCTGGAAATAACTTCTGGTGGATTCCTGTAGTGGGCCCTTTGGTTGGTGCTGCCATTGGAGGCCTCATCTATGTTCTTGTCATTGAAATTCACCACCCAGACCCTGACCCAGACTTCGAGACAGAACAATCTGAAGACAAAACAGAAAAATATGAACTTAGTGTGATAATGTAGTAGTGTGCTCAGTCTTAAATTTGCAATTGGCTGAACTCGTATTCTCTTCAGAAAAGATGGCATCCAGGCATCTGCGTTTTCGTAAGACTAGGATGGAATCCAATCATTTTTTTTCTGCTAGCTGTGTGTGAGGCACCTAACTGTAAAAGCATTCAAGTGAAAGTTTACAAATGCTGACCTCTTCTCCACCAGTTTCCCCCAGAATAGCACTGATTGTCCCCTGCTCTGTTTATTTCATCCTTTGATGGGAATCTTTATTACTAGGTGAGTTCCAATCACTTCAAACCTTGACCACGGACTTATTTGAGTGATCTTAGCTGCATTACTTGTATGAAATAGCATTACAAAAGCCTTGTTTTCAAATTCCACAAAGATTACATTTTGAATATCAACCAAAACTTGATTGAAAGACAAAATAGTGATTTCAGTTAATATGTTCATGAATTAGAGTTAACTCTGTAGTTATGCTGTGCCACTATATTTGTATAGATACAGATACTTTTCAAGCCTAGGAATAAAGGAAACAGTAGAATACAGCTGGAAAGCACAGGGGAAGGACGTTGTGGCATTCAGAAACCTCAGGAGACAAGATAAATTTGGGAAACCAAATGGAACTTTTTAATGGAAACCATTTGTCAGATTAATCTCTTGCTCTTTGCATTTTAGAGGGCACCAATTAATTTCCTTGTCTTTAGTATAATAAAATACAACTGTAACCTCAGTCATGAAAAATACATCACTCTGTATTTTTAACTCAAATGTATTTTCCTGATTGTCCACTTGAGGACAGACATTTGACAAGTGAAGTCAATGGCTGCACTGATCCATTATTCTTCACATGTCCTAGAAGTCAAAACTGAAAGCCAATGGATCCTGGACTAGAGGAATCTTCAGGATAGAAGGTCCCTGGAAAGCTAGCATTACCTTATTGGGCTTTACAATTCACAAAACACTTTCATATTTATTATCTAATTTAATCCTCATGGTGACTGTTTGAGGTATATGCCATGCTTCCCGTTTTCTGAGATAAAGAAACAAAAGCTCAGGGAAGTTAAGTGAGTTGCCGAAGTTCACATGGAAAGTTGAGCCTCGTCTAATGCATCCTACACCTTTCTGAAGATCAATCAATAACTGGCCAAGAATCTTGGCCAGCCCTTCTTGGCTGGCAAGAAGACATGGATTGGCAGCTGCCAGAATGTGTACATCTTCTGTACATAATGTTCCTGGGATCCTAAAATATAAGGACCTTTATCATATAATTTTATTTCCATTGTTACTTATGCACTAACAAAGGAAAGAGGTAGCAATTTGATTGTACTTTTCATGTGCTGAAAAACATTATTAGAAGGCCTCTCTTCCTTGCTCTTGCTACATCTTGCTCCTATTGCTGCTCCTTCCTTCCATAACAATCACAAACGTTACATTTGGGTAATTTCCCCTTGGTCAGCCTCTTCCCTGTGAAGTTCTCTAATTGATGTCACTTTGGTGACAAATCTCCACAAGCTTGTAACTCACAAGCACCATACCAAGTGATGCATCCTCAGTGAAACTGTTAAAAAGCCCAGCCTTCCCAGAGGTATCCAGTTCCCCCAACTGCTTTGTGACGATCACAGAAAAGTAAATGAGAAATGTCTCCAATGGCCTATGTTCTACCATCTCCTAACATGGAATATTTTTCTTGCTCTGAATCTACCTGGATATTTCCTATTTGAAATAAAATTGGTGGGTTTTTAAAAAGTTTTTAGGAGTATTATGATGTCTAAGTACATATGCTTATCCTGTCTACAAACTGAGATCTCCTGGGGAGCTTTTAAAAGTTACTAATACCCAGTTATTCTTTTGTAAATATCACAATGATTCAAATGTACAGCCAGGGTGGAGAACATTGACTTGGTTAAATTACATGTTCTAAGGTTTCTTTGAAAACCATGCTTGGTGGTGGCCAGGCCATTCTTGGTAGCATTTGCAGGCTTGGGATCCTCATGGATTTGAGAGCAGTGTTTCCCAATAGGGGGCAGTTTTCCCCTTTCTCATTCCCTTCCACCACCCCTGCAAGGGGATATTTGGCAATGTCTGGAGAGGTTTTGGGTTGTTACAACTGGGACAGGAGAGTTACTGGCATCTAGTGGGTAGAAGTCAGGATGCTGCTAAACATCCTACAAAGGACAAGACAGTCTCCACCCCCACTGCCACCCCCCACACACAATACAGCATTATTCAGCCCAAAATGGCAATAATGAAGAGGTTGGGAGACCCTGAATTTGGAAAAAGGTGAGGTGAGGAATAAGAGAAGACAATGAAGCCCTGTGCCCTGATTAAAGTTCTGCAAAAACAGAGACACCAAACAAGTCAGAACAGCCCCGGGGTGGATTATAATTATTACAGGAAGACACAATCTAAAATTTGAATTTTCAGTTTGGATTTGGAAGTTATGATTCATGCAGGTGTTCATTAAACACTACATGGTGATTAATGAGTGGAATTATAAAGAAGAAATCACAGTTATGGAAACCATTCCAAGGAAGACTTTTTTTTTTAATGAAAAAAAGTTCCTCTTGTCCTAGGTGCTCACATTCAAATTCTCCCTCTGCCCCAGTTTACAAGTGAGTTTGCTTGTGGCAAGTTCTTATGCAAGATAATGTGTTTGTGTTTGAATGATCAGTATCAGAAGTCAATTAGAGCCAAATAACCTATTTTTAAAATAGACCCTTTAGGAGCTGGAATTTTAACATCCCCCCCCGCCACCTTCCTTGTCAATCATTAAACTTAATAGAAAGCATGTGTTTTAATGTCATAAATAGAATTTCTCTATGATTCCCCTACCTGTTTAGATCTTGAAGCATGTCAAATGTTGTAGGACTTTTTATAAAGTTTATTTTGGAGGTATGGGGCAAAGAGATTAGGAGAGAGAGAGAGAGAGAGAGAGAGAGAGAGAATCCCAAGCAGGCTCTGCACTGTCAGCTCAGAGCCTGATGTGGAGCTTGAACCCACGAACCCTGAGATTATGACCTGAGCTGAAACCAAGAGTTGGATTTGGTTACTGAGCCACCCAGGCACCCCAGACTTTTCTAACTCGTAAGAACCAATGTTAATATTCAGCTATTGAACAGGATAAGCAAAGTAGAAATGTCACATTTAAAAATCTGATCCTTAAGATATAAATTATTGTTTCCTTTAAATTATTTACATACACACACACACACACACACACACGTCTTATATAAATGTTGTAGGATTTTTTTTAACCTCAATACCAAGAGTTTGTTGTCTTGCCACTTTAAAGAATGAAGAGGTGACACAAAATGAGCAGCAAGCAGAAGTTTCTTAGAGTATAAGACCAGAAAGGAAGAATAGTATGAAAGCTCTCTTTACAGAGAGGGGATACAGAGAGAGAGGAAAAGTGAATGCCCGCAACTATAGGTAAGGTCCTTGTTTTATAAGGTCCCAGTCATCACTCCCATCCCTTCCCCCTCATTCTTTCTCAGGTTCTACCCATACAGGCTGGACAACTCTAGGTGCTGGGTTGTCAGTTCCTGATTGGTTTGACCCCATTGTGTGAGGAGTCAGACTGGTCATATGGTCCTATGTATAATGTAAGTTTTATGGTTTAGCTAGATATTTTTATTGTCAACACTTTATAATGAACATAACAGATAGACACAGACTGTTCCATCCAAAAGCAATAGAATATACATTCTTCTCAAGGACACATGGAAGATTTTCCAGGTTAGATCATGTGGGAGGCGACAAAATAAGTCTTAATAAATTTAAGAGGATTGAAATTGTATCAGGCATCTTTCTGATCACAATGGTATGAAACTAGAAATGAATTACATGAGGAATACTGGAAAACTCACTAATATGTGGAGATTAAACAACATGGTACTGAATAACCAGTGGGGGAAAGAAGAAAAAATAGAAATGAAAAGGGGCACCTGAGTGACTCAGTCGGTTAAGTGTCCAACTTTGGCTCAGGTCATGATCTCACAATTCATGGATTCGACCCCTGCATTGGGCTCTGTGCTGACAGCTCAGAGCCTGGAGTCTGCTTCAGATTGTGTGTTTCCTTCTCTCACTGCCCCTCCTCCACTCGCTCTCTGTCTCTATCTCTTAAAATAAAATAAGGATATAAAATTTTTTTAAAAAAGACAGAAATGAAAAAATACCATAAGGTAATTAAAAATGGGACTATACCAAAATTTGTGGGGTGGAACAAAAGCACTTATAAGTGGGAAGTTCACACTGAGCCTAAAATGTATATACAAATGAAAAGGAACTAGAAGAGCCAAAACAAATGAAAAAAGGAACAAAATCGGAGGGCTTACACTATCTAATTTCAGTACTTTCTACACAGCCATGGACAGTGTGCTATTAACAGAGCACATCCCTAAGGAGGCACAAATAGATTAATGAAATAAAATAGAGAAAACAGACTCTGATACACATTTATACAGTAAATTGATTTTCAGTAAGCAGTCCATGTAATTCTATAGAGAAAGGACACAGGTTTCAAAAAATATTTAATGAATAACTAGAAAAAAGAAACCTTGATTCCTACTTCATAGTAACATAATACACAAAAATGAATTCAAGTTGGATCATAGGCTAACACTTCCAGAGAAAAACATGAGACGACATACTTACAAGTTTAGGATTAAAAAAAGGTCTTGTAAAAGGATATAAAACAATAAAAACAGGTTAATCAGACTTCTGAAAAATTTAAAACCTCTACCCATTAAAAGACACCATTAAGAAAATGAATATGCAAGCCACAGACTGGGAAAAATATTTGTAATGCCAATATTTAACAAAGAACTTGTACCCAGATTATCTAAAGTGCTCCTTCAACTCAATAAAAAAGAAAAACAATATCAGTTTTTTTAAATGAGCTAAGGACTTAAGTAGACACTTTAGAAAGAATATATACGAATGGCCAATAACAATATGAATGAAGTTCAAATTAAAATCACAACAATGTATTAAATTATAGACACTAAAATGGCTAATTCCAAAATAGACTTAAGAACAGTAGCTGAACTCATATCAGTAGTATAAAATGGTACTACTCTGTAATTGTGGTTTTTATAAAATTAAGCATATATATATATCCCATGACAGTGCATTTCACTCCCCAAGTATTTATCCAAGTAAAACGGGAATTATATCTTCCAAAAAGCCTTATATAAGAATGTTCATAGCATCTTTATTCATTATAGCCCTAATCTGGAAAGAATCCAAATGCCCATCAACAGGAAAATGGATATATAATATGTGGTATATTCTTACAATGAAACCATAGTCAACAATAAAAATTAACTTGCTAACGGGGCACCTGGGTGGTTCAGTTAGTTAAGAGTTCAACTCTTGGTTTTGGCTCAGGTCATGTTCTTGTGGTCCGTAAGTTCAAGCCTTGTGTCAGGCTCTGTAGCCAGTGTGGAGCCTGCTTGTGATTCTCTCTCTCTCCCTCTCTCTCTGCCCCTTCCCCCTCATACTCTCTCAAATAAATAAATAAATAAATAAACTTAAAAAATAACATGCTATTAATACATGCCATAACATGGATAAATCTTTAAAATATGCAGAGTAAAAGAAATCAGACACAAAAAGTACATAATGTATGGTTCTATTTTTAATGAGCTCAAGGACAGGAAAAAGAAATCAGAGTATTAGTTGCTACAGAGGTGGGCAGCAGTATTGGTTATAAAAGGGCTAGAGAAAATTTTCTGGAAATAAAAGTTATATATTTCTTGATTGGGTTAAAGATTATATAGATGTATACATAGGTCAAAATGTATGAAATCTTACACTTAAAAATCTGTGCAGTTCACTATGTGTAAACAGCATAAGAAATCTTTAAAAATATTAATATCCAATTTCTCATTTGAAACTATAGAGGTCACAAGTCAGTGGGATAGTAAATTCAAAGTAATAAAAGGAAAAGACAATCAAAGGAGAATTCAGTGTCCAGCAAAACTATCCTTTAAAAAATAAAGGAAAATTAAGACTTTGTCAGACAAGCAAAACCTGAGAGAGTTTGTCACTGGTAGATCTCCACTACTTGAAATACGAAAGGAAATCTCTCAGAGCAAAATTAAAAGAAAGTAGACCATAACCAAATCCACATGAAGAAACAGACTGATAAAAGTAACAACATCGGTAAATATCAAAGGCAGTATACATCTTTTTAGTTTGTAACGTGTTTTCCCATGGTCTATTTTAAAATATAACTGTATAAAACAATAATTACATGGCACTTTTGATGGTTTTACAATGTATAAGTATATAATTTGTGTGACAATAACAGCATGAAGTGAGGAGGGAATGAAGCTATATAGGAGCTAAATTTTTCACAATATTGAAATCAAGTGAGTATCAGAACTAGATTGTTAAAAATTAATAAATTTATTGTAATTTCCAGGACAGCCACTAAGAAAATAACTCAAAAAATGGCAAAAGAAATGAGAATTAAAATAGTGAACTAGAAAATATTTTTAACACAAAAGAAGGCAGAAATGGAGGAATAAAAGAACAAAAATACATAAGACATATAGAAAACAAATAACAAAATAGCAATTGTAAATTCTACCTTATTAGTAATTACATTAAATGTAAATAGATTAAACACTTCAGTGAGAAGATGGAGATTGGCAGAATGAATCTGAAAATATCATCCAATTTTACACTGTCTACAAAAGATGTACTTTATACTGAAAGCCAAACATAAGTTGAAAGTAAAATGATGGAAAAGGATACACACCATGCAAACAGTAATCAAAAGAGAAGTGTCTACTAATATCAGAAAAAATAGGTTTTAATGAAAAAGTGTTACTAGAAACCAAAAGAACATTTAAAAATGATAAAACAGTGCATCTATCAAGAAGACACAGGAATGTAAACATGCATATACTTGAAAATAGAGCTCCAAAATACACGAAGCAGGACAGGTCTCTAGGACAGACCATAGATAGGCCAACAAATCTCAATAAATTTAAAGGGTTTGAAATCATATAGCAGTGTCTGGGTAGCTCAGTCAGTTAAGTGTTGGATTCTTGATTTTGGCTCAGGTCATGCTCTCATGGTCCTGAGATCAAGCTCCATGAGGGGCTCTGCACTGAGTGTGGAGCTTGCTTGAGATTGTCTCTCTCCTTCTCTCTCTGCCCCTCTCTTGCTTGCGCTCTCCCTCAAAATAAATAAATGAACATTTAAAAAATGGGGGACTGACATGGGGGAGAAGAAGAGGGGAAATGGTGGGGGANCAATAAACTATTTGTAAAAAAAAAATAATAATAAATAAATAAATAATAAATAAAAATAAAAAATAAAAAAATTAAAAAGGGACTGAAATCATATAATATATGTTCTCTGACCACATGGGATGAAAAATCAATAGCTTGAAATTTGGGAAATTCACTAATATGTGTAAATTAAACAACCACTATTAAATAATCAATGGGTCAAGGAATAAATCTCAAAGAAAATTAGAAAATACTTTGACATGAATGAAAATCAAACACAACATATGGAAATTTATGGGATGCAGTGAAAGCAATGCTCAAAGGAAGATTTATAGCTAAAAGAAAAAAGATCTCCAATCAACCTAATAATCTACCATAAGACACTGAAAAAGATCAAACTAAACTCAGGACAATTTTAAATAAACTGGAATTTAAAAAAACCTTAAGAGGAAGCAAAAGGAATGAAATAATAAGGATTAGAGTAAAAATGAATGAAATAGGAAATAGAAAAACGGGTGCCTGTCTGGCTCAGTCAGAAAAGCATGTGACTCTTGATCTCAGGGTCATGAGTTCAAGCCCCACATTGGATACAGAGATTACTTAAATAAATAAAAACTTTCAAAAAAAATAAAAGGAAATAGAGAAAATTAACAAAATGAAAAATGGGCTCTTTGAAAAATCAACAAAATGGACAGATAAGACTTCAGCTAGACTAACCAAGAAAAAAGGAGTAAGATTCAAATTTCTAAAGTCAGATATGAGAGAGAGAACATAATTACTGAACACACAGAAATAAAAGATTTATAAAGGAATACTATTAACTTCTATATACCAAAAAATTATATAACTTTGAGAAAACAATTTCCTGAGAAGGACACAAACTATTGAAACTGACTCAAGAAGAAACAGAAAATCTGAACAGACCTGTAATGAAAAGATTAAATTGATAACCAAAAGACCTCCCACAAAGAAAAACCCATAATTAGATGGCTTGTCAGGTGAATTCCACTTCACACTTAAAGAAGAATTAATAGAAATTCTTCACAAACTCTTCCAAAAAATGGAGGAGGAGAAAATACTGTTCAACTCATTCTACCAAACCAGGATTATCCTAATACCAAAATTACACAAAGATATTTCAATAAAACTACAGACTAAAATCTTTTATAAATATTGATGCAAAAATACTCAAGAAAATACTAGCAAACTGAATCTAGCAACATATTAAAAAAATCATATTCCATGACCACAGTGATTTATCCTAAGGATGTAAGATTGGTTCAGTGTGTGAAAAGCAGTCAGTGTAATAAGCCATATTAGAATAAAAGGCAAAAATCACATGATCATTTGAGCAGAAGTAGAAAAATCACTTGACAAAAATCTAAAGCATTTTTATAATTAGAACACTCAATAAATGAGTAATATAAGGGAATTTCTTTAACCTGATAAAGGGCATCTACAACAAACACACACCAACACTATATTTAATGGTGGAAAAGTGGAATCTTTCCCCCTAAGGTCAGGAACAAGATATGTTGTATCTACTCAGATACTTCAACATTTTACTTGAGGTCCTAGCCAGTACATTTAGGCAAGAAAAAGAAATAAAAGACATTCAGATTGTAAAAGAAGAGGTAAAACTGTGTTTATTTCCAGATGACAGAATCACGTATGTAGAAAATCCTAAGGATCACACACACACACACACATACACACCCACACACACATGCACACATGCACACACACAAATACTGGTGGGTACTGGGTGCTTGGGTGGCTCAGTCAGTTAAGCCTCCAACTTCAGCTCAGGTCACAATCTCACAGTTCATGAGTTCAAGCTCCACGTCAGGCTCTATGCTGACAGCTCAGAGCCTGGAGCCTGCTTCAGATTCTGTATCTCCCTCTCTATCTGCCCCTCCCCCTACTCGCACTTTGTCTCTCTCTCTCTCTCTCAAAACTAAATAAACATTAAAAAAATTTTTTAATATAAAAACACTATTGGATATAGTGTATAAGTTCAACAAAGCTGTAGGATAAAAGATTAAGAACCCCAAATCAGCTTTATGTCTATACACTAGCCACAAATCATCTGAAAATGAAATTATGAAACAATTCCACTTATAACAGTATCAAGAAGGATAACATTTACAAATAAATTTAACAAAAAGCTTTCAAGCCTTGTATACTGAAAACTATAAAACATTGTGAGAAGGATATGTGACTACAGAAGAGAGAGGAGGTGAGAGAATATCATGAGAAGGACTTGGCCTACCATTGTTGACTTTGAAGATGGAGAAGCAGGTGATGAGCCAAGGATGAGGGTGGCCTGTGGTAGGTGAAAAGAAAATAGATTCTTCCCTGGAGCATCCAGGAGGGAATGCAATCCTGATTTGATTTTAGTGAATCCATGTGGGATTTCTGGCCTATGGACCTGTAAAATAACAAAATTGTGTTGTTTGAAGCCACTATGCACCAGTTTGCTACATATGCCATAGAAAACTAATACTAATAGTAACACTCTTAAACACTCCCAAAACAATCTTGAAAAAAACAAAGTTGAAGGACTTATACAGCATGATTTTACAGCTTAATACAAAGCTCAGGGAATCAGGACACTATGGATAAGGATAGACCTAGAACAATGGAATAGAATTGAAAATCCAGGAATAAACCTCCACGTTTACAGTCCATTGATTTTCAACAAGGTGTCAAGACAATTCAACGGAGAAACAAGTTTTCTTTAACAAATGATAGTGGAACAACATGTAAAAAAAAAAAGAATTTATATCCATATCTTACAACATATACAAAAATTAAACCATTATGAATCAAAGACTCTAAATGTAAAAGCTAAAAATTATTGAACTCCCAAAGAAAAACACAGGCATATATCTTTATGACTTTGGAGTAGACAATGGCTTACACCAAAAGCATAAACAACAAAAGAAAAAAAAACTGGACTTCATCAAAATTAACTTTCGTGTTTCAAAGGACACCATCAAGAAAGTGAAAAGACAATCTGTAGAATAGGTGAAAATATTTGCACATCGTATAACTGATAAGGAACTTATATACATAATATATAAAAAATTAACAGAAATCAATAATAAAGGAAAAATAACCAATTTAAAAGTGGATTTAAATATACATTTCTTCAAAGAAGATAGAGAAGCACATAGAACACATAGAAAGCCCAATAAACACATAGAAAGGTGCTCAAGATAATTAATCATTAGGGAGATTCAAATCAAAACTACAATGAGATACTGCTTCCCACCTACCTGAATGGCTAAACAATAAGTGTTGGTGAGGATGTACGGAAATTGGGCCCTTCATATATTGCTGGTGGAAATGTAAAATGATACAGTTGCTTTGGAAAAAGGTCTTCAATAATTAAGGAGAGTTACCAGATGACATAGCAAGTCCATTCCTAGGTCCATATTCAAGAGAATTGAAAATATTTACACAAAAATGTCTACCCAAAAACTTGCACATGAATGTTCATAGACACTTATTCATTATAGCCAAATAGCAGCACAAGTCCATCAACTGATTAGTGGAAATAAATTGTGGTTATGTCCATACAATTGGATATTATTCACCCATAAAAGGAACGAAATACTGATACATGCTACAACATGGACAACCCTTGAAAACAATTTACTAAGTGAGAGAAACCATATACAAAAGACCACACATAATATAATTCTATGTGTATGAAATGTCCAGAACAGGCAAATCTATAGAGTCAGACAGTAGGTTTTCAGGACCTGGTTGCCATGGTTTGGAGGAGGAGGAAATGGAGAGTGACTGCTAATATTTACCAGATTTCTTTTGGAAGTGCTAAAAATGTTCCGGATTAGATGCACAACTCTATGAATAATCTAAAACCACTGAATTATACCTTAAAAGAGCAAATTTTACAGTAAGCACATCATTTCTCAATAGAAAAGAATGTTGTGACCATTTAGATTTTTTTTTCCCCCAGTAAGCTCTACACCCAATATGGGGCTTGAACTCACAACCTCGAGATAAACATTTACATGCGCTACCGACTTGGCTAGTCAGGTACCTCTGTCATGACAATTTAAAGAAAAACCTAGAAGCATTTAGTTGTAGTAGATACTGGGGATTCAGCACTCTCACTCCTGTCCATATACTTCTGATAATCAGATCCATAGGGACATATGCATGGGGATGTTTACTGTGTTGCTTTTGACAGCAGGATGTAAAAGTTCATCACTAGGGAAATGAAATGTGGTGGATGCCTGTTATCAACCATCATGCAGCAGTTTGCAGCAATGAGCCAGATGGACATCTTGCACTTTAAATAGACCCTAGAAACAGTGTCAAGTTAAAAAATAAAAAAAGTAAGAAAGAGAACAAGATCTATAGCAAGTACTATTTTTGTAAATTAAAAATACATAAATACAATATATTCTTCAATGGTATATGCGATGCAAGAATATAGCATCTTAGAGTGGCTACCCATAGCAGGAGTGAGGGCTGAGGAATAAAGCCTTAGGATGAAGGGGGAAAAAAATAAATAAAATAAAATAAAATAAAATAATAAAATAAAACAAAATAAATAAAATAAAATAAAATAGAAGCAAAGCCAAGGACATGCAAATGTTGATAATGTGCCATGACTGAGAAGTATAAATAACTCAACTCTCTGCCCTTGAGGTCTAAGGTGAGACAGAGAAAGAGGAGGATAAGGAGGAAGGAGGGAGGGAGGAGAGGAGGGCAGAGAGAAGCTAGTTCAAATACACTCCAAAATGTTAAGACATGTTATCTCTAGAAGGTGGGGTTTATTTCTCCATCTCTTTATCCCTCCATCTCTTTTAAAAACAATGGGAAGGGAGTATTTTTTGTTTTAAAGGGTTAAGAAATGAGGGTGCCTGTGTGGCTCAGTCAGTTGGGTGCCCAACTTCAGCTCAGGTCGTGATCTCGCAGTTCATGGGTTTGAGCTCTGCATCTGACTCTATGCTAACAGCTCAGAGCCTGAAGCCTGCTTCAGATTCTGTGTCTCCCTCTCTCTCTGCCCCTCCCCAATTCACACTCTGCCTCTCCATCTCTCTCCCTCCTTCCCTCCCTCTCTCTCTCTTAAAAATAAATATTTAAAAAAAAATTTATGGTTAAGAAATGGCAAAAGTCTTAGATGGCTTTTGAGTGACATTTAAGGGCACCTTGATACTACAGACAGCCAAAGATTATAACCAGTACCATTCCCTTAGGTTGTTAAAGTGGATTAAAAATGACTGCCTTGTGAAGTGTAGCCCATCACTGCCTCTCTCCATTCTAATCAGATCTGTTCTAACATAAAATTGACATATTGAGGACTCAGAAAGTCACCAGTGACCTGGATCCTACTCAGCTGTAGTCAAATATTATCATCCTGCTGAAGGAAAGGCATCTGATAGGTTTCTATCTAGTCTTACAATAAGGACATGTTTCAAAAGTCTCAGAAATCAGTAAAAGAAAGACTCTCCAGGATTTAATTCAAAACCAGCTGGAAGAACTGGATAGGATAAGCAAGTGTCAGGAATCTTGGAAATTCTCTTGGAGGACATTTCAGTTCCTCACTTGGCTCTCAGCTGGGACAGCACAGT
>NW_027527920.1:15183123-15191621 GCF_008692635.1 Crocuta crocuta | reverse complement strand
CCCCGACTGGATCCACCTAATACTACTTACAGATTCAACTCAGACCTAAGATCTGATACCACCCATTAAAAATTTTTTTACATTTATTTATTTTTGAGACAGAGACAGAGACAGAGTATGAGCAGGGGAGGGGCAGAGAGAAAGAGAGAGAGGGACTGTGACACAGAATCCAAAGTAGGCTTCAGGCTCTGAGCCCTTAGCACAGAGCCTAACGCAGAGCTTGAACTCATGAGTCCTGAGATCACAACCTGAGCCAAAGCCAGACACTTAACCAATGGAGCCACCCAGGTGCCCTGATATCACCAGTTTTCGAGGGGAGACGTAAGGAGCCAGCTCTGGATTTGATACTTTTTAGTATCTCACTATGTCAGCCTTGTGCTCCATCCTAGGACTTGGTACCCAGGTCCTTGTTACTATGATTATATTCTGTTTTTCTTTCTGGTGCCCCAGTTCCCCCACGACTATAGTGCTCTCTTGCTTCTCCAAGCCCTGCTCCCTAACCCTAGAGCTCGTGTCTTCTTAGTGTTGACTGGCTTTCTATCCCATCCGGGCAGAGCTAAGTAACTTCTAGGTCTGGCCCAATCTACTCCTGGATTGACAGAGCTGTGACAGGATGACAGACCTATGCAAAATATGAAAGAAGCAAAAGAGTGGCCCCAGTGGATCTGTCTGATGGAGGGTGGAGCCTCAAATGAGTTGAACCATGTGAATCATGCTAAGAACACAAAAGGTATGAGTTGGGTGCAGGGGTGGGGGACTCATTTTAATCACTGTTTTGAGCAGGAAGCAAAAAAAAAGCAATAGGCCTACAGCTTCAGGCAGATGGTTAATGTTAACAGATGGCAGATAGAAGTACTATTTTTATTTTTGCTATATTCTTCAACACAGTGCCATAAAACTAGGGATAGGCATATATTATTCAAATTTTCAGAAAAGTGAAAAGAAACAGGTCAATTTTAGAAACTGCAGATTGAGTAACAACTAATTGTTATGATAATCAAACAGGAAATAATGAAATACAACATGTATGGAGGTATTACAAGATGAGCATGGTGCTAAACGTTTTCAGTACATTACCTCATTTTAATCATCACATCAAACCCCTAAAGAAAGTATTATTATCCTCATTTGACAGATGAAACTGAGGCTCAGAGAGGCTGAATAACTTGGTGTAGCTCACAATAAAAACCCAGGATTTCAACCCAGATGTGTTTAACTACCAAACCTGTGTGGTTGAGACTCTAAAACAAATTGTTTAGGATTGTATAGAGAATAAAGTGGTATTTGTTAGGAACCGACATGAGTTGATTAACAGCCCCTAATGCCAGACAATATTTAAGCCACTTTACTGAGAAGTTATACCCATGAAGTTCAGGGAAGGCAGTACTCTACAATGTCACTGTAAAGAAGAAAGAAGAAGAAAACCAGCTTGGCCAACAATAGACTAAACAGACTCGTAGCTTGAATGATCTTTTCCTAAAAGTGTTGCTCAATCAGTGGAACAAACCTACTCATCAGGAGGCCTCCGGTGCCCTGCTGAAGGACTCTGAATTTTCCCGGTCTCATTCAATGATTTTATCAGTGATTTGAATAAAATATGTATGGCGTGTTTGTCAGATTGCAGAGGACACAAGATATAATTATTATATTAGATAACAGAGCAAAAATTTTTTCTAAAAATCTCATCAAGTTGGAATGTTGAGTGACAGCAGACCAGATGAAAATTATGAAGGAAAAAATGCAAAATCTTTTATTCAGGTCCATAGAACCTTTTAGGAAAACATTGGAGAGAAGTAGGCAAACAGCCATCCTGTGACAGATGCCAGAGATATTTAGTTAACTACACATTCAATCTAATGATATGACTGTTAAATGTAAAATAAATCTGGGACAATGTTAATAGTGTCAGGAAAAACAGACACTATTCCTTCCATCCTCAGCATTAGACAACCAATTTGGGTTCTGGAAATATTTTCTGTGTGGGTTTTTTCAGTTTTCTATTGTTATAAAACAAACCACTCCAACTCAGTAGCTTCATAAATGTTATTATTCTCTCTCATGATTCTGTGTGTTGATTGCTCTCAGTTGTATGTTTCTTCTCTTGGTTTTGCTCGGAATCTCTCTTGCAGTTGGAGTCAATTGGCAGCTGGGACTGCTTTGAAGCACTCCGGAGGTCCTTGGCAGGAACATTCAAGACGGCTTCTTCACTCACAGAAGGTCTCCATGCGCCATTTTATCCTCTCAGGCATTCCCTCCCCAGCAGGGCAGCTAAGCTTTTTACATGTTTCCAAGGAGCACAATGACTCTAAGCATCAGACTTTCTCAAGACTTAGGACTAAAAATGGCACAGTCACTTCTGCCCATTCAACGTAGGTCAAAGGACAGTCAAAATTCAGGATGGGAGAGACTACACAAGGACATAAATCCCAGAGGAATCATTCATTGGAGGCCATTTTTGGAGTCCACTGGAGGAAGACAATTAGGTTTATAATGAATCTTATTTTAAAATTTACATATAAGATGAAAGGCAAATACATTTGGGGATTTTGGCACATACATGATGTTTTATAAGTTCACAGGAGTTTGTTTTCAAATTCTGGGAGGACTGCGTATAGAAGGTGGTTCAAATATATCTTATATAGCTCCAGGGCACAAAATTAGGACTAGAGGTAGGTTTCAACTCAACTACTATGCATCCAACTGTGAACGGTTTGGAGAGAAGCTTCTGTCTGAGCAGGAAGTCATACTAGATAGCTCCCAAGGCCCCCTTCAACATGCCTCCTTCTGTTAATTGTTTCTTGGTATATTCTATCTCCTCAGCCAGATTTTAAATTGAAGAAGCTGGACAAAAAAATAAATAAATAAATACAAATATTTCTGGACTAGCTTCTGGTGTTAGCTCTACCAACAGTCAGCTGCCATATAACTTTGGGTAAATCACTTAATGTCCCTGGACCTCAAATTCTTCTGAAAAAAGACAGGGTTGAATTGTAATCTCCCTTCCAGTACAAAGTGAGGATAATACACAGCCGTTTTGATAGAATTACTTTAAGAATAAAATGGAAATGAAAGTAGATAAAATACTTTAGATAGCAACCAGCCTATTGTCTGTGCTTAATAAATAATTGCTTTCATTATTCCCACGATGATTACGGCAATGATGATGTTTTCTGATCCTATGATTTCCATGTATACAATAAAATCTTAAATTACTTTTTGACTTTCACTTCTTTTGCTCTGCTCAGTGGCAATCAGGAAGTAACTCATAATTATTACTGGTCTAAGTTTTCTCATCAGGTAACCAGGTGCCCACAATGACCTTGTAAAGGGCAAACCCTCAATAAACAATTGAATTAAATCCGAAATGGTTTGGGCACAAATGTGTTCTCTTGTTCCATGTCAGCAGAGGGTGCCAAAGAAAAGGAACAAATCCTTTCTCTGATTAGGTACCAAACAGAGTGAGACAGGTCATGGGCTTTTAGAAGAATCCTTATCCACCCTTCCTAGCCTCATTTTATAGACTATGAAACAGGCCAGCAGAGGAAAGGAGATTTCCCAAGGTTACAAACTAATAAGTGGTAAGGTTATCTGAAAAGCAAGCCTGTCTCAATCCTGGTTCCTGTATCTTTGAGTCATGGTCTTTCATAGGCTACCATAACTGCTTTCTTGCTCTTCAAGGAAATTAGCTGCAGATTACTGCAACTTCAATGATCTCTGTTGCCTTACTTATCTGATAGTGTAGTCTTTGGGTTTGAATCCTGGCTCTGTCTCTTACTAATTGTGTTACCATGGGCCAGTTACACAGCTTCTCAAGTTCTAAATCATATTTTTTAAGTGGTTTTAATAATTATACTTCTTTCAAAAGAGGAACAAAAGAAATAATGTAGTATAAAATGTCTTGTAAGACATTTCATGCCTTGAATGCATGAGGTGCCTTAATAGATATAAATACCCATTTTTGTCAAAAGAAATTATTTTATCTAAATGAATTGAAAATAGATAATGTGGGTCTCAACTCAGGTGCTTCCAGAAGCTAGCCATTTATATAGAGTTGTCTGGGGGATGCCTGGGTGGCTCAGTTGGTTAAGCGTCCAACTTTGACTCAGGTCATGATCTCACCATTTGTGAGTTTGACCCCTGCGTCAGGCTCTGTGCTGACAGCTCAGAGCCTGGAGGCTGCTGTAGATTCTGTGTCTCCCTCTCTCTCTGCTCTTCCCCCACTCACACTCTTTCNGAGTACCATGTTGTCTGCAAAAAGTGAAAGTTTGACTTCTTCTTTGTCAATTCTGATGCCTTTTATTTCCTTTTGTTGTCTGATGGCTGATGCTAGGACTTCCAGCACTATGTTAAACAACAGTGGTGAGTCACATTCTGTCTTTCAAAAATAAATAAGCATTTTAAAAAATTAAACAAAGTTACCTGGATATATAACAGGGACTTCTAGAGACTATGGTGAACCTCAGAGTTCATGGCCAAGGGAGACAACCTTTTTTGGAAAGAAATTCAAGCCCACTGTTGTCAGATCTTCCAACATGTTGAGAGAAGTTGGAAATCTGGGTTTTTATGTGCAAATTTCTGACTTTCAAAAATATTGTACAGACCAAATAAAATTCAGGCCAGCAGCTTGTTATTTTCAAGTTAATTTTAGAGTGCCATATGCAGCAGACACACAACACACTAGACTTGAGAAACTCGGCCCAATAAATGCAGGGGAAGATATTATGTCTCTCATTTGGCGTGCCAATAATATGATCCCACAGGAATGTTTTTCCAAGGACCTTACTCAGCAAACACACTGAACTCCCGAGGATTATTTTGCAATCTCTAGAATATCCTCCAGTTTTTCTTGGTGACTTTAGATTCTTCTGCCCACTCCATGGCTGATGCCATTTGAGTTACCACAGTCTTCCAGCTTGACTATAAATTATACATTCCACACTGGTATATTTTTTCCTTACAAGGTAGAAAATAACATTTCACAATTTTATACATAGCATTCATTTTTATTTAACAGCTATCTTCATTAGATATTCATTTAAAAGAGGTTCATTGTAAGCCACAACTAGGTGGGGGTAGAGGAGTTGGGAGTCTAGAATTTTCTATACCAAACTTCCAATACACATTAAGAATAACAATCACTTTGTTTCAGTCAACAACAACAAAAAATAAACTCTAGGCACATCAGAATGGGAAAGAAAAAATGTAATGAAAATGAAAATTAAAAAAGGAGAAGGTGTCAACTAGCAGAGTGTTTCAATCCAAACTTATTAAAGATCCTTGAGCGTTCTCCACTCTTCCACCTTGGCAGGTGTGTAAGCCCCATGGTTTATGCTTCATTTCCAGAGAGTATCTCCACCACCTTCCCCCTTCCTGTGGGAGAAGAAAGGCTGATTGGGAAACGTTTTGTTTTCATGGTTTCACTAACTTGAAAATGTACTCAGCCTGGCAGTTGTATTTATAGGTAGGTGTGCTGAGGCTATTTTCTGGAAATTGTAGGGAGATGTTGCCCTGAGTAAAACCTTTTGTTTAAAACTGAGGTTTCCCATTAGCATGGCCAAATGTGATTATGTTGACTTGGTTATATTAGCATTTCTTTCAATACTTTAAAGAAGCTTTTTAAAAATAAGCCCAAGGATATTAAGAAACGGGACTCAGCCAGGTCAGTGGGAGTGGCACCAAGTTAATGAAACAAGGTGACAGGGAAGCCCTGATAGCTGAGATGGGGGCCGAGTGAGAACACCTAGGAGAGGACCAGGGTGTCCTGTGGTCCAGAGGCTCAGGTCTAGTAAGCAGTGGAAACCAGGGCCCTAGGGAGAGAGAGACAGGGCGCAGATATCAATGTGCCCTCCCCTCCCCAACTAATTTTAATATGGAAAAGCCAGTGCGATATGAGAAGAGATTAAAAAGAATTTTACATTAAAAAGTGAGTGTAATTTTTATGAGACAGCAAAGAGTAGTGGAAAATAACACAGGAGGTTGAGCTCTTGCTTGCTGACTCTGGGGCCTTGGGCAAGCTGCTGTACCTCCTTGGGTTTTAATTTTACAATTCACAAAATGAAAGATTTAGAAGATAAAAATCAAAGGACTCTTCCACGTTTTATGTTATACAGTAAGGCATTTCCCCCTGATATTTTATTGGG
The DNA here is from genome assembly GCF_008692635.1 of Crocuta crocuta. Lineage (NCBI taxonomy): Eukaryota > Metazoa > Chordata > Mammalia > Carnivora > Hyaenidae > Crocuta > Crocuta crocuta. The sequence goes on along the minus strand of NW_027527920.1, from coordinate 15,185,481 downwards.
GAAAAATTCAAGTCTATAAGAAAGAAATTGAACTAACATCCAAATACTATTCATCTAGTTTCACTGATTGTGAACATTTTGCTGACTTTGCTTTAATTTTCTATTCGTTCTCTCTCTCTCTCTCTCTCACCATCTACCAATCACCTGTCCATCCACATAACCACAATATCATAATCACATCTAAGAAAATAACAAGAATTCCATATACTCTAATATCCAGCTTGTATTTGTATTTGTAATTGTACCAAATTCTTCCAATCAATTAGGTTTTTAGCCTTTAACATTTTAACATATTGAACAGCAGTTCTCTTTCTTTTCTTTTCTTTTTAAAAACTTATTTACATTCACTTTCTAAGCAGTCCAGTTACTTTGTAGAACATTGCACACATTCTGGATATGGCTATTTCTCTGTCATGAAATCTTGCATGCTCCTCTGTCCCTGTATTTTCTGTACACTGAAAGTCAGGGTTGGTGACTTGTCACATTCAGGTTAAACACTTCGGGCAAGAATGCCTCATGGGCAGTTTTGTGTTCTTCATGTTGCCTCCCACAGGAGCAGGTTCATGTCAGGCTGCCCCAGTAGTCATGAAGTCAAGTTTGATCCTTGGTTAAGGTGGTGATGGCCAGATTTCTCCAAGGTAAATGTGTCGTTTCTCCTCTTTTGTCATTAGTAACCTGTGGGATAACACTTTGATGTCATGAACAAACCTGTCACCCAGCTATCTTAGCAGCACTGAGATCCTTACCCGAATCCATCATTATGTTGGGTTTGTAGGGATTGCCGCATTTTATCCTCCTATGTTTAGTAGCTAACATTCTTCTGTAAAGATGAAATTTCCTTTTTTATTTCTTCTCTCTCTTCCTCTGTCATCTCTCTCGGTCTCTCTCTTTCACTTAGCACAGGTATGTGTGTCTCTCTCTTCTCTCCCTCCTCTTTCCTTCTTCCCTTCCTTTATATTACTGTGGTCTCATGAATTTCCTTTAATATTTAATTTGTAATCAGTTACTGTCTTTATTCTCTTTGATGTCCAAACGGTCCCAAATTTGGCTAGAGGGAGCCCCATTAAGGTGGATCCTGTATCCTTTTCATATGAAAACATGGGTTTTTGAGTTCCTCTCTGCTAACTAGCAATATAAAATATTTCTGATTCACTTCATATTTGCCTTACCTGGATCTGAATTCAACCATTCTCCAAGGAGTCTTGTTTCCTTGTTTCCTTTTAATGGAGAATAACATTCACATCAAGATCTGGGCAGTAAGTATGCTCACTGCTACTAAGTGTCATTACTTATAAGTCCTTTCAAGTGGGCAAAGCTAGGGTGATATATATACATATACTCAAGAATTCATATATTCAAATTTAATAAAGTTTTAAAAAATTGTTTAATTTTTTGTTTTCATTTATTTTATAGTAAACTTTTGATTCCTAATAATATTACTCCATCTACTTACTTGCTTTTTCCTCCAATATTTATAGTTTCAAAATTATAGTCTCAAAATTATAACATTTCTAATACCCAACAAACACACTAAAGTTTTAGATGCCATTCAATTCTTTTTATTCTTAGAACATATCCCACTAAGTGATGGTCATATCATATCAAACATGATATGAGGGTCCTCATATCAAAATTTACTTGAATCAGTTCGCTTCTCTGTGCGGTTTTTTTATCGATACGATATACAGCTAGATTCATTTTTTTAAATTGTATTACAGTATAGCGTTTGCTTCTTTCTGTCCCCTTCAAAATATTTTTTCAAATATCTAAGATATTAGCTTGTTCCCATACCTATCCCCTCCACCTCAGTCTCACCTTTCCCCCTTGTAGGTTTTAATTTCTAGTTTATCCTTCCTATGTTTCTTTTTGCAAAACACACATGTGCATGCATGCACACATATGCACATTTTCCCATCTTTCTGGGCAAAGGATAGCATACAATATACGTTGTTGTATCTTGCTTATTTTACTCAACAATATGTCCTAAAAATTACTCCATATCCATTTGTAAATATCTTCCTCATTCCTTTTCATGTATCTCCAGGTCTTTTCAGAGGCATATTTATGAAATAAGACATCAGGAATCAAGAGCCAATAAGTACCTGACACCATGATGGAATGTTTTAAAATTGAAAACAATCTTTGACATCCAGTGAAACAATTTCCCCACTTTATAATTGTGGACACTGAGGCCAGAGGGAGAAGTGGCCTTCCCTCCATCCCATTCTACACTGTATTATGTGACTCAAATCAGAGTGGCTATCTTTTAACGTAGCTATTTTAGCCGCAATGATTGGCCCGGGATGAACATATGACCTTATCCAAGCCACTTAGAGTCCCTTCCAGGGGCTGTAAAAG
>NW_027527920.1:15134734-15182558 GCF_008692635.1 Crocuta crocuta | reverse complement strand
GGGGATGAAGATTCTTCTCTGGTAGCAAAGCTCTGAGTGTAAGAACCTACAGCTGCTGGTAGCCAGATCCCCTGCTGAAAGGAGACATTTTATCTGAACTAAGAAGACATAAAGCCAACATGTAATGATCAAGAAGGGGCCTGATGATGCTTGAGTCCCTAAGCACCAGAGACCAGCACTACCTTCACCTTTTCCACAGTGGGAACTGAAAGATGGCATGACTGTCAGTGGAGCGAACGTACTTCCCCAAAAGGTGGAGCTGATGATAAACTGGCAATAGTTGTAGTGCCAAAGGAATGTAGACTTAGAAAATAGCACAGCACAAGGACAACAGGCAGAGGGGGTGTCATGTTAAGAGTTTCTGCAATGTTCCATAGTTCATTTGTGGGTTGTTAAAAATACAGAATGTAGCCAGAGAGCATTTTCTCCTCCCCACTCCACCCCTGCCCTTTACTTAGCAGCAGCTCACATGATTCCAGAAAAGCCTTGGTCTCTTCCCAAGAAGGGCTATCCTTTCCCACCAGTTTCCCACCACTTTCTCTTATCCAGCCTCCCAACTCTACTTCCTTTGTTAAATACTTATCAAGAGGCTTCAAAAGCCAGAACTTCTATTGCCTATGCCCTTCAGAACAGTGACCTTCAAGTGAGCAGAACCACCTTAACTCGGTTGTCTACATAGTTTCACAAATCTCAAATTGCCTACCCCAGGCTGTGGGAAGTAAAGGTTTTATCTTTTACCAATGAATGATATTGCTTTTCTTTCTTTTTCCAGAAGGTGGGGAAAGATTTAGCCTAATCTTGAATACCAGAGAAAGAAGAGCTTTGTTTCAGTGGAATTCATTCAAAAACTCACCCCCTCTCCCCCATTTAGTCACCCAGTAGTGCTGGCCAAAAAAGATCCCACCAAAAGCCCCCACATACTGGGATCTTTGTATTTCTTACAGATGAAGAGTATTCTGGTCATCGGACCCTGGTTCCCTCTGGACAAGGGACACAGCTCCACCTGGGTGTGTCAATGCTGGGGTCTTGCACATGGGCATTTTCCTTGTGAGGAGACCTCAAAATTCTCCAGGGTTTGAGGTGAAATGTTGACTTCTGCCTGCAGGAAGATAATAAAGAAATGGAAAACACCACTTTAACCACCAAACACTAGATTATAATATTAATTTCAAAACAAATCTGATGAACTTCAATTTCTACATCCACAAGATGAAGAGAAACAATGCCTACCTCACATAGGTGTGTTGCTCAGGGAATGCTGATTAAGTGAATCACTAAACTACTTGTTGAAGAGAGCCAAGAAGTTCTTGGCTGCAAGCAATAGAGAGGATACACCAATCTGCATTCCCACCAACAGTGCAAGAGGGTTCACGTTTCTCCACATCCTCGCCAACATCTGTTGTTTCTGAGTTGTTAATTTTAGCTACTCTGACCTGTGTGAGGTGGTATCTCAATGTGGTTTTGGTTTGTATTTCCCTGATGATGAGTGATGTTGAGCATCTTTTCATGTGTCTGTTGGCCATCTGATGTCTTCTTTGGAAAAGTGTCTGTTCATGTCTTCTGCCCATTTCTTCACTGGATTATTTGTTTTTTGGGTGTTGAGTTTCATAAATTATTTATAGATTTTGGATACTAACCCTTTATCTGATATGTCATTTGCAAATATCTTCTCCCATCCCATCAGTTTGTTTCCTTTGCAATGCAGAAGGTTTTTTTGTTTGTTTGTTTTGTTTTTGTTTTTGTTTTTTATTATCTCGATGAGGTCCCAAAAGTTCATTTTTGCTTTGCCTTTGGAGACGTGTCTGGTAAGAAGTTGCTGCGGCCGAGGTCAAAGAGGTTGTTGCCTATTTTCTCCTCTAAGATTTTCATGGTTTCCTGTCTCACATTTAGATCTTTCATCCATTTTGAGTTTATTTTTGTGTATGGTTTAAGAAAGTGGTCCAGGTTCATTCTTCTGCATGTTGTTGTTCAGTTCTCCCAGCATCATTTGCCTAAGAGACTGTCTTTCTTTCCATTGGATATACTTTCTTGCTTTGTCAAAGATTAGTTGGCCATACATTTGTGGTTCCAATGCTGGGTTCTCTTTTTTTNGGACAAGGGACACAGCTCCACCTGGGTGTGTCAATGCTGGGGTCTTGCACATGGGCATTTTCCTTGTGAGGAGACCTCAAAATTCTCCAGGGTTTGAGGTGAAATGTTGACTTCTGCCTGCAGGAAGATAATAAAGAAATGGAAAACACCACTTTAACCACCAAACACTAGATTATAATATTAATTTCAAAACAAATCTGATGAACTTCAATTTCTACATCCACAAGATGAAGAGAAACAATGCCTACCTCACATAGGTGTGTTGCTCAGGGAATGCTGATTAAGTGAATCACTAAACTACTTGTTGAAGAGAGCCAAGAAGTTCTTGGCTGCAAGCAATAGAGAGGATACACCAATCTGCATTCCCACCAACAGTGCAAGAGGGTTCACGTTTCTCCACATCCTCGCCAACATCTGTTGTTTCTGAGTTGTTAATTTTAGCTACTCTGACCTGTGTGAGGTGGTATCTCAATGTGGTTTTGGTTTGTATTTCCCTGATGATGAGTGATGTTGAGCATCTTTTCATGTGTCTGTTGGCCATCTGATGTCTTCTTTGGAAAAGTGTCTGTTCATGTCTTCTGCCCATTTCTTCACTGGATTATTTGTTTTTTGGGTGTTGAGTTTCATAAATTATTTATAGATTTTGGATACTAACCCTTTATCTGATATGTCATTTGCAAATATCTTCTCCCATCCCATCAGTTTGTTTCCTTTGCAATGCAGAAGGTTTTTTTGTTTGTTTGTTTTGTTTTTGTTTTTGTTTTTTATTATCTCGATGAGGTCCCAAAAGTTCATTTTTGCTTTGCCTTTGGAGACGTGTCTGGTAAGAAGTTGCTGCGGCCGAGGTCAAAGAGGTTGTTGCCTATTTTCTCCTCTAAGATTTTCATGGTTTCCTGTCTCACATTTAGATCTTTCATCCATTTTGAGTTTATTTTTGTGTATGGTTTAAGAAAGTGGTCCAGGTTCATTCTTCTGCATGTTGTTGTTCAGTTCTCCCAGCATCATTTGCCTAAGAGACTGTCTTTTTTTCCATTGGATATACTTTCTTGCTTTGTCAAAGATTAGTTGGTCATACATTTGTGGTTCCAATGCTGGGTTCTCTTTTTTTTTTTTTTTTAATTTTTTTTAATGTTTTATTTATTTCTGAGAGAGAGAGAGAGGAAGCATGAGCAGGGAAGGGTCAGAGAGAGAGGGAGACACAGAATCTGAAGCAGGCTCCAGGCTCTGAGCTAGCTGTAGCTAGCTGTCAGCACAGAGCCCGACGCGGGGCTCAAACCCACGAATCGCGGGATCATGACCTGAGCTGAAGTGGGACGCCCAACTGACTGAGCCACCCAGGCGCCCCTCTGGGTTCTCTTCTAACCCATTGGTCTATGTGTCTGTTTTTGTGCCAATACCATTCTGTCTTGATGATTACAGCTTTGTAGTAGAAAAGCCAGCTTTTCTAACCCCAAGAATGTGGGTTATGACTATGGTAGGAAAAGATAGCCAAGGTCTTGCAAACAGAAACAATCCCTTAGAATATGGCTGCTGGCACCCTCACCCCCCAGATAAGACCCACTGCTGCTGGCCCTGCAACATTTCCCCATCATTCACCTAGTGCAACATTCCTGTGGAAAAAAAATCAAAATTGGTCCCATTCTACATTTCTGAGTCTCCTAGCTTCACCATGTAATGCTTGAAAATGTCTGAATGTACCATGTGAAGAAATTATGCAATTCTGAATTGGCCATTTCTTCCACATCCTGAGGAATTTGCTGCAAGTTTAGTCTATACCCTCATATCTGCTTCTGCCAGGGACTTGAGCATTTTTACAAATTAAAACTCAATAAAAAAATTAGGTGGATGGAAGGATATGTCGATGGACAGACAAACAAGCAGATCATGTAATTTTAAAAACAGCTGAAGGAAAATATGTCTCAGGCACCTGACCTGAGCAAGTGAGGACATATGGACAATGACTTTCACTCTAAGCTTTCTAGCACCCAGGACTTGGAGAAAAACGTGATGGATTATATAGTTTTAATTTTCCTTTTCACACCCGAATTTTATCTAGAGAGACAAAATGTTTTCTGGCAATAATCTCCTGCAAAAGATTTTCTTTGGGGTTTTATATGAAAGTTGTTACATGAGCTAGTAGACAGTATCCCATTTATGGTTTCACAAACACAGAAAGGCTTTTTAAATGGGTAAACCTCACGTGAAATATTTTGTGCAGGCACACTATATCTCAGGAATGTCTCCACCAGCCACACTGGAGACAGGGCCCAGGTGCTCTGGCTCCTCCAATGTCGCCCCTCTCCCCCCACAGCCTGGAGAGTCTGGATATACCCCTGGCAGGTGCCTGTGGTGGACCCCACCTCTCCAATGTCAGATGTGCTAGGAAGGTTCCACCACACATTGTGCCTCCACGAATGGATAAACCAATCTCCAAACGTGGCCCCGGCAGGTCCTCCATAGGTTTAGGCCTCAGACTCCAGACAGGAGAGGGCAGACTGTGACATTATTCTGGAGGGTTTGAATCCCAACATGTGCTCTTGCCCAGACAGCATGAGCCTCAGCAGCGGGAGGAGGATCTGCAGATGATAGTGCTCCTCCTCCTCGTCCTCTTCTTCTTCCCCTCCTCCTCCTCCTCCTCTTCCTCCTCCTCCTCTTCCTCCTCCTCCTCTTCCTCCTCCTCCTCCTCTTCCTCCTTCTTTCTTTCTTTTTCTGGAAGGAGCTCAGCAGCTTCTCCAACTCCCACACAATAGAGGCTCCCAGGTAACAGAGCCTCCATTACCTGGGAAGCAGCCTGCCAGCAACACGTATGCTTGTAAGAAACCGCATCAGCTGGGGCGGGAATGGCACGGAAGCCAAGAGGCAAACCCTACATGGCTACATCCCACAGGGGAGAATTACTTAGAGCCTGTAAACTGCAGTGAGTTTGAATGCTTATAAAAGTGACCCAAATGCCAGAAACCTCAACTTCATTTCAAAAAAAGATTTGACAGGGTTTGGGGTTTTTTTTCTATTTTAGGAAGAAGTCAAGAGGAAGGCAAAAATAAAATCAGGTTAGTGAGATGAGGCGTGTCGTCAAAGTGGTTTTCCAGAAACGCATGCCACATGATCCCATGCAAGCCGGACAAGCCCTGCCAGAAAACAAGCCAACTGTCTGTGCCCCTGTGCAAAGGGAGGTGGGTTAGCGTGATGTGTGGAGAAGGGGCCCAGACCCAGCTCAGGAGAGGGAATGGTGGAGGCCTTGGTGGACAGGATAGTGTTCGCCTTTCTTGGAAAGGACCATGTTTTCTCACACTCCATTTTTCAAATGACTGAACTCTACTTCCTCGGGAGTGGGTGCAGACCTTACCATCTGGGATTCTTTCCCTATTGGAGCCTCCCAGACCCCCAATCCCCACTTGACCACCCCCAGTCTGGGCCTTCTGGGTTCCCAGAACACTTCTCACATCTCTCATTCAGTGAAGCCAGAGACCTGCCTCTTACTGAAGGAACATCAGTCACACAAGCAGGTAGCAGAGGATAGAGTGTTTATGTGCCCCTGCCCCATTTTTCATGATGGGGAGAGGGGCCAGAAGATAAAGGATTCTCTTCTTTCTGGAACAGATTGTTCCTAAAATTAGACCTAAAGTTGTAACTATTTTACTCATGTCCAAGAACCTAGATGGAGGGTGGGATGGGGAGGACCACTCCTCTTCTCCCCACACCACACACAGCCCCTATTTCCATTAGCTCTAACTGTTCCTTCTGTGGCAACAAGCCCTGGGCCACCCACGCCTCCCGTGGCTGCCCCCACAGAACCCTCACCCAGTCCGGGCCTGGTGCCTCTTTTCAGGCGCAGGTGACTTTCATCTGGTGTGGGGGACAGAGAGGCTAGGGGTATGAGCAGAGAGTGTGAGGGACTTGTGGGAGGTCCTGGCAGGGCAGGGACCAGTGGACTAGAGGGCATTAGAATTCCTGGGGATATTCCAGGGAGGCTCAGTCCCGGGATCTAAACAGAGGGCAAAGGAGGGTCAGCGTAGGAAGGAATATCTGGAAACTTTGTCTTCAGTTTACAAGTGATAATTAAGCCCCTGAGACTAACATCTGGATAACAGAGCACACGTGCGTGCACACACAAATGAGTATTTGACTTTTACACCCAGCTGATGACATACATAATTATCATCTCAACCTTACACACCTGGAAACCTAGCCCTAGGGACGTGAAATGACTTTCCCTAAAGAAGGAGGAATGTGCACAAGTGGGGTTTGAGTTTTCCTGCTTCCACAAAGTATGCTGATGATAAAACAATCCATGAACTCTAGCAATTTCTCATGCTGAAGAAGTAACAAAATAAGAAGAGAAAAAAAATTACACGGGGGCCGGGAGGAGACTTACCTGTGTAAAAGCAATTACCATCAAGTCCCCCAGGGTAAACTAATAACCTTCAAACTCAGTCTGGTAATGGTTATGATGAACCATGTTTGATCAATACATTTCTAACAAGTATTATTTATCATAATCTAAGATCCACACACGTATGATAGTTTCACAAATTATGCACTTCCAGTGTCAGCTTATAATATTCTTATGCTCTCTAAGAGATTAAGATAATCAATTATTTTATAAGGCTTCATGGGTTTACAGGATTTCACAGGATGAGGTATAAAGCAAAGAGAAAAACATAGTTTTTGCTCCACATTGCCCCTGCATTCCAAACAGGAAGGACCATTGTATCATATGAGACAAAGTGGTGTCTTTATAATTTGGTTTTTAAAATTCAATTACTAAAAAGGAAGGCTCTCAGCGCATACAAAAAAATGGAAGCTGTGAGGGGGTGAGGTGGCCAAGATTAATTTACATACACTGCCACCAGGTGGAGGCAGAGTGCCATGGGTTGTAAAGTCTACAAGGGTAGTTGGAGACTGAAAATTGCAGATTATGGTTCTGGGTTCAAGCCCAAGAGATTTGAAATCCCAAATTTTTCTATTTCTTATTTATTAGAAACATTTGCTAAAATGAAAAATGCAAATAAGCTACTAACAAACATTTTAAATAGCTCTTTAGAGGGATTTTACAAATGAGAAGTACAATTACATTTTCCCCTTAATCTCGTAAAGTTCCTTTCCTCACAAATACTTTCCAAAAAAATTATTGGCTCCTCCTTATGTTGTTTTCATGAGAAACTCCTTAAATCTCTGGACTGTTTGACAAAATCTTCCAAAGTTCAGTTTTAGGCAATGACCTATTTCCCTGCCTCTCCTTCTCTCAGCTAGTCCAAGAACAATTGGTGAAGGGTAGTTGGAGGGTGATGATGAGGAAGGTGATGGAGAGTGGCCAGCTGTCCTGGTTTGTCCTAAACTGTCCCAGGAAAACCCCCTTAGTCCCAAGAAAACCAAAATTACGTATATCCAACTTTCCATTTCAGACTCTCTGCTTGAAGACCTTCATTTCTTTCCATTGGGAGGAAAAGGCAAAATATCGCTACCATTGGACGAACCCCACAAATCCTATGTATAAAAGCCTTACTTTAGCATGAGTCTTTGCTGCTAGGTCAAGGGTATGCTGTATATTTCACACGAAGCCAGGTTGTATAGAGAAGTATAAATGTGTGTGTGGGTGGCAGCAATCCAGAGCAAGCGAGGCAACCTCATCGTGTAAACAGAGCCTTACAGAAGTTTCTCATTTTGGGGCATCTGGGTGGTTCAGTTGGTTGAGCGTCTGATTTTGGCCTCAGGTCATGATCTCGTGGTTCATGAGTTCAAGCCCCACAGTGGACTGTCTGCTGTTAGCACAGAGCCCAGTTTGGATCCTCTGTCCCCCTGTCTCTGCCCCTCCCCCACTTATGTTCTCCCAAAATAATAAATTAAAAAAAGAAAAGTCTCTCAGTTCATCATGCCAACCTCTGAGGCTGACCCTTGAGGCCTCTGATGCGCCAGCCCTGCTAGTTGGAAGGGAAGGAGGAAGAAAATCAACTCCAGCTGACAGAGGACACCAGCTCTGGAGTAATCACTGGAGGATCCCAGAAGGGATATATTTAGCTCTGCTCTGCTAATAGCTGACCCCTTTGGATCTCCTCAGGAATGTACCAGGGAGAGTTCCTGACAGTGAATCGGGAGTGAAATAAGGCAGACAGGTTCATAACTTGAAAAGAAGAGTAGCTTTAAGGAAATGACCTAAAAAAAAAAAAAAAGATGACTCGATAGGGATTAGATGAAGAGGTTAATGTTATTTTGCGAATTGCTTTCCTGAGCAGTTTATATTCATTCTATTTATTTCCTGTGTTCCTTCGTGAAATTGGTTCAATCATCATTTAGCTTTTCTGTAGGACAAGTGTTCTCCATGAAGTTTGTGCCCTTGGGCACATAGTACTAGCAAATCCTTCTCCAGACACCTGTCACCTGCCAGCACCTGTTAACGATTAACCCCACGGGATGTGGTAAGAATGTTCTCAAAAACTGAGATTTGATAAGAATTACCTTCATAGTCTCCAAAGAATAACCCAGAGCTGCTGGCTGTGGAGGCAGTGTCACGGTAGCCCCCGAGGCCACGAGCGTGTACAGACAATGAACAAAGGCGACACAATGGCACAAACACGGTTAGAACAACACACTTATTTATTAAATAGGAGGCTGGGAAATATGGTTGAGTTCCTAAGTCGACAATGAATAAGCAGGCTCCAATTTACAACTGCACTGAGCGTGAGACTGCCATATGTTATGTAAACAGCTGTAGGTCCCTTTAAGACAAGGAATGGTGTGAAGACAAAGCTCTTTTGTACTACTGAATGAGGCCTACCTTGATCTTCAGAGAATAAAAGAAAGGCCACCTGGATAGAGTTGCCAGATAAAATGCAGGATGGCCAGTTAGATTTAAATATCAGATAAACAACAAAAAATATTTTGGTTACAAGTATGTCCCAAAGATTGCACAGGACAGACTTATACTAAAAGTACTACCCATTATTTACCTGAAGTTCAGATTTAACTGGAATTGTATTTGCTGCATCTGGTAACGCTACATCTGGGAACAAAAAGGTAAGACCAGAGGGATGGGAAGGGGTGCTGTCACTAAGACAAAGGAACGGAAAGTTGGACAAGGATCAGCATACCCAAGGGGAGGAGAAGCTCCAACAGTGAGCGAACCCAGGAGTATGGAGAAGAAATGCTGGATTCCACAACAGAAGCTCCCAAGAGCCCCTCCAAAAAGCTTCACTGGTTTGTTGGCTCGCCTTGTTTCTGCTGGAGTGAATGATCACGGACCGAAAACTATTCTACTGGTCATGTTAGGGCATATAATGTTCCCTTTTAAATGGTGGAAGACTGGCCTTTCAAAAGAGGTGACAAAGTTCTTCTGATTAAAGACCCATTCAGATGAAAGAAAAGGGGTGGGGGGAAAGGATGAAAGAATAGGAAGGAATAAAGGAAAGAGACTGCAGCCGATTTCTAGAAAGTGGGGAGCCGGTGGGTGGAAAGCTCTTGGAGCTGGTGGGAGACGGGAGACGTCTGTTCAGAGTGGCCAGGCACGCCAGAGGAATGGAAGCCGGCTTTGTCGTCGGAAGAGTGGAAGCCGACAAACCCCCAGCCCTCCCCAGCAGGTGGCCCTGGCAGAGTGGCCCTGGCAAGGGGATCTGTGCAGAAGCTGAAAGGGAGAGGTGTCAGTCTTAGAAGCTGCAGGTACAGCTGAGGATAGGAGCAAGTCATCTGAACCAAAAATAGTAGGAGTGATCGAAAGTCTGCAGATGGAGTGACTCGGGCCCAGGCATCTTCCTCTGTCCTGGACACTGACTGCAGGCCCCACCCCAACCCCAACCAAGGCGGAAGTTTCCTCCCCAGAGAAAGGGAATGGCCTCAGGGGAAGGACCCCCACAGGCCGCCCTTGCCCTCGCTCTGCCGCAATACACAAACATAACTCACAGAGCTTCCAATCAGTTTATTTATACAACAATCTTAAATATAAACCTACAACCAAGGATCATCAATCATTGGAGGAAATCCCCCACTCTTCCTAAGAATCCTCCCTCCCCTCCTTGAAGATGACCAGTAAAGATAGGAAAAAACCCCTATATGAAGAGGTAATGATGTGGTTTTGGAGTGGTGGGGGTCTGGAGCTGAGAGCCAAGAAGGAGTTCTTGAGATGTCTTTGGAGCAAAAAGGTGATTTTATTAAAGCACAGGGACAGGATTACAGGGTAGAAAGAGCTACCCCGGAGTTGTGCTGGGTAACTGATTATATACCTTCAGGTTGGGAGGGGGGTAGGGAGAGCGTAAATCTCTAAGGAATTTTGGAAGCAAGGTTTCCAGGACCTTGAGGGGCTAGCTGCTGTTAGGAAAAGGTCATTCATTACTGTTTAGTAAAAACTCAGTCCTGAGACCCTTCAGATGTATATCAGGGGGCCATAAACTTGGAGTATGATTGCCAGCATATATCTTGGGGGGAGGGGGTGATATAAAGGAACTTTCCAGAGGAATTTTTATACGTTAAAGTAGACTTACAAGATCCTGGAGGTTGGGACAATGTTAAGCCAAGGTTCTCTTTTGCCCCTAGCCAAGTGTCATCATTGAGGCAGCTGAGCCTAAAGGAATGTCAGTCTGCCTGTTTCAAGGACTTGTCCGTGGGCTGTAGGCAGTAAAGTTTAATTTTTCATTTGTCTCTGTTTCCCACAACAGTAATAATGTCAAATACAGGGGAGGGGGGAACCTTTGAAACTTCTAATTAGATCCTTAAATATGTAAGAAAACATTACATATTTTTTCTCCTGTTAAAAAAGAAAAATCAGCCCCCAAATGTAATAATTTATGCTAGGCCATATCACCAAACCAGGGCTTAATAACTAACCTAATTAAAGTTTCAGCCTCCCCCAGAAATGCAGTCTTAACCGGTCAGTCAGGAATTTTCTGGCCAGCAGCAATGAGGTAATCTGTCACATGGGCCTCCTCTATCCCCCAGAGGAAGATGAGGTAATCCACCTAATGAGACCCCTGTCCTTTCCCCTAAGGGAAGGTGACACAGCCTAAAACAGTCCTTTCTTTCCTTTTGCCCATAACATCTTGTCCCACCCTCTTTCCTGTGAAAGCCTTCCAGTCTGTACAGTTCTGGGAGCATCTCAAGATTTGCTGGGTAGGATACTGACCCATTCATAAATCACTTAAAGAAAGCCAATTGGGTCTTCAAATTTACTAGGGTTGAATTTTGTTGTTTTAACATCACTCCAGAAGAAGAAAATATGATCAAAGTGAAACAATAGCAGAAGAAAATAATCTTGGAAATTTTAACCTGATTTCCCAAATAAAAACTCAATAGAAGGCTTAAAATATAAAGAAAAGGGCATCTCTCAAAGATTAGGACAAGAAGACAAAGACATGGGTAATATGACAGAAAATATAAAAGCCATACATAACTGATTCAGGAAGACCAATACTGATCTAAGAGATATTTTAGAAAACAGAAAACTGAGAAAAGAACTGTCAAAAAATGATACTGAAAAATTCGTGTAACCAAACCATAATGGCTAACATTTATTGGGTGTTTACAATGTGTTTTATATGTACTAACTCATTTACTACTCCCAATAACCCTGTGATGTAGTTACTGTTATTGTCCCGTTATAGAGATGAGGAAACTGAAGCACAGAGAGGTTAAGTAACTGTCCCGTGCCGTGTGGCCAGCAGGGCCAGGACTAGAATTCAACCCTGAGCCCAGCTACAGAGCCCGCGCTCTTGAACTCAGTGTGTCTTAGTCTGGGTTCCCTATGGAAGGCACCAGTTTACTTGCTAACTCTTCATCAGGAAGTGCAATTGCAGGAAAGCAAGAAGGAGGGAAAAAGAGGAGGAAGGTAGGAAAGGAGGGAGAAGAAATATAAGAGAGGGTGCCCCGAGGCTGGCCATGGATGGGTAACAAATACAGATCGGATTCGGCCTCTTAACCTTCTAAATAGGAGGCAGAGAAGACCTGATCTCCTGTCTTCCATTTCCATTGGTCAAATGGGATTTTCACCCTCCCTCCCCTGCACTTCTTGAGGCCTTGAGGCACCTTCCAGAGGCCACCAAGACAGCCAGGTCCCACTGCAGCAGCAAGAGCAGCACAATGGCCGGGCGATGGGCACAAGCCAGGGGCACACCCATATGCTTGCATGTCTGCTGCAGCGGGAGCCAGTAGGCACATGTGGGTGCTGAGCGGACCCACAGCAGGCCTCAGTGGGAACAAGGAGTTCCTAAGGCAGGTGGCGAAAGACAGGTGGCATGAGGAATTAGGAGAATCCCTGTTGAATAATGCCTGTCAGTGACAGGAAGGATCTGGGCAGCTGCCACTGAGGGCTTGGTGTTGACAGAGACAGAAGTCAACCATGATTGAAACTTCTGCTTTGAGGCCTTGAAGAATGTTGGTTGGTGCCAGTGAACTTGCTGGATGCGGCCATCAGTAAATGGCAGCCAGACCAGTTGGGGGAGATACATAATTGGATACGACACACTTTCCTGTGCAGAGTCTGGAGAACTAAATGCTGGCAGTGACTGTATCAGTGCAGCAAAAACCTGTGCTGAGTGGCCACCTTGTGCCATGACTATTCCAAATACTACATTTATGTTATTTATTTTAATCCTCACAGCAATGCCATGAGGCTCTTCATGATTGTACAAAGATACTAGCACAGAGAGGGTTGGCAACATAACCAGCACCGTAGCTGGCACACCGGGGAGCCTGGTTTTGAATCTGGGCCATCTGACCCTGGTGTTAGTACTCTTGACCTTCTGAATGATCAGCAAACAAATAAAGAAGACTTCCCACAACATGAAAATTTGGAACATCAAGGATAAAAAGATGATTCTAGACTCTTCCAGGGGAACAAATTGCAACAGAATGAGAATAGAATGGGGCTAGTCTTCTCCGAAGCAATCATGAAAGCAACAAAACAATGAAGCAACAACTTCAAAATTGTAGAGAACATAAGTTTCCAACCCAGAATTCTACATCCAGACTGTCAATCAAGTAGGACAACAGAATTCAAGTCAGAAAACTCAATTTTCTTTCGTAGAAAGTGACTATTGGATACACACCAGCAAGACCAATAAAGAAGCCATGAAAGAGGAAGACATGGCGTCCTGGAAACAGTAAATCCAACATAGAAAAGCCATTAAGAGAAGATGCCAGGTTGATGCCCGTGGGGCAGGGCTAGAGGGGCACCATTCCACAGTTAGAGCAAGAAAAGTTAGGGATGTATGAAGAAGCATCCAGAAAAAAAGTGAGCCCAATCAAAGGGTGGTGTGATAGATGAGATGATGCAGTATGTGGCAAGAAGATGCAGTCCGTAGTGAACGATGTTTGCAGCTATAATAATGCAAACACTAACTACTGATATAATTAAATGTATGATAAAATTTGGGGGACAGGGTGGGGGGAAGGTGGAGATATTAAATCTTCATCTCTTGTAACATTTAAAAATTGTAATGTATGCATAGTCTTTAAACATGGGAAGGCGACTGCCAGAAAAAGCAGATAGAATTTTAAAGCAGTTCCCTTTGGCAAAAGACTGGCAGCTGATGTAGGGTTGGGCAGGGAACTATGGTTTTATATTATAAACATTTTAGCACTATTTGATTTCTTAATTATGTATATAATTACATAACTTTTTTTAAAAAACCATAAAACATATTTTTAAAACAGGCAAGCCCCTGAGAGGAATCCATGCAATTAAGAACACAGCTTGTGCCTGCCTCCCCCCCAGGATCTTTTCACAATTCCGTTCCATAGCACTTGGCCAGCTCTTGGTGAATCTCCATCCTTGACTGCTCACCTCCATTCTCCTGTTGGCACTCCATCTTTAGTTTTGATGATCTTGTACGTTCCAGTTCCCCATTCTGAAACCCATCATTCACACAATGTTCCAGTTTGGTTTCTGTCATCGACTTTGATATATCACACTTTCTCTTCCTCCCTACACTTTCCCCCAACTTACAACACAAGTGGCTCCAAAGTGTGGCTCTAATCAAATTAATTAAGCTAATCAAACAATTACAGGTATTCCCCGCTTTTCAAAAGTTCACGTTGTGCCACTTTGCTTTTAAGAAAAACCAACATTAGTACCTGTTTTTGCTGACCAAAAGAAATCTAAAGGGGATTTTTGTTTCTACAGAAAAGGGAGGAAGCAAAATTAGCATTCAGTAATTGTTTTGCGGTGAGTCATTCAAGAGGCAGGGAGCGCTGATCAGAGAGAGAGAGAGAGGCGCCACCAAGCGCCTTCTCGGGGAACTACACTCAGCATGTCAGCATCAAGCTGAGTGAGTACCTGTGTTTTATCTCAATTTATTTTGAGCTTCCCTTAGCAAACTGTGTCCTAAAGTATCAAAAAAGCCTAAAGGAAGTTAACTTTTAAGGCCAGGAAATGCTCAATGTTTCCATATAAATTAATGGAAGTCTCTCTACTTTCATATAGCAGAAGAAACTTGTAAGGAAATTTAATCTGTTGTAATTTTGTAACTCTGACCAAATCACCTCACTGCTCACAGTTTCCTTGTCTGTAAAGTGAGAGATGAAATCTAGATGATCTTAAATCTCCTTCCACCTCCAACATTCTATGGTTTGTACCTGATCGTAAGGTTGAGTAGGCAGAGAAGTATAAAAATAATTACAAAGGAAGTGATGTCATCTATTCTATGATCATGGAAACTAACTAACTCACTGAAAAGTCATATTGAGTTCCATTCACTTTAAAAACGAAGTGTGAAACCTACACTTGAAACTCAATCAATGGTCCAGATCTGAACCAAGCGAAAAAGTGAGTTTAAATGGAGAACAGAGGGTTCCAAAGTCATCAAACTAGACAGTCTTGATCAAACTTTTCTTATGAATCCTTTATGAGAGAAGTTTTCAAATTCATATCATAATGGCCCAAGTGACCTCTTAACAACGAAGGAGTTTGGTTTTAAATCCTCTAGCCCCTTGGGGAAGACAGAGGTTTGCTACAAACAAAGGCAGGGGCACGTGGGTGGCTCACTCAGTTAAGCCATCAGCTCTTGATATTGGCTTAGGTCATGATTTCACAGTTTGTGGGTCCGACCCCCTTGCTGGGCTCTGCACTGACAGTGTGGAGCCTGCCTGTGATTCTCTGTCTCCTTCTCTCTTCCCCTCCCCTGCTCTCTCTTTCTCTCTCTCTCTCTCTCTCTCTCTCAAAATAAATAAATGAATATCAAAAAAAAAAAAAGAAAGAAACAGACAGAGTCTTCCATGAAGAAAGATGGGCCCAGGGGGGCCCACCTGGCTGGCTCAGTTAGTAGACCATGCAACTCTTGATCTGGGGGTTGTAAGTTTGAACCCCATGCTGGGTGTTAAAAATAAAAATCTTAAAAAAAGAAAGGTGGGCCCAGATGACAACGAAATAAAGTAAGAGCCCAACAATGCACAGATTTCCCTAGTTAGAGAAAAGAGGGATTTCACTGTTACAGACAAAGGCTTTTTTCTTTCTCTGAAGGTATATGGTGCCCAATTGTGAACTTGCTAAGCGGTCTTAGAACCAAAAGAGAAATAATGGTGTGCATTTGTAATTACCAATGGGGAAGATGTAAATGGCAGGCTTCGCATACCTTCTAGAGTTAGGGAGAAAATCTTGTTAGGTATGTGATATGCCAGAGTCCTCATCTCACTTAGTAGATTAGACTCGATGGACCCTTGCAATGGGATGCACTGGGATCCAGAGGTGAGTCCCTTGAAGCATTAATAATTTGTAAGTCTTTCAAAACAACAAATTAAGCAAATATTATATATCTTAAAGTAGTGCGTACACATGCGTGCGCGCATGCGCACACACACATGCACACACACACACACACACACACTGAGAAGCAGAAGAGAAACAGAATGTCAAGAGAAAAGAAACAGAAATGAGCCTTAAAAATCCTAAAGGAGAAAAGGAAAATCACTAAGATAACTCTATCCCTATCAACGGACTCATTCTATTGTTACGGCATTGGTGCCTAAACTGGGGCACATGAAGACAAAATAATAAAGGTATTCCTGGTGATGAAAAGCTTTCAACTGCATATATATTCAATACACTCTTCTTGAACTAACAGGGGATATTTATTAAAACTTCCTAATGTGCCAGGTATGTCATTCAGTGCCTTGCATATTTTGGCCCACTTTATAACAACCCTGCAACGTATGAACACTTAGTAGCCACATTTACAGATGAAGAAATTGGCATAGTGAAGTTAGGGAGCATGCCCAGTTTCCACAGCTAGTGACGCCATGTTCTGAACTATGGTACTGCTAGTTGGTCCACCAGCAATGGTGGGAGAGGTGACCCCACCCCTGGCTGCAACTAGACATGATTATCTGAGGGGGGGCCTAGAAACATTCATCAGAAAAAAGTTAAAAATATATACTACTTGGGGGCACCTGCATGACTCAGTCGGTTAAGCAACCAACCCTTGATTTCGGCTCAGGTCATGATCTCACAGTTCGTGAGTTCAAGTCCCACTTTGGGCTCTACATTGACAGCGCAAAGGCTGCTTAGGATTCTCTCTCTCCCTCTCTCCCTGCCCCTCCCCTGCCTGTGTTCTCTCTTTCTCTCTCAAAATAAATAAACATTTTTAAAAAGGATGAAAGACTACTTGATGTTAGATATGAATTTCAAAATATTTGAACACCAGTCGAGCATGGGCCCTGACTGATTAGTAAGCAGATGCCAGCCACATTGCCAGGGGACCATCCCAGGGACACTACAGCATAGCTGCTTATCGGAGAAGTAACATCTCCTTTCACCTCTCCTGTCTGGGAAAGAGAGCCCAGCCCTGCATCACCAAAGAGCTTTTACATTCCAGGCCAGTGAAGAAGGTATATGTCTGAGAGCTGGGTTTGGGGCAATGGCGGAGAGTGGAGTCAAAGAACTTCCCCCACAAGCCCAAAAATGTGTTTGAAATCTCATATTTAATCTTTTAAAAACCATGCTAATTTTTAATTTTCCCCATAATGAATCAGTCCTTGGTTTAAAACCAAAATTGTCTCCTGAAATATTCAGCAAATCTGACCCTCCAGAGAGAGGCCCCATGATTATCTAAAAGCTTCGTAAGGCCCAGCTCAGACCCATATCTGAGACCCCATGCACCTGTCCTTCAGATGAGCAGCAGGGCAGGTAGAGGGGGCACTGCCCACAAAGGCGCCGTGTCCCACACACCCCAGTACCTGGTAAACTGACAGTGCTCCGGACAAGCCAATGGATAAGTGAATGAATAAGTGAATGAACAGAGAGGCTGTGACTCCTCATGCCCGTCCAAGGCTGCCATAACCTGGATGTGAGTGGTTTTCACTGATACCCAAGGCACAAGCCAAACATAGGCACTCAAGATGTACTTTCAGAACAGACCCTAGAGATACCAAAGGACAAATCTAGCAGGAATAATTAATCACCTGGGAAAAGAGAACCTGAATCGGAGAGACAGAGCAGCTGACAAGAGGGGAATTCTATATGGAAAACAATCAGACATGGGTGTTAAACATCCCCGCCGAGTGTGGCCAGAGAATAAATCATGTTGCCAACAGCGATTTGCAGGTCAGGGAAGGTGAAGGAGACTGGAACGGGAGAGCCGGGACACACACGGAAAGGTCCCTCAGGTAGAAGGGGCCCTCATACCTCCCGGGCCAGGACCCTCCAAACCCAAAGAAGGAGACACACTAGGTAATCTGAAGGCAGCCATGGTGACCCGGCTTAAACCCAAATGACCGGAGGGCTTACAGAGGGCACAAAGAAGTCTTGTCTCTCAGAGCGCTGGGGGGTTGCCTGGAAGACTTGTGTGACAGAGTGAGAAGTGTCACCATTAACATTTATTTCTATGACAGGTAAACAATTGCATGCCATTTTTTACT
This sequence comes from Crocuta crocuta, assembly GCF_008692635.1. NCBI lineage: Eukaryota > Metazoa > Chordata > Mammalia > Carnivora > Hyaenidae > Crocuta > Crocuta crocuta. Next base: position 15,164,633 of record NW_027527920.1, on the reverse strand, counting down.
TGGAGATGGAATAATATTTGCATTGTTGTGGGCTTTGAATGAGAAGGATGTACCATTTGAGCATTCTGTGTACTTTCAAAGTTAAAGAAGAAATAGTCTAGAAAATTATGAAAAGGATTTGTAATCTCCCTTGATCCCTCGGCTAGAGTTTGGTGTATGTGGATTTTAGAGTCTAAAACCTGGGGTCAGTTGCTATGACATGTCCAGAACAGGGAAGTTCATCCACAGAGACAGAAAGGAGATGAGTGGCTGCCTTGGGACAGGAGGAGGAGGCAGGGGAATTGGCCAGTGACTACTAATAGGCACAGGGTTTCTTTACGGGGTGATGAAAGTTTTCCAATATTGTGCTGATTACACAACTCTGTGAATATACTGAAAACCGCTGGACTGTGCACATTAACTGGGTGAGCTGTACGTAAGTTATATCTGAATAAAGTTTTTAAAACAAAACAAGAAAAGGAGCACCTGGGTGGCTCAGTCGGTTAAGCATCCAACTTCAGCTCAGGTTGTGATCTCACAGTTCGTGGGTTCAAGCCTCTTGTTGGGCTCTGTGCTGACAGTTCAGACCCTGGAGCCCACTTCAGAGTCTGTCTTTCTCTCTCTCTGCCTCTCCCTGGCGCTCTCTCTCTCTCTCTCTGTCTCTCTGTCTCTCAAAAAGAACATTAAAAAAAAAAAAATGACAAAAGAAAAAAACAACCCAAGATCAGTGTCCTAATTCTGCCACTTACTAATTGTATGGTCTTACCCTTACCTCAGTTTCCTCATCCGTAAAATGGGATGATACGATAGCACTGCCTATTTCATAAAGGTGATGTGAATTCTCAGTGAGGCCACACACATGAGAGGGCCTAGCCCAGTGTCCTGTCCATGTTAGAAACACAATAAATGGCAGCTACCTGTCCATTTGTCCCAACATAATAAATACATGAATTTATGTGAAAAGTGAAGCTCGAGGTTAGATGGACAGTCCCCATTAGTGTGCCTTCAGACCTCCAGAGGGCCTAGACAATAGTCATTGAGGTGCCTCGGGCAATTTTCTGCCAGAAAGCCAGCCTACCTGAAGGTGCATTTACTGGAGATCTGGCTGTCCCAGACTACAAAAAACATTAAATTTCTTTGCTTTGGGCTGGAATTAGATGAATTCAACATTGCTATTTGTTAAGCAAAAGTTCAGTTGGCAATTATATAAGCCTTTGGTTAATTATTGTTACTTGATAAATGCTGTTCATCTGGGAGACGAAAATCTTTCAAAACACAGGGCCCGTGATGTAAAGTGATGGAAGGAGCTTTGGTGGTGAAGGCATCGAGGGCCACGGACCCAGTGCCTCCAAACTCCTTTAGCTCTGCTGTTCAGGTTGAGTTTTGGAGGATGGGTGCACACCAGAGACAGGGAAGAATGGCATTTTTTGTCACTCCTTTGTGCTGGAATGACAGCACAAGTGACGGCTTGGAGCATGAGAGGCCTGGAGGGAGTGAGGAAGATAAGAAAGTTCTCTGACTCCTTTTGCTTCTTCTCAACTGCTAAGACCTCGTTGTGGCTGCAGGACCCAGGGCATTCTGAAAGCCACTCTGAGGTAGTCCGGCCCACATTCCTGTCACTAACGTCGTCTTTTATTTAGTGACACAGCTGAGGTCAAAGCCATGGTCGTGGTCACTATTGTCCCAGGCAATCGGAAGCTTGATGTGGCTACTTTACTTTCTAAATCAACTCCTACAGGTCCCTTTGAGTTTCCCGCAGCATCTGCCAGGCTCAGCAGCAGAGTTTGTTGTGAGTAGGAAGTGTCACCTGGGGACTTTGGTTTCAGGTGGGTTTGATCTTATTCAAGGGTGTTCAGTGTTTGTCCCTTGTCAGCAATGCATACAGTATGTTGGCTGCAGGCCCTTCCCAGACTTGGGGGCTGCCCCTTTGTCTCTATGTCAGCTGTCAGAGAAGGGCTTCTGTCTACAGAAATTCAAGAAAAGGGCTGACATTTGTCTTCTGAGAGGCTTCCCAGTGTGGCAGTTACTCACTTAATGACCTGACTGTGGTCTATGGTCCGACCTTTGGTCTTGAGTAGACACAGAGCAACTGATCCTGGTCATGTGGCTATGATGCCATTCTCTTCTTGAAGGTGGATCTGGGGAAGCCCCCTGGCTGTGGAAAGGTGTTTTGTGGCTCTAGGTCAGGACAGACAGGAGTTAGGCAGGTGACAGGTGTCACTTGTTAAGATTGCCCAGGGCAACCATCTCCACTTGAGAGTCTGACTTAACAGTAGGTTGAGAACTAAAAGATGAGGATTGTTTCTCTATTCACCACCACCAACCAAGACAGAGCTCAGATGGACACTACCCACCTTTGTCTTGGGGCCTTTCCTTTTTCTTAGTTTCCAAGGCGACTATGCTCTTGTGATTGATTGACACCATGTATCTTTAAAGGCATTAAAATATCAAGTAGTCAACTCTAAGAGTCTTGGAAGCCACACCATCTCTCTCAAATTTTGACTAAAACTGCTGGGATCTAGTTGGGCACCGAAAAGATGATTTATCTCCCTATTCTTTTTTTTTTTTTTTAAGTAGACTGTACCCCCAGCACAAGCCAAATGAGGGGCTTGAACTCATGACCCTGAGATCAAGACCTGAGCTGAGACCAAGAGTCAGACAGTTAACCAATAGAGCCACCCAAGTGCCCCTTTATCTCCCTATTCTTTGAGGGAATTTTACTGAGTATTAATAATAGAAGACTAACGTTTACTGAGTGCCTACACCGTGCCAGGCATAATGCTAAGAACTTGGTGTGTACTAACTCATCTCATCCTCATATATGAGGAGTGTTCTGCTATTATTACCATTTATAAACCAGGAGCCTGAGGCACAGAGAAGTTAAGAAATTGGCCAAAGAGCGTGCAGCTCCTAAGTGAGCAAAGCAGTGTTTGAACCCAGGCAGTCCAGCTCCAAAGTCAATACCCTAACCTAGCGTGTCGCAGATATTAAGAACAGTCACAACTTGAATGGTCTTCTCAGAGGAAAAGAAATTAACTCAATTCCAAGCTGGAGTTTGCTGGAGTTTTTAGAGTCTTGTTGGATGTTGAATCTGGTGTTTCTGAATAAGTAGAATAATGCAGTGGGCAGCCTGGAAAGGGGGAGGAGGAGTCACTAAGCCCCCGTCCTCAGAGTGCCCTCCCTTCTGGTCTTGTCTGGACTCCCTGCTCTTGCAGCCACTCCTTTCACCTTTGACCTGTTGTATATTATTCATTCAGTAGACTTGTATCGAGTAACTTCTATGCAACTGACACTAGGGACATCAGAGAAAGACACCCCTGTCACTGGCCCCCAAGACCCCCTCAAATATGGTAAGAGATTTCTATTGGCTTCTACCTAAATTATCTAGTTAAGACTCAGAATCACCCCATGAAGTAAGTGAGGTGGAAACCAATATACCCATTTTATAATTGGGAATACCGAGGCACTGATTGTGTGCCTCTGCCCCCACATCTCCAGTAATCATACCCGCTTGAATTCCAAATGAAGCTCTATTTCAGTTGTTCTGTCTTCTTGCCTTCATATTATATAAAGTACACTTACATGGCCAATCTGTTAGGAGGCTTTCATTAGTCATCAATGAAATGAGAAATAAAGATGATGGAGAGTTTTTTCATTAAACTAAGTTTCTTCTATTTCAAGAACTATCCCCTATTCTGAAATTATGTTCTTCCTACCTTTTGGTATTAAAATACCCTTTTATACATATTAGTAGGGTTTTTTTTTCTTTTCACTGCACTTTTATGGCAAAACAAAACATTGGTGATTCTGTTATTTTCCAAACCTGTTTGCTGGTTTTTGAACCACTGCCCTTTTAAAATGCACATGACCCCTGAAAGGCACTAAGTCCAGCCCACCACCCAGGCCCATTGATGAGCCTCTCACCACTTGCACTACCTAAAGTGCCTGAGGGCATGACCTTGACTGGGAGGAGGCTTGGGTAGAGAAACACAAAGAGCGGGGATATGCTGCCATCCCTCTACTCTGATTTACACAAGACACATGACTTTCCACAGCCATGGCAACTAGCCAAAAATGATAAGGCTGATTAATTCCACAAATGCATTATTCCCATGTCACCAAATATTGACTCTTACCCACCCCCTCCCCCGCAGCCATCTGCCCTGGTGTGTCAAATCAAAATAAATTAGCAAACAAAAAGTGGCATGCAGAGGACACCCCAGGGATGCCACAGCCAATTGTGTGAGTCCCAGCTCGAGCCTGAGCGCTGAGTGGCTGCCCCATTCTCCATCTTTCCTCTGTCACAGCGGCCAGGAATGCACATGTCTGCACGCACACATGCGTGCACGCACACAGGCAACGGTATGGGCATGTGGGGAAGAAAAGGGTTGGGAGAGCCAGAGTGAAAAAGACTTGAAAGATCCTAGGAAGAAATGCTAATAGGAGACCATTTGGCGATAAATTTATGTACCAGGCATATAAATGCCAGAATGATGCTTGATCCTCACCACAACTCTTGAGACAGAGGAACTATCATTAGTCCCATTTTAAAGATGAAAAACTAAAACTCATTTATGTTAATTAACTTGTCCAAAGTCAGACATGGAGCATCTCATGGTCTGGCCCCAAATTTAATGCTTTTAATCCCTACATGGGCCAACCTCCTTCACTGCCCCCGGACGTGTTCCTCCACTTCTGCATCTTGATAATGGGACAGTTAGGTACCCAGTTTACAGGGTTGTTGGGAGAAATCAAAGACATAACACATGTAATGTACTTACAATAGTCTCAGCACACATAAGTGTTCACTATGTGTTAGCTATTATTATTGATATTATTGTTATTTTTACTACACAATATTGCCATTCCTCAGCTGGATGAAGGGAGTGTGGAGGACACAGACTTTATAAGCAGAAGGTACACTTGGGTGTGTGAGCGTTCCTGGGGACCTAGTGCCAACAGAGCCACACTTCTATTCCCAGCAGAGAGTAAGTCATTTCCTCCTACCTGCTTACACTGGATTGTGCATGGCTACGCCCCGTGGACTTCCGAAGCAGCTTGTTCTTCTCACTTCATTCTGTCTTCCCTCTTCTGACAGCTCTCCAGAGAGGCCACTCACCCCCTCTTCCATAGGCCTCTCTTCCTGAGTCAAAAGCTGCTAGAGCCTCTGGTGAGCAGTAGTTAAAATGAATCTCCACATGGGCAGCTCAGTGGTGGTATGTGTATCACACCCACAGAAACTACCCACGGAACACAGAGGAAGGGCAGCTCAGTGCTCGAGCCTACTCACTTTTAAAAGCAATTTCCAGGGGCACCTGTGTGGCTCAGTCGGTTAAGCATCCAACTCTTGATGTCAGCCCAGGTCGTGATCCCACTGGTTGGTGAGTTCAAGCCCTGCATCGGGCTCTGTGCTGACAACACAGAGCCTGCTTGGGATTCTCAGTCTCCCTCTCTCTCTGCCCCTGTCCTGCTCATTCGCTTTCTCTCTCTCTCTCTCTAAAATAATTAAACTTAAAAAAAAATTTAATAATAAATAAATGAAAGCAATTTCCAGCATTTTCCCTCCACCATTGCTTTTCACCAAACTACAGGCAAACACAAAAATTAATCCACTGAAACATCCCAAACAGCTGCTGCCCATCTTCATGCAGGGCAGTTACATTAAGTCTTAAACTTTGTAACATGGAAAATAACAACCAACAGCCCCCGTGAACGAGAGTTATTTCTGTGAGTTTTCTTTTCTAGCATCTGAAACCGATGACTACAATCCCAGTCACCAGCTTGCGTGTGTCACAAACATGCTCCTTTCCCACATGACCTTTTCCCACCACTGACTGCATTTTCAAAAGTAGCCCGAGGCCAAGAACAGCTGTCTGCCGGTTCCCTCAAGAGCAAGTTGCAAATGGCGCACTATCGATGGGTTGTGCTTTTTGCTTCTTTGAGGGACGCACTGGAATGTGCTGAACGGAAGGGAGGAATCATAGAATGGGTAATAGGATGTTAAAATTGGAAGTTTCTACTAGTCACTAAATTATACCAGATGCGAGTCAAAAGCAAAGTATAAATTTAAAAAAGAAGAAGAGAGCGCCAGCATTATCACTCCTTGCGCCAGATCATTCCAGTATGGAACTTTTCTACTGGGTACTACATTTCCCAGAAACACCTTTAAAGAATGTTCCAGATTTGAGTCTATCAAGTATAATTTGTGTGGGATTTAGGAGGCAAAAGTGAGGTAGTGGCCCTTCCCCTCTAGAGGTTGCTGTGGATTGGAGGAGGTGAGAGAAATGCAAAGGTGCCCATTTGCTTTCACTTACCTCCCCCCGACCCACAGTGCATCCCATGCTCCATCCCAGCTGCTGACCCTCCAACCAGCAGTGACCCCAGGCCACTGCAGACACTTTGCCGTGAACCCCAAGGGAGCAGCCATGATGAGGACAACCTTGCACAGCCTTGTGCCTGCCTCTTCTCAGTTCTACTCCGGCAACTGGAAGACCAGCTGTCCCTGAGAGCTCTGAGCATTCGCCTCTGCCCACGCTGCTGTGTGACCTTTCTCCGACCTTCCTCTTCTTTTCTCACCCTTACTTCTCCAGTGCCTCCCATGGTTGTATGGTCTCCTCGCTGGAATATACTCCTTATTCATACTGCTTGAAAGGATTCTGCCTCCTGGATTGGACCCAGACTGTTGTACTCCTGGACCCCTGAGCCAGATCAAGGTTAAGGAGTGTGAAGAAAAGAGGATTGTCAAGAAATTTCCATGAGGGGGGCATCAGTCACTAGAGCATGTGACTCTTGATCTCAGAGTTGTGAGTTCAAGCCCCACACTGGGTGTGGAGCCTACTTAAAAGAAAATTTAAAAATTTCCTTGAGAGATCCAACTGTGCCATGTGTATCCCCACCTCCACCTGTACCTCAAGTCTCATGATGGGCCAGCATGGGGCCCCTCAGAGAGCTCTGGTATATGCTCCCTGTGGCTAGATACAATGGCTGCCACCTAACTCATGCCTCAGAAGGAGAGAACCAAGCAGAGACCCAAGATGGCTGCCCTGGGTTCCTCTCACTGGTCAGCTTTGGAGATGGGTAGGGTGGGCATTGGGATTGTCCTGAGTCCTGACCAACAGACTAGTGAGGGGGGGTGGAGCAGACTCCACAGCAAGAAGCAGGACTCAGGATACCTGTGGAAGAAGCATCACCGTCAGCCCGGGGAATGGAGATGCACGTACGAGACCAAGAGATCTGCAGGAGACCTTGTGATAAGGAACTTGAAGCCACCCTGGAACCACCTCACTGGAAAAGTAAAGTTCGATACCTACTAACCCAGAGAGCATGAGGCAAGGGTCTGGCTCTGGTCAGCACCTCTTTGCCATTCCTTCCTCCTTCCTTTCTGACCCTGGAGGGGTCACATATTGCCTAGCAAGCTGAAATGGGAGAGGTACAGGGAAAGGGCAAAGATTGGTCATAAAATTAAGTTTAGGGGCACCTGGCACTCAGTCTTCAACTCTTGATTTCAGCTCAGGTTGTGATCTCACGGTTCATGGGTTCGAGCTCCGTGCTGGGCACTGACAGCACAGAGCCTGCTTGGGAATCTCTCTCTCTGCCCCTCCCTGCTCTCCCTCTCTCAAAATAAATAAACCTATAAAAATAAATAAATAAGATTAAGTTCAGAGTTTTGGTTAATATCTTAGATTGGACATAATTGCACTGAGATAGTGTTTTGTGACTCACAGTGACCATGTAATTGAGAGTGAGCTGGAAATTACAGGCCTGCAGGTTTTTACCTAGGAATGGAAGAGTATTTCCATTTCATTTTACTTTAAGGCAGGAAAGAAAAAAGAAGTTTCAGTTACTCACACCCAGAGGCTGGGTATTATGCATGCCAGTTGCAAATGTGGAGGCAGGGCCCAGGCCCTGTGGGCCTCATCCTGTGCTTGTGGAGAGGTGGGTTCCTCTCGTGAAGTCTCAGGACATGAGGGGGCGCAGGGAAGCCTGAAAGTGTGGGATATGGAGGGCTGTCCCCTCTTTAAACAGAATTTTCACAACTTTTTATATAGGAGCTCCAAATAGGTTTTCATTTGAAGGCGGGGTAGAATTCCACCACTTTAAAAAGATCTTGAGGGGTGCCTCAGTGGCTGAGTCAGTTAAGCTTCCCACTCTTGATTTCGGTTCAGGTCATGAGCCCAGGGGCATGGGATCGAGCCCCTCGTGAGGCTCTGCGCTGAGCCTGGAGCCTGCTTGGGACTCTCTCCCTCTCTCTGTGCCCCTCTCCCCTGCTCACATGCTTTCTCTCTCAAATAAAATTAAAAATTAAGAACTCACCCTGATCCTGGCACATCTCGTACCTCTCAGTAAGTGTGGGCATCTGTGTCCCCAACACACTGCTCCAACCTGCTCAGAACAAGCACCCTACTTTCTCTCACCTCATCTCATTGATTCAGTTCACTGAGGCACTCAAAAGCATCCCCCCCCCAACATGTCAGGGGACACGAGTCCCCTACATCTCTCAAAGTGTCCTTTAAAGGGCATGGTGGGAGCACAGAGGTGAAAGCTCAGAATCTTCGCTCCAAGCAGGCTGCTGCCAGCTTTCTTTCCTCACTGGAAACAACCTTATTTGTTATTTTGAGCCATGACTGGGATGACACTTATGACATATCGCAAAGCGGGAATTATCTTTAGGAGCAGAAAGACGAGGACATACTGTGAGTCTGATAAGATAAAAGCGGCCACAGATAAAAGCATTTATAAAGTAAGATGATGGCTATCTGCCAAACAGGAGCGAGGAAACTCACCCACCAAACACAAAGAAATGAAAAGAAGTCAAACCAAATTCTGTGATGGGCTGCATGCTAGCATCCTTCCCTGCAAGACAACTCAGCAACAGGAGAGAAAATGGAAGGAGATGTTGGGTGATGGGGTCTGGGGACACTGTGTGACCTTGGACAGCAGCTTCCTGTGTAGAGAAAGGAAAGGAAGCCACTGGTGTGCCTCTCAGTCATGGTGATGTTTAAGTAAGCGGATGCAGGTCATAACGCTGTGGGGAGAGGGGGGAGAAGCATCAGATATGTAAGGCATAGTTTCTCAGATGGTCACGTGCAGAAGTTGCTTAGGAGAGCTGCTAAAAATACATATTCTAGGCCCCAAGACCAGAGATGCCGATTTGGAGGTTTGAGCTGGGGCCCAGGAATCTGAATTTTGGACAAGTGCTTCAGAAGATTGTGCAATAGGACATCTCTAACAACCCTATGAGAGAGATACTGTTATGATCTCCATTTTACATGTGAGGAAACTGAGGCACAGCAAGTTTGTAGTAGAGCCAGCTCCTAAGAGATGTTGGACTCAAGAAATGAGAAAAGAGGTTGTCCAGACCTGGGCTGGGACTCCTGTCCCTGCTGCCTCCTCTGAGGCAGCCAACAGAGTGGCAGCCTATTCCCAGAAATGTCCAGCAAGATCTGAAATGCTGTTTCTCTGAATTCTCTGAGCTTCAAGCAAGCAAATATGCCCAAGCCAGGTGTAAACAGACACTCATGAATGATAGAGACAAATGAAGAGAGAAGGAGGGGAGAGCCACATTAAAAAGTATAACCTACATCAAGTTTGTGCTTCTCTATATCACTCTGAAGATTCACTGGGATAAAATACGCTCTAAAATATGTCAATGCCAAGGTGATTAAAACACCATTCTGTATCCATCAGTGTATAGAGAGGAAAGGATGTCAAGTTTTCAGAAAATAATACAAAACTGAATAAGTACAGTTACAAAACCCAGAATCATTGAATGTTAGAGTTGCATGTACCTCTGGGAGTTATCTTGATTCTCCCCTTTATTTCACCGATGAGAAAAACTGAGCCTTGGGTGGCAGAGCCCAGCCCTAAAGCCCAAGTTCTGACCTCCAGTCTGCTTCTCATTTTGCTCCACATGCTGTCCTCATGAAACTTGAAAGGAAAGGAAGTTCTTAACATAGCACTCCTTCCAAACTCCTTGAATGGCTCCAGAGCCAGGGATGGTGAGCAGCCCAGGAAGGACAGGAGGGAGGGGTGAAGAGGCAGCCAGCCGCAGACTCAGTAAGAGTCTCAGACATAATCACCGTGTAGAGAAGTCCCAGCTCCCCGGCTCCCTCAGAGAGACAGAAACAGAGGGGACAAGTGACTGAACAGAATGGACTCTGAAGAAGGCTCTCCAGGATGGGTCAGGGGTTGTGGGCATGTCAACTCACCTCTCACTGCCTTCCTGCCTTGGGTACCCAGGGATGCTACCAGAAAACCACCTTCTTTGAGGCACAGGCTACAATGGCTGGAAGTAGAGGTGGAATTTCAGGCAGGATTCAGGTGCGATTTTCACTCCAGCTCAAAACCCTCACAGGGGCCCTTGGCCAAGCATTCCAGATCCACCATGGTCTGCCCGTAACCTGCCCATCAATTTTGTTTTCTACCACTTCCCTGATGTCAGCACCCATCGTACACCTTGGATTATTCTGCCCAACCGATAGACACTCTGGGAAAAGTGCCAATGTCAGCCCAAGGGGCCAGCCCAGGCACTGTCCTTGGCAGTGGAGGAGGAAGACTTTCCAGGCTATAGGGAGCAGTCCCGAGAGGGAAGGGCCATCAGCCTCTGAAGACAGGCCTGAACAAGGAGGCGTAGCCCAGGACTTCCCACATCCCCCCACTGCTCACTTCTACACATGACATCACCATAGCAGTGACATCAACAATGGAGGAGCGTGGCCCAGCCCCCAGCTCTGAGCTCCCAACCCTCCTGTGACCACAGCAGTCAAAGCCAGCTCTAGAGCAGGTATTGCCCTGAGCTGTGGCCAGAGCGGTGTCTCATAGCAGAGGACAGGATGGAAGAACGGGAATTTCTGGTTTTCTTTCCACAAAGAGATTGAAACCAAGATTGCTATCATAGAACGAGTAAGCCCTGAGGCTTATCACCACACTGTGGGATCCTGGGAACAAAAACAGACATGCTCTCAATAGTAGACGATAAAAGAAATGTGAGCTTATCTTCTACTCAAACCAGTAATGCAGAGTGACTCTGCCATTGAAGTTATAGCCACCTGCTGGCTCTGGCTTTGAATTTGCTTAAGCCAACTTGCAATAAAGTGGAGACGATCAAGGTGTTTACCAGGAAAATCAGGCATCAGGCTTACAAAATTGTCTTTATTTCCTGAACAGAATAGGATGTGTGACGATACCAACAAGAACGATTGCCCTGCCATCTCCAGTAAGTCCCGAAGAGCCTTTCAAAGTTCCTCTTTTTTTCCTATTTGTCTTGGTAATGAATTCTTTGAGTCTTTGACCTGGCAGTTCAGCTATCTTTCCCCATCTCCGATAAAAGCCTAACTGTGAAGAAAGATAATATTTTCTTAATCAGATGAGTATCAGCAAGATCTATGCAGCAGCTTCTAACATTTTTTAAACGACTTGACTCTTTAGAAGCTTCTCTTAGGAGAAAGCCTTTGGGTATGATATGAATATGAAGGAATATTCTAGATTTATTCAACTCATAATCGTTTTTAAACTTTTAGGGTTGGCTGCAGGAACCCTGGAACTTTCTAGCTTTTTCCACACAGACAGTGGAAATCAGAGAACTGTGAGCAATTATTTAGAAGATTTGAAAGATTCAACTGCTAATCAGGATCTTCAGGCATAAATGCTTAGGGTTTTGAAAGACCTAGGTTAGAATGTCTTCTGAGGAGCTTTACCCCTCTCTGCTGCATTTTCTAAGCCTATGAAAAAGAGATTATTATAGTCTCTCCCTCATAGAGATGATAGGAAGATTACATAAAATAATGACTGTAAAACATTTAACACAGAGTTTGGCTTAGTAAGTGTTAGGTTTTATTACCAAAGGATTACAGTGCTTCCCTGCCAGGCCCCTTATCTGTATTTCATCTCCTCAGTTTTAGTTACCCTTGGTCTACCTCTGCCTGGAAGCCGATGAGTCTCCTTCTAAAATATTGTCAGAAGGTCAGTAGTAGCCTAATGCTATGTCGCAATGCTTGTGTCATTTACCTCACTTCGTGTCATCATGTAGGCATTTTTATCATCTCATATCATCACAAGAAGAAGGATGAACACAGTATAAAAAGATATTTTGAGAGAAAGATACCACATTCACGTAAATTCTATTACAGTATATTGTTATAACTGTTCTATTTTATTATTATTGTTAGCTTCTTACTGTGCCTAATTTATAAGTTAAGCTTTTTGTAGGTATGTATATACAGGGGGAAACATAGTGTATATGGGGTTCGATACTATCCATGGTTTCAGACATCCACTGGTGTTCTTGGAATGTACCCCCCACTCCGCCGCGGATAAGGGGAAGGTGCTGTAATTTCCACCTCCACTTGATTTTGCCTATAAACATTCTGAACATCACAGGGGCTGTTCTAACAGTGAACAGATAGGCTCTCTAAGCAAAAGGAAAAAAATTGGCAAAAGCCTTACCGTATTTGTTTCCTAGGGCTGGTACCACAATGTACCACAAAGGTGGTATCTCAAAGGTGGTCGCTTAAAAAAATAAAAACAAACCCAGAAACTCATTCTCTCAGTAAAGGCCAGAAGTCTAAAACCAATGTAGCAGCGGGGTGGATTCCTTGTGGAAGCTTTGAGAGGCAATATATTCCACGTGTCTCCCATCTTCTGGCAGCTGCAGGCAATCCCAGCATTCCTTAGCTGTGGCTGTCCTCCAGTCTCTGCCACCATCTTTATACGGCCTTTCCCCCGTGTTTCAAATTCCCTTCTTCTTTTTCTTCAAGGACAGCAGTCACTAGATTTCCCTAAATCCAGGATGATCTCATCTTAAGAACTTTAACTTAATTATATCTGCCAAGATCCCATGTCCAAATAAGTTCCCATTCATAGGGACTGGGGGTTAGGATTCAGACATATCTTGTGGGGAGACCCTATTCAACCCACTACAATTTTAAGTTCTTCAGATAAAAGCTTTTCCACTACCTTGGTGCTGGAATGAAATTACTTCAGAGCCAATATTGCTTATTTTCTATACATCTTTGGAAACTCATACAAAACCTTAAGACCTGGGGATTGCATGAGAAGAGTAAGCTTCTTTGAAATCTGGAGTCATGTTAAATCTTTTCTTAAATTTATTTTTATATTTTATGTTAGAGAGGGAGAGTACACAAGCAGGGAAGAGGGGCAGAGGGAGAGAGAAAGAATCGTCAGCAGGCCCCATGCTCAGCTCAGAGCTTGATGCAGGACTTGATCCCATGACTTTGGGATCATGACCCGAGCTGAAATCAAGAGTTGGATGCTCAATTGACTGAGCCACCCAGGTGTTCCCTAAATAAATATATATTTACATACATACATATATCTTTTTTTTCTTAAGGAGTCATGTTAAGTCTTCGTAGAAGATGGTGGCAAATTCAATTTTGAAATTCTAAATTCCAGTTAATGACGCTGCCATAGGCAGAAAAATTCTCCCTGCCCCACCAAATGCCCATGCCCTAATCTGTGGTACCTATGAATATGTCACCTTACATGAGAGAGAGGGTTACAGCTGCAGAGGAAATTGCTAATCTGCTAACTTTCAATTAGGAGAATTATTCTGGATTATCCAGGCGGGCTCAATGTAATCACAAGAGCCCTTAAGGGTGGAAGAGGGAGACAAAAGAGGGGGTGTTCATGATGCCATGTGGAAAGGCTTGACCTGTCGTTACTGACTTTGAAGGTGAAGGCAGGGGCCACAATGCAAGGAATGCAGGCAGCTTCAAGAAGTTGGAAAAGGCAAGACAAGACTGTCTTTCATCCAAAACTCCCAGAAAGTAATGCAGTCCGGCCAACATCTCAGCCTAGTGAGACTCAGGTTGTACTTCTACCCCCCAGAATGACAATAAATTTGTTTTAAGCCACTAAATTTGTGGTAATTTGTCATGCAGCAATAAGAAACAAATACAGATACATTTTAAACAAACAGTTGTCTTTCCTACTTACACCGCACTAAAAGGATGGGAACAGAAGCGGGCATGAACTCCCAAGAACTAAGTACAGAGAAGAGGAGAAAAAACGCAACAGCTTTTTTGAAGCTGGAAAGCAAATGCACAGTGGTGTCTGACCTAGCTCCCCTGAGAAAGCTGAGTGATGAGCCATTACCGTGAAGACAAGAAGCAGCCCGCCATGTTGTGCAGAACCCTCTAAAGGCCCCAGAATTGGTGGCACCAGGTATATCTAGAAGTAGGGGGGAAACGGAGGTTAAAAATAAGACAACAGCATGTCCCCACACTAGACATCTGCTCTTACATGTGCCATACGTGGCCTGATACAAGCATGTATACTCGTAAAACATGGATTGTTGTTTTGAAGGGTGCATGTATTTTTGAACAATATTTATGCTCTAGATCTTAACTCTTCTTTTCTGTATTCAACTCTCTATATTGAAGGTCTTTCCACGCTCTGCACACCTGGCCTGGTGTGTCCATCTGCTGCACAACACTCCGTATATCTTCACCGGATACCCCTTTTCCATTCTTGTGCAAAGGGATATCTACACTGCTCCCAGCTCACCAGTCAAACTATGACAGTTTAAAAATTTGCTTCATCAAGAGGCACGTACTTACTGATGTGATCTTTCAGGACCAGGTGAAGAGAACAGATACTGTAGTTGGACGCAGACTCTAAGAGGATAAACTGTCAGCTCTGTGTGTGAGTGACAATTATGAATCTTGACTTCCCTTGGCCCAACCTTTCCTCACAGGTCTTACTGCCCCAGCCTTCCCCCTCCCTGAGAGATCTCCAGAAATTGAAAGGCTGAACAATTCCAGCTGTCTTGCTTGACAAATTGGAATGGAAGTTGGCAGCTGTTTTCCCTCCAGAATCCTCTGGGAAATCCACCCAACTACATGTTCCCAGCCTGCCCTTGCTTTCAGAGCTGGAAGGTTCAATACCAAGTGGCAAGTGCCACATACAGGACATTAGTGTGGAGAAGCAGTGCAAGGCCTGGGAGGGGCAGAAACAGCCCCTGGGAGGAAGAGAAGCCAAAGCTATTTAGCTAGAAGAAATGTGGATGGCATGAGGGCTGGCTCCAAGTATATAAATGACGCTAAACAATTGTGCTTCTACTGAGTTGAGGAACACATACAGTGGGCCTGAGCTGATAAGAAATACCTGGCTCAGACATTAAGAAGTCCTTTTTAAAAAAACAAGTGAGGTTAGAGGCAACAATCACGTGGCCTCAAAGCTGGAAGATGTAGACTCGAATGAACTTCCGTCAGAGCAAACACTTTGTCTGGAAGGGACCCTAACAGTCTGTTTAGCTCTGTCATCCATTTGCTTCAGACGCTGAAATAAGCCCCTTTGCTTCGGTCTCCTCATCTGTCAACAGAAGGGTCCAAAATTTATGGCTGCGCAAAATTAACCCAAAATGCACCACAGAACTAAGTGTAAGTGCTAAAAATCACAAAACCCCAAGAAGAAAACAGATGGAAATCTTTATGACCTTGAATTAGGCAAAGACTTCCCACATATGATACCAAAAGCATGATCCATAAAAGAAAACAATTGATATACTGGACTTCTCCAAAATTAAGAAAAAACTCTCCAAAAGATACTATTAAGAAAACTAAAATATAGGCCAAAGACTGAGAGAAAATATTTGCAATTTAGACATTTAGAAATTGCCTAAGAATGATGATCCAGGAAGTAGTGGATTTGTGAAATTTTACACAGAATCGAGTGGCCTGGTTTAAGAGCTAACTTTGTAAAGTAGGTGGCTTTGTTTCTTTTCTGTTAAACGTCCTCTCCTCTACTTTAGCACTTTTGGCCACCACATTTTATCCCTTCTGTTACCCCTTGTCTTCAAGTGGATAAGAGTTAGACTTGTGTTCAAATGGGCAAGCACCATCGACTCTGAAGAGATGGGTCCTTCCTCCGTAAGGTGGGGATAATCAAACCAAGCTCGTGAGGAGCTGTCTGCTATTAGCTTCTCTCTCCTATCTCCATTCCCAAACCTGCTTCCAGAAAAAGAAGGTGCTATTAGTCATTAGCACCTCACTGAAGAATGCACTGCATTTAATTCCTTTTTTTTGCATTGGGAGTTATCCTTTTCAGTGTGGAAGAAAGGCTTTTTCTGCATGGAGGGGAAAAACAGCCCCATCCAGCTTGCAGCCCTTCCTAAACTGGAAATCTCACTCTCTCGTCTCCTTGCTTGTTTTCCCTTTCAAGAACTCTGGGAAGAAGTCAGTTTTTGACATCTGAAAACCTTGCGCTTCCCCATCTTGAAGTGCTGAGCTGTCACATGGTCCCAAGGAGTGTAGTGCATTTCAGATTACATCAGCAGACACACCCAGGATGCCAAGGACACAGCTCCAGTTCCCTGAATGCTGAGTGCTTGCTAAGTCCTTACTGAGAACACTGGTGTAGAGCAGAGCCAGGACCAGGGTTCAATGAGGAGGAGTTTAGGGTGTAACACTTAAGGAGGCACTCACATTCAGGTGTCCACTCTGCACTTGCATGACCCTGAGGAGTGCCCCCTTAAGAGTGCGCCCCTTAGGTCACAACTTTTCCAAGGCCAGCATTCTCAGGATGTAAAGGATGCCCCAGAGAGTGATCTCCTCCAGGGTCGCACTCTAGGCACCTCACTTGCCTCCCTTAGCAGCAGCCCTCCTGGAGGGGGTATGGACCCACGTCCACATGCTGAAGTTAGAGTACCAGTGAGCCAGGGGACCCTAGGCAGGTCTGCATTCCCACTTTCCTGACTCTATGATTCTAGGGATATTTGCTTCTCTCTGCAATAAAGCAAAAACAATTACGGGAATCTGCATTCCCTTGATCTAATAGATGCCAGATTAAATTTCCCCTATCTTCACAGAAACATTCCCTGACCCTGCAGGCTACTCTCTGTTATGCCGTATTAGCAACTTGTTCATTTTATTCACAGCAGTTATCACAATTGATAATATTTTATCTTATTGTTTTGCATGAATCAGAATAGTCTAGATTATGATTCAGTAATCACCACCACCACCACCCCTGCCCCTCCAATCTCAGGAGTTTGCAATGGTGTATTGCTTTCTCAGTCCACATTATGTTAGGGGACAGCTGGGAGACTCAGCTCAGGCCTGGCTGATGGGGCAGCCACCATATGGACCCTTCCCTGGTCATTGTGTCAGAAGGCAGACAGCTCCAGGGAGCATCACAATAACTGCTTAGCCCAGAAGGGACACACCATCACTTCTAGTCACCACCCACTGGCCAGAACTGGTCAATGTCCCCACCCACTCACGAGGGGCCCTACCACTGCACTTGTGCCCCAAAGGCAGAAAGCCACAAAGGTTTGACGAGCAGCTCTAATGACTCCTGCATTATTTATTTGATTTTGTCTGAATCCTCTGACCAGAACGGTCCATAAGGGCAGGACAGTCTGTCTTGTTCATTCATTTTATCCCCAGTTGCTGGCATCTTGTTGGTGCTTAATAACCATCTGTTGACTAACTGAACCATTCTGGTAGTTTAGGATTGGTGACCAAGACCGTCAGGTATCAGTCCTCACAAACTGCTGGGAATCTGGGGGCTGTGTTGACTACACCCTCCTCAAAGGAGGAGAGGACTCTAACTGCTGCTATCATTAATTTTCTCCTTGAGGGTCTAACTGGCCGATGAACAAGAATGCCTGGGAGTCTGAAAGCAAAGTCCAAAGTGGGTGAGCTATAATCTAAGATCTCTTGGTAATTTTATTCTTTATCTTCAAAGTTCATGTGAATTTTATATTTTGCTCCATACTATATCCATAGTCATAAAAATGTTTTAAAACATTTAACAGGGGGAAATGAGTGCTTTGCTTATTTCATGGTTTCGCTAAGAGCTTGCCCACCCCTCCATTCCCAGGTTGGTATCCCCCAAACCAGACAACACAGCTCTAAGCCTCCTTAGGTGGCAGCTGGGGCCTTAAGGCTTGAGGTTAAAACATTAAGAACATCCTCCTCTGTGTTTTGTTTCCTTTCTGTGGTGCCTTTTTCTCTGATGGCAAAGTTGTAATGAATATTGCATGTGAGAATTTGCCTTTGTTTAATGAAATACAGAAAACGGTGATAGAGGTCTTATTTTTTTCCTCACAGACTGATGGACATAATTATTCTAAAACCAGTGTTTTTCAAACCTTTTCCCCCCTGAAGCACACTAAGAAATACCTTTTATAAAACTTCCTGAAATGGACACTGCTGGCAACCCTGTGCAGGCTGGTGCTCCCATTTCCCAGCTGTCAGGAGCACTGCCTCCTCCTCTGGAGGTGAGAACCTCAGCTGAGCTGAGCACGAGCTGCCTTCCCAGAGGTTACGTACCTCTGTTCCTCAGAGCAGCCCATAGCCAACATTGACATGAGGATTCAAGAGGCGCTACCCGCTTGTCTCAGGCAGCACCAGCTCCGGTACAATTCAAACCACGGGATTTGGTGTCAGAGCACACCCTTGCTCAGCACGTCCTCTGCCCCCTCCAGCTTCTTCCTCATTTTTCTGGGAGCACTCCCTAAAGACATCACAGGCACCCAAATTCTTTTCTTGAGCTCTGCTTCCAAGGAATCCGAGTTAAGACAATACCCAACACACACACACACACACACACACACACACACACACCCTTGAAACAAAATTGCAACATTTACACTTCATGTGACATGCTTGGATACTTGCAATACTGTTCTGTTTGATTTTTTTAACTGTTCATTTGTGATCTTTTAATGTGGTTTCATAACCCACTAACAGGTCATAGCCCTACAGTTTGAAAAAAACAGCACTAATCCTTTCCAAGTTAACCTTCCAAGTTAACCCTCCAGAGGCTGATGTTTAGTACCAGGGCAGGTTAAGGAGAAGGTGAAGTGAAGAGCATCTGTTCTAGCGTGCATGGCATTGAGAGTTTAGAGGCTCAAGAAGTTGATTCTAATAGGACTGAGCATCTCAAGAGAGCACCATGTGGCCACTGCCTTCCAGCCACTGACTTGCTCCACACTCTCCAGGCCAGTTTCCCTTCCTGCCAGGAATGCACTTGTGGTAGGAAATGTGGGTCCCAAGGAAATAAAGCAGATTTTGACCTCACACAAATGCACAGAGATGGACATGTGAGAACATTGATTTCGGCATTGTCTGTGATGGCCACAATGAAAACATTACAAATACTCACCTCTAAGTGAACTGCAGAGCAATGTGTCCAGTAATAATAATGTAGGTATCTAACTATAGAAAGTTTTCCATGACACACAAAGTGTAAACTCAACAGCCCTTTTTATTTTTTAAAAATTAGTATGTGTATAAATGCATAAAAATACGGAAAACTATACTCAAAACTATCTGCAGGGAAATGATTATTGGAGACTTATTTTCAAAATCATACATTTCCACAGCACCGGAACTTTTTCCCACAAGTACAATTTACTTTTGAAATGAGAAAAAGCAATAATTTTTCACTTTAAAACAGTAAAACACAAAAGGAAGCTATTTATACGGTGCCAGCCTGTGTTCCTTTGAAGTCAACAGCGGCCCTCCAGCAGGTGATGTGAGCTTTCAAGAGTCTGAGATAGAAACCATTTCTAGAAGTTCGTGCTCTGAGGCAACATCTCAACATACAGAACATATAGAAATGATGAAATACAAGTCAAGAAAATATATAAACCATAGGAAGTCTCAGAAACTAGATAAATGTCCCTGTACCCCAGAGACAGAAGAGAAACCGCTCATCAGGGAAGAAGGCTAAGGCCAGGGCCCCTGGGTTCAGGTTCTGGAAGCGGGTACAGGTGGCTGAGTTTGGCTCCTGTAAGACCCATGGAACTGAAAAGAGATGGGAGGAGGATAGAGTAACCTCAACTACCGGACATGGTGACTGGAGGCCAGCTCCCCAGCTGGTGAGAAAAGCCTAGAAAAAAAGCTTGGAGGTGTTTGTTTGTTCTCATTTCCTAAATCGGGTTGGTTACTCTGGCTACATTTTAAAATCACCTGGGGACTTAAAAAAAAGTATACACACACACACACACACACACACACACACCGTTGTCCTGGAAATTCTGATTTAATTTTTAAATCCTTTTGTTCTCTTTTTAAAAAAAAAAAATTAATGTTTATTTTGGAGAGAGAGAGAGCATGAGCAGGGGACGGGCAGAGAGAGGGGGAGATATAGAATCTGAAGTGGGCTCCAGGCTCTGAGCTGTCAGCACGGAGTCCGATGAGGGGCTTGAACTCGTGAAGGGTGAGAGCATGACCTGAGCTGAAGTTGGATGCTCAACCAACTGAGCCACCCAGGTGTCCCTCTCTTCTTTTCTTTAAAGGCTTTCTTGGAAACTCTAATACACATCCAAGATTGACACCTCATTGAAACTTTGGGCTTAGGTAGGGCTCAAAGGATCAGACACAACCTCTGTCCAGGTACACAGCCAAGCAAGTAGCCAGCTTGGAGATAAGATCAGGGATACCCCCATTTTGACCTCAGAGTGGGCATTTCTGACCATCTGAGGCCTGCTTTTGGACTGGCAGCCTTGGGCAGAAGGCCCAAGATAGCTGGTCGGGGTAGGGTAAAGAGACAGACAGACACACAGGAAAGAAATGTCTATTCATGGGTAAATGGATGAATCTATTATCTACATGATATATTCATAGAAAAGAATATAACAGCGAAATGTAACAACCCAGCATTAGCATGGCATCAACAGAGCAGTGAGTTATAAAAACAGCTTGCAGTATGGCATGTACATTACTATGTCATTTTTTAAATTTTAAATTATGGAAAATATAAAGTATATATTTTGTGGCTAAATCTGTATACACTAAAACTATAAAAATATTCATAAGAATTAAACACTAAGTGTTGTGGTCACCTTTGGGGAGGATTTGGAGAGGGGCATACAGGGAGCAATAGACACAAACTTGGATGAGCCTCAAAGGCATCATGCTGCATGTACGAAGCCAATGTGGAGAGGTCACATCCTTGGGGCATCTGTGTGGCTCAGTAGATTGAGCATCTGACTCCAGCTCAGGTCATGGTCTCGTGGTTTGTGGTCATGGGCTCAAGCTCCACTGGTTCGAGCCCTGCGTCTGACAGCTCAGAGCCTGGAGCCTGCTGGGGATTCTGTGTATGCCTCTCTCTCTGCCCCTTTCCTGCTCACGCTCTGTCTCTATCTCTGTCTTTGTGTCTCTCTCTCTCAAAATAAGTAAATATCTTTAAAAAATTTTTAAAGAAGTCACATCCTTATAATTCCATTTATTATATTGGAGAAAAGAATGGGTAGAGATCAGATCAGGGCTGCCAGGGGCCAAGGGACACTGTGGTTATAAAGGGAGGCTTGCGGGTAGATATATCCTGACTGTGGTGACAGTAACGTCAATCTACAATGTACTAAAGTTCACGGGGATGGACTTCACAAAGGTAGTAGAATGGTGGCTTCCAGGGGCTGGGGGAAGGAGGGAATGGGCGTCATTATTTAATGGGGAGGGAATTTCCATTTGGGAAGATGAAAAAAGTTCTGGAGATGGATGGTGGTGATTGTGGCAGAACATCGTAAATGCATTTAATGCCCTTGACCTGCATACTTCAAAATGGTTAGAATGGCAAATATTTGTTATCTATACTATCTGTACTTTACTACAAATTTTTTTAAAGAAGAAAATTAATATGACTGTATACCAGAAGGAAAAAAACGCCATTTTATTGAATTTCATTGCATGGTCATTAAAAAAGTAACTTAAAGAAAAAATCTGAAGCAAATATTGCAAAAGTGTTAAGATTTATGAAAGTGACACGATAAATACATTCATGCCCATTAATTGAATTTTCTTCACTTTCCTGCATGTTTAAAATAACCTAATAAGTTTGTAATAGTTTCAAGTTGAATCAGAATTTTAGGGCTGCAAGAAGCTTTTGAGATCATTCTCTCCACAGTCTTCCCTGAACAGGGAAAAGAAACTGAGTTTTCACAGCTGAAACTCCTGACCATTTTTATCCATGCTGATTATTTGGAAGTGATGTTTCTAACTAATAACAGAATTAGCCTTCTGGAATTTTGAAGAGCTTAAGAAATGCAAAAACACAAAAAGAGTGTGCTCAACTTCCCCTATTCCACAGGAAACAATCCCTACATTATCAGAACATCCAACTAAGGACTCTTAAGAACAGATTTAAAATGTAATCAGCCTCTTTCTTCAAAAGAATTGTGAAAATAATTTTTAAACAAAAAAAGTTGCCAAAAAAGTGTCGATTTTACACTGAGATATTCAAATTGATCTCATGAGGCATTTTAACTGGTTTCATCTCGTCTTTGCTTCTTCCTGTCTTTGTTCTCACCCCCCTCTCCTCCTCTCTAAATACAACATCATACTGAATAGGTTCTGTGACCACTTCTCACCCACGTCTAGAGTCAGAGTGGCTCAAATTAGAACAGACTTTCTTTAGAAAGTAGTACTCTGCAAAATTCTTGGCCAAAAAACAGTCTTCTGCCATTGCATGTGCAAGGTTCTTGGTTGCAAGCATCAGAACTGACTTGGGAAGCCAGGAAAACCAGGCCTGCACAGGGCAGGAGGGGAGGGAGGAAGCCCAGTCAGGGACTCCTTGACCCCAACAGGAAGACGGTGCCTGAGACACTGCCTTTGGTATCATTGCCACCAGCAAGAATCTCACCTCACTGCTGCCATCATGAAGAATTTCTCAGGTGGTGGGATGTCTTCTACGAACCACTCCATCAAAATTGAAGGCTTCAGGTGTGGGCATCCCGTTGGCCGAGCCTAGGTCCCCAGCCCATTCTCTAGGTGCCAGGAGCTTCTTTAAAGGGAGTCCCAGCTCTGCATTTCATCAACCCCCACACAGTGAAGGGCTCTCCCAAGTAGGGAGGGAATTCCATGCTGGGTAGCAAAATAAGCAAGATCTGTCTCTTCTCTTGGGTTTCCATAGGCTTCCCAGCATCCACAAGATGTGCTTCTTCCCTTATTTAAATCCCCCTGACAGCTCCCACTCCGTGCTTCCACTAAAGTCTCCACAAGTGTCCTTTGTACAACTAAAAATACACTCCCCTCTTCCCGAGGGCACCCACAGTTCTGGCCTCTCTGACTCCTGCTCCAACTCTCAGCCTACAGTCGCTTCTCATCCCAGCAGCCAGCGTGACCCCCTTAAAGCCTAAGACACATCTTGTCACTGCTTTGCCCAAAGCCCTCCAATGGCTCCCCTATCGCTCTGAGAAAAAGCTAAATCTTCACAACGGCTCCTGGACTCTAAGTCATTCCCTCCTCCTCACCCACCTGAGCCTCCTCTTCCTCCCTCTGCTCCAGCCACCCTGGCCTCCAGCCTATTTTTCCCACTTACCTAGCTTGCATTCACCATGGAGGCTCTACTTTTCCTTCTGTCAGATAGACACACAACTTGCTCCCCATGCAAATGTTATCTTCCCAGCTCCCTCTAAGTAAAATAGCACCCCATGGCTCTTCTGTATCCTACCCATCCCTACTTTACTCTTCTTTATATTATCATAGCCAATGGCATTCCATGCGGTTATCTATTTGGTCATTGTCCATCTCTTTCCATTAGAACATAAACCTTATGAGTCAGGGATTTGTTTTTCCATCATGGCATCCTTAAAGCCTCAATCAGGCCCTGGTTGAGAGGAGGTGCTCACTAAACATGAATGGTTTCTGAAGCAGGAAGTGAAGTTATCTGCTGAGAATAAAGGGCAGGGAGAGGAACAAGAGTGTCTTCCACTGAGAAGTGTAGATGAGGCTTGAGAAGGCTGCTTTAGTGAAGTGGAGAACTGACCAGAAAATGAAGAGATTTGTGCTAACAGTGATGGAGACACAGGTAAGGATGGGAATTATGTAATATGGGGCAAGGATCTGTGGTTGAGTAACTGCTTTCTTTTCGGCCCCTACTCAGCAGACTTGAGGTAGTTGTAGAGAAGCACAGTTGAATTTATCCAGCAACAGGGTTGACCTGGGTAGGGCAAAGGGGACAGGGAGAAAGGACATTGAGGTTCACTGGCAAAATGCACTTGTGGAAATAGGCTTTGGGCTCTAAGCTGCATGGTGAGGGAAGTGAAGAAAGGCAAGGATGTGATATAGAATATTCAGGTGAGGGAAAGCATGCTGTCAGAAGGAGGCTAATAGATGGAACCATCCGGGAGGATTGCTTCTGAGGAGGCTGGGAAGGGAGGAGAGTCAATGGACAGGAAATGTGGGAGAGAAGGTATGTGGAGTCTGAGATCCTTGAGCAAATCACTGTCAGCTGATGTGTGCAGCCAGACTAACAAAGGTACATGTACAATAGAATTTGATCTTTGTGAATTTTTAGGATCATGATCTCTCTAGTTACCAGAGTATTTCTTCCTTTTTTATTGTTGTTATAGATATCCCAGGGATACCTAAAGATCCTTTTTGTTATTGAACTACTCAGGTATTAATATATGAAAGGATCTAATGCAAAACATGATGACTGTAGTTGACAATACCACATTGTATAATTGATATTTGCTGAGTAGAACTTAAATGTTCTCGCCAAAAAGAAAAGAAATAAAAGAAATATGTGAGGTGATGGATGTGTTAATTAACTAGATGCAGAGGCGGAGGTCTTCTCACAATGTGTACATATATCAAATCACCATGACATAGACTTTAAATATCTTACAATTTTATCCGTTACACCTCAATAAAGCTGACTTTTTAAAATATGAGAGCTATTTTAACAAAAAGGTTTACAGTAATTTTTACTTTAATTATCCTTATTCCCAGGACAGAGACCAAATCTGACTCCCTTGAATTGAACAGTTGTCAGGATATTGGGTAGCTTTCTTAGATTAATAGAAAAACTGGAAAGACAGGTCAGAGAGGCAAAGCAGCAGGGAATGTAGCCAGAACGCCAAATAACATCCACTGGGGTCATTTTAGAAGCTGTCATTAAGCTGGGAAAGACGATCCATTGAAGAGTCGGATCTGTCCACAGTGGCTATAATGACCTCGCACTACCTGCCAAATCTCTGGTGGCAGCCCACTTCTCCAGCCGCATCCCCTGTGGCCCCGTGATCTCATCTTCACAAACCATGTTCCATTGCAGTCCTCACTGATCCCCAGAACACACTGTCCCTCATGTCTCAGCCTTCCACATGGCCTAAAATGCCCTCCTGGTACTGAGCCTTATCAGCCTGATGAGCTCCTATGCACCATTCAAGACCCTATTAAGTACCACCTATGTGAAGCTTCCCCCTATTCCCTAGGTGCACTGTATTCTCACAGCACCCAGGTGATATCTCTAGTACAGCCCTGATTGTGTTATTTTTAAATTATCTGTTTTCCATTCTGTCTGCTCCAGTGGACTGTTACCTTGCACCAGTCAAGGTCTGTGTCTAATTAATCTTAATTAGTTAATTAACCGGGTTACTCTAATTAACCTAAAGGGCAAGGTCTGGTTATTTGCCTCAATGCAAAATACAATGCCTGGTGCATTTGCATGTTTAATAAATGCTGAATATATAACTGAAGTAATTAATGATGACCCAGAAAGCTAGAAAGTGTCTCATGGTGCCGCTTAATGGATTCTTCTACTTTCATACAGGGTCTACTGAAATCTGATCAATCTTATCTCTAAACTTGAGAAGCTGGGGTGTCCGGGTGGCTCAGTCAACTAGGCATCTGACTTCAACTCAGGTCATGATCTCTCAGTTTGTGACTTCGAGCCCTGCATCTTGCCCTGCATCGGAGTCTCTGCTGTCAGTGAGAGCTCACTTGAGATGCTCTGTCTCCTTCTCTCGGCCTCTCCTCCACCTCCAGTGTGCTCTATCTCTCTAATAAATAAACAGTTAAAAAAAAAAAAAAAAAACCCTGAGAAGCCTTTGGGCCAACATTCTAATACTACATCTACATATGGGGACATGTTTTTTATGCCTATTGTAAAATCCTCTCTAATGCATTTTACCAATTCTCTTGAGTCTTCCAATCAGTGGAAAGAGAAGAGCTCTTTAGCATCACTCATATAACAACCTTAATATATACAAAAGTAGGTGGATACGGCCACACTGGGCCAACCTATAAAGCCTTCTCTATTGTCTGGTAGGGCTACCATAACAACATTCCACAGACTGGGTGGCTTAAACAACAGAAATTTATTTTCTCACAGTTCTAGAGACTGAAAGTTCAAGATCAAGGTGTTGTGAGGGTTGGTTTCCTTGGAAGCCTCTCTTCTTGGCTTAAGATGGCACTTTCTTGCTGCCTCTTCATATGGTTGTTCTTCTGTGCATATGTGCCCCTGGTATCTCTCGTGTGTCCTAATCTCCTCCTTTTATAAGGACACGGGTCAGATTGGATTAAGGACCACTCTAATGCTTTTATTTTAACCTAATTACCTCTTGAAAAAGCTGTTTCCAAATACAGTCACACTCTGAGATTCTAGAGATTAGGGCTTCAATGAGATAGGACAGGAGACTTAATTCACCCCAGAACACATTCTCAGCAAGCATTCTGTCTCAGACAGTAAAACTCGAGGAAAGCTGGCTTGTAGGAAGCTGTGGTGCCCCTACCTAATTCATTCTTACATTCATTCTCATTCCACCAATATTTAATGAGAGCCATTTATATAATGACATCATCTACATAAAACCAACAGAGTGAGGGGCGCCTGGGTGGCTTAGTCGGTTGAGCGTCCGACTTTCGCTTGGGTCATGATCTCACGGTTCGTGGGTTTGAGCCCCACGTCAGGCTCTGTGCTGACTGCCAGCTCAGAGCCTGGAGCCTGTTTCAGTCTGTGACTTCCTCTCTCTCTGACCCTCCCCTACTCACACTGTCTCTCTCTTTCTCTCTCCTAGAAATAATAAATAAAAAAAAATTAAAAAAAAAAAATCCAACAGAGTGATTTTTCCAAAATGCATGTCTGATTATGTCTCCCTTCAGACAGAAACTCCTGAATGGTTCCCATGTCCTTAGGAAAATCCCCAAATCTGAGTATGGTATACAAGACATTTCCAAATCTGGATTCTGCCTACCCCTACAGCTACAATTCCATCATATCCCTTTTGTTCCAAAGTACAGAGGCTGTTTCCCAAACAAGTTATGCTGAGTTATTCCTCATTACATGAACCCAGGAGAAAATGTATTTATTCAACAAATATTTATTATCTTTTTTCTGGAGTTGTGCTAGGCCCTGGGGCAGTTAACAAAATCCCATCCTCAAAGATCTCCTAATATGGAGAAAATGTCGGACAAGTAAACAAAAATCACAATACAATTGATAGGTGATTTAGTCTAGGTAAAAGTGTGTCACGAGTCCAGAGAATAAACTTATAGAGCAATAATTTCTCCAGTAAAATTAGACTTAGGAGAAGGCCAATTCATAACACAATGGTCTATGTCGTGCTAATACATTGCTGAAATACATCGGAAATGTGGTTTCAGTTATTAAGAATAAGTGACATCTTATATTACTAACGAAGTGGAAATTAGTTACACATTCACCAAAGTGTGCATGGCCCTCAGGTAGAAACAGAAACCCCTCCTTGCTGCTACAAATTCATCTCTGGGGTGTTTTTCACATGCACATATCAAAATAACATTGGACAACCACTGTACAAGCCACTCTACCAAGCCTGAGGTGGTCTAGTGCAATCATGCAATTTGTAATGAGGGTTATTTATGTTTAAAACCCTCCAGCATGGTTCTCAAGAAGTTACCTCATCTAGAAAATTACAAAAGAAAATGGAAGAGAGAACAAGAACAGGTATTAAGCTGCCAACGTAATACAGACAGAAAACCTTCCCTCTAAGACCACTTAGGGACCCTGGGGGCAACAGAGTGCCTCTTCCGTTGTAAGGCATAACTGAGCTCACAACCACAAAGGGAAATTCCCCAGCGATTACAACAAAGAAAGAACATAAAAGAAAACTAGTCAGCGATGAGCTGACAGAGCAGCTACTCAGGTGGATGAGGTGATATTGATATTAGTTTCCATGGAATTCCGGTTTCAATGCCCACATGGAGCAGGGAGTCCTTCAGTGGGGGGTGGGAAGAAGACCACTCCCCACCTTCACAAAGCCATAATTCTCAAAGGGTAATACTTTCAGAAAAAGGTTGACAGACAATAATATGCTTACTGGCACATAGATCAAGGAAGTGTATCTCCACTCACGTTCTGGATAAGGAGGAATGTCAGTTCTGACTGGGTGTTAGTCAATTCATTGCCTTTCAGTTACAGATTCACTTTTCAGTATTTGTCCATGATCATGAATTGGACACCTTAAGCATTTCTCCTTTGCAATTAAGCATGGTACTATGCTTTGTCAGCAGGGGGCGATGGAGGGACATTGCAGGAGGACGGGGTTTCTCTTGCTGGCTCTTGAGTGCTAGATTTGGCTTTTTTCTTGCTCTTGCTGCATGTTTGATGTGCAGTGCAAATATGTGGGACATCCAGTCATATACTGTACTGTACAGTCCCTCGGTGACCTCTGTGCCCCAGCCCAGGCCTGATGACTACTTTTCCTGGCTCTCCTAACACAGTTACCATGTGCTCCAGACTTCATGCCTACAATGGCATCTCAAATTCCTGTGTACATGCATGTAACAGCTGTGGCATGCCTGCACCCTCAAAGTTGTTTCCTGCCTGCCCAGCAAGTGTGAACCTGCTCAAGTCTGGGCAGCTGAGTAAGCTCCTCTGCCTTCCTGTGAACTGAACCACACCTCAATCTCAATCAGTCAGGTCTGAACCCTAGCCTTGGGGAGACCCTCCTTCCTTTTAGCATTCTCTTTATATATTTTTATACGCTTTTATCATAGCTTAACAATCCCTTATATTAAACTTAAATTTAATTTAAATTATTGTGTGGCATCTGTCTCCTGATTAGACCTACAGTAATATAACCTAGAAATCAAAACCCCTGGCCTATGTCTTATTACATTTTCAAATTTACATTACAAAAACATCAGGAAGAAATAGTTCCTCAATCTAGTTTTCACAGCATTTTCACAGATAAAGCATGCTGAATATGAATTCACAATCCAAAATTTTAAAACTCACAAAAAAGGTAATATTTCTTGAGGAAGTATTTTCAAATATAATAACTATGGGGCTTAGAACTACAATAACTTTGGTTAATAAAATAATCTAAAAAGATTAAGTATACTTTAAAAATTGGCAATGTGGAAGGAATTACTAAATGTAAATGGACTAAATAATTCAACTAAAAGACAAAGATTATGAAATCTTTGTTTTATTTCCTGATTTGGATGGTGTCACATGGATTTGTTTATGCTGTGAACATTTTATACAGCCACCTTTTTATGGTTATATACTTTTTTGAATGTATCATCTATTTCCTATGTATGTTTATAAAAATATATATACTTATATATAATTTTTAGGTAAAAGTAATAAATCACTAAATAAAATAAAATTTGAGAGATACAGATAAAGCAGTATTTATAGAAAAGAAATTCATGACTTTAAGTAGCATTACTAATTAAAAAAAAGTCAGTGAACTAAGAAATTAGACAAAGAAATTAGACAAAATAGAGTAAATTCAAAGAACATGGAAGGAAGGAAATCAAAAAGTTAGGAAAAACATGCCTGAGAAACTGTAAACATTAATTGCTTTTCCAATTTTAGCTTGTCCTTGCCTTCATGGATAGTCCATCTGTGCAAGTAAGACACCTGAGCATTACAACTACTTTTGCCCTGAGGGCTTTTGTTGATATAGGCAACCTTGGACTTCAGTTTTGGTGTTCTGATGGAGTAAGAAAAAAAGAAGTAATGCCCGGGTTTACTCTGATACTGGCAATCTAATAGGATACCCTCTTCCATATCAAGCTTGTCCCAAAAGACCACACCCTCAGAATAAGGCAAACCAGAAGTATATCTGCCCCTAACCCAATCCCAGGGCACTACAGTAAAGGTCACCTCTGTGCTGAGTGCAAGTGGTTTTGAACTTGCCTGTTTGGTTCCTTCTTTCCCTTAAATTCTCGCCTGATAG
>NW_027527920.1:15055947-15134690 GCF_008692635.1 Crocuta crocuta | reverse complement strand
TGAGAGTTTACTATATATATATATATATATATATATAAATATATATGTACATATGTATATATATATAAACTATGTATACAAATATATATATACATATGTATATATACATATGTACATGTATATACATATGCATATGTATATATACATATATAATTTTGTCAGTTCTTTAACACTTTTACGAGATTTTAAAACATAGCCTACAAAAAAATCTCTATATATGCTTTAGACAGCATTTAGGTATATTTATCACTAGGAAGGCTTGAATTATCTAGCCCAGCATTATCAGAAACCAAGCTTCTATATGCGGTAAACATAGAAAAATCCACGTAGGAGTTACATATACCAACTTAAGGATAATGGAGGAGTGGAAAGGAGGGAAAAGAGATGGAGATAGGTTCTTAGCTTTATTTGTCATATTTTATATCTTTAAAAGAAAAAGATCTGAGGCAAATTAGCAAATTAGCAAAACATTAATATCTCTTAAATCCTAGTAGTCAGTAACAGCAAACACTGGTTGG
Source organism: Crocuta crocuta (assembly GCF_008692635.1). NCBI lineage: Eukaryota > Metazoa > Chordata > Mammalia > Carnivora > Hyaenidae > Crocuta > Crocuta crocuta. Next base: position 15,134,172 of record NW_027527920.1, on the reverse strand, counting down.
TTGGTTGCCCAATATCTGTTATTTCTCTCTTTCCTATTAATGGAACCCCAATTTTGATGAGATTGGTTACGTTACTTTTTCAAAGCCCCTTGTGGCCTTGGAATGTCCACATGAACATAGTTCTGTCCAAAGAAAGGTATGCAGAAGTCTCAGGGAAGGACTTCCTAACACAATAAAACAAAAAACAACAAAATTCTATGTATGGAGAAGCCACTCTTCTGTGTTCTTGCTGCCTGAGATAAAAAAGGTGGTGGTGGCAATGGCCATCTTCACATCATGAGGATGGAAGCTGCTCAAGATGGCGGTAAAGGCAGAGAAGCAGCAAGAAAAAAGATGGTACTTGCAGGCATCTCTAAGATACCATATAAGCTCTGGGCTGCCTACATTCAAACTTTCTGTCATGGTAGAAAAGTAAACATTTTTAAGCCATTATTTTTCATTTTTTTTGTTACAAACTCCCAAACCTAGTCTTATGTAATATACTAGCACATGGATTTTATCATTTTCTTTGTATGGAAATGTCTCATAACTTAAATTATTTTAAAACTTTGAAATGATAACAGAAAATATATGAAAATAGAAACTGTTTTACCACATGAATGTAGCTTCTCTGCTCCGTTTAGACTGGCTGAAGGGAACAAATGGCTGTCCAATGTCATTCCTTCTATTTATAAAAAGTCTCTTATGCAGAATCTTTTTTCCACTTCCAAGTCTGTAAAAGAAATCACAGTGAAATAGTGTTCAGTTCTGTTACATCAAATAACTTCTTCTACGGCTCTGAATACTAGTGGAGATAAAGACTGTCTTCTTGTCTGCTTGATACTACAATTCCAGCTTGTTGAATAAGTAGGTTTGACCAATGTCACTGACATCACTTAACTGTAATGTGCTCAGTGGCCTGTGACCCTCAATCATATTATATCATAAGGGTAATCACATTTGGGTGGTTTGTTAGCAAACAGCAGAAAACAACTCTGTAGTCGTGGCAGAAAGAGACTGTCTGAGAAAGAAGTTTCCAGGACTTGAGCTGACCAAGGAAACCAAGTGAGGAAGAGATAGAAATAGATATTTTCGAAGGTGTCAGTGGCAGGACAGCTCAGAGGCCTTAGCAAATCATCAACTGACTAAATGACTCCAAATCATTGAATTTATGACAAATTCAAATGTGTGTGTGTGTGTGTGAGCACGCGTGCGCATGCTCGCATTATATATATAAATATATAATATATATAATAGAGAGAGAGAGAAGAAGGAGACAAGGAGAGATAGAGACATAAAGGGAAAAAGGCTTAATAACTAAGCATATGCCTTAGGCATTCTTATCTGCTACGAAGATTTGTACTTGAAGACTCTCCGTTAGATTCTGAAAGGATGAGCCTGCCACTGATGGATCATCTCCCTGTACATATTTAAGAAAGCTGCTGCTCTGAAAGTCATTTGGGCCACCGTAAGGAAGGGGTATGGGTGCCAGGAGGCTAAAGCAATGCTGACTAGCTGCTGCCCAGGTACAAGTGCAGAAAGAAGGAACATTATCCTAGAGACTCTCTTAACCACTGTTTCCCTACAGGATTGAACTATACAAATGCTGCTAGTGGAGAATGCCATTTTTTCAGACACTGTTGAAAGTATATTTCTAAATGTTTCTGTTACGAGAATATATGAGTATTATTATCAACTGAAAAGGATACCGCTCAAAGCAAATGGACTTGTTAGACATTAAAATCAGAAAAGAGCAACCTTTAAACTCATTTTCAAGAAGGCTTTTAAACTATTGCCATGTAAGGAGCCCATCGCCTCAGTGAATAGAGTGATTAATATTCCAAAAACTTAAATACTGTTTCAACATAGTATGTTGTTACCTTATGGCATCATTTATTCAAATAAGTAGAATATTTTTAAAAAGTATGTAGACAATGACCCCTTCCGTACAATAGCTAGGCTTACTTTTGAAAAAACTTTGAAAATCTTTGGAAGTTACTTTCTGAGCGTGTTAAATATTTTTTTCATCATTTTGAAGTTTATTATCTAAATGGCAATTTTGCTTTCCTTAGAACTTATCTTGACATTTCTATTTTCTTTTCATCTCCTTTTTTACTGTGCAGTTAAAATCACCGATGAGCAAAGCAGAGCATATTTAAATCTTAAGTTTGAAAAACCTGTTTTGCTTTGCAGTTCAGAATAATGCACGAACACACACACATTTTCCTCCACTTTCTCCAGAGACTACGTGAAGATGAAACTAAAGGAATAAAAAGGGACAGAGTCAACAACAATGTAGAATAGCAGAAGGGCCAATGGGTGGAGGTGAGATGTTAACACACATACGCAGGATGACAGTGGCTAGACTTACACTCGGGGAGCAGACTGGGTGAATATTCTGAAGGGTCCAGCTGCTAAAAGCTAAGTCTCATATAAGTTACAACAAACATGATTTCAAATGCATTGCTCAGATCACAAGAAAGTGAAGGAAATCTCTAAAAGCCAAAAGTCCAAAAGAAAAAAAAATAGGATAGACGGAAAGGAGAGAAAAGGAGACAGAGAGAAGCAGACAAAGAAAAATGATAAGTGAGCCAGACCCAAGGGAGGGAGCAGTGACCAGTATAATGTAACTCCATCCTTCATGTCCTATATATACCTGTAAATCACCATGCTCTGGAACTTTGCATAATAAAAGGGATAGGATACACAGGAAATCTAGGATTGGGGAAAACAATCCAAAGTTGTACATAAAAAATTCACTGAAATTGAATAATAAAAGTAAATAAATACATACATAAATGCTACTGCCACTTTTGTCTTCTAATAAGTAAATATTATCATAATCATAGACAAAACCTATCGGTTTGCTTGCTGTGGTGAAATGTAGCTCCCACGTCATGGAGAAGAGGTAGAAGGAAGAGCAATGTTCTTAGGCTGAACTATTGCGACAGCAGAGAAGGAGGGTTCCAGTTCACTGTGTTTTTCTTTCTTTTGCTCTGGCTTAAAATAGAAACCCTACCTTTGTTGTTTCCCAGTTTTCTTCTTTCATAAAGAAGCTGCACACACAGCTCAATGCGGCCAGACACAGAGTGCCATCCTGCTGCTCTGAGCACCGTACTGTCAGCTCCAATCCTCACAAACGCTTCCCAGTCCCAATTAGCACAGATGATAACTGGGATGTGTCTATCTCTCCTTCCCTTTATTTTTGCCACAGTGCTATCTCTGATAGAATGCAATGTGGACTCCTTATTTCTTGGATATCACATGTTCACGCGTTCCTTTCAAAATTATAATTCCAAGCTTCCTCTCAATACTTTAAGTCTGTTTTGTTGTTGTTATTCACGACTTGGATTCATATAACCAGAATGTTTACCTGTGTTTGAAATGCTGTCTTAAATATTTATATTAAAAAGAACACACAAGCATCAGAGAACAGTGCAATACATACTTGCCGGATATATTAATAAACTGAAGAAAGAGAGAGAAACTGAAGGGTACGTACATGTATATGTGTGTGTGTGCGTGCGTGCGTGTTGAATAGTCTTGGATGAGACGCTGTGTTCAGCACGGTGGCTTTTTTTTTTAATCTGATGTTTGGCTAAAGCACAAGCATAGTCAAAATCTGAAAAATTGTGGAAAGGCTAACACAATTTCCAGCTTTGGTGATTTTATTCCTTGCTTATTTATCTTGAATATATAAATGTATCCGTTACAAACAAAACAAAAGTGACCATAATGATGCAAAAGGCAAGACTGCCCCAGAGGAATATGTTGATAATACCTCTGTAATCTGAAGACTAACTCTTTGGCCCATGGCAAAGTGTGTGAGCTTAATCTGAAATTCATTCATTATCATAGGATTCTTAAAGGGGGCTGAAGTACCTCTAAGCACCTTTAAGTCTTGGGTGCTACCAAGGACTAGAAACAAATGCCCAGACTCTCTGGATGCAAGTAACCAAATTTAGGCTCTCAGGATTCCCACAAGCTAATCTTCATGAACACAAAAGCAAAAATTTTAAACAGCCTATTAACAAATAAATCCAGTGCTATATAAAGGAATTATACATCACAGTCCAGTAGGGTTATTCATATAATTCAAGGGTAATTTAATATTTGTGAATCAGGTCATGTAATTCATCACATTAACAACAAAAAAGGTGGAAAACAGAACATACATTATCTCAATAGGTACAGTAAAAACTTCTGATAATTTACTCTTACCAAATTAGAAATAAATTGCCTTATTCTGATGAAGAACGTCCATACAAAACTCTACTGCAAACACTTTTAACTGTTTTATGATGAAATATTGAAGGCATTTCCCTACAGATGAGAAATGAAACAAGGATGCCCTCTTTTTTTTTTTTAAACAAGGATGCCTTCTATAGTCACTTTCATTCATCATTGTACTGGTTCCAGCCAATGTAATAAGGCAAGAAAAGAAATCACAAGGATTGAAAAGAAAGATATAACACTGCTTTATTCACAAATGATACGGTTATGTAGATAAAAACCTAAAAACCTAAAAAAACTAAAAAAAATAGTTTTGAAGGTAGCAAGGCCATTAGATCCATGGTTAACACATATGAAACACTGTTCTTTTTATATGTCAGAGTAAACAAGTAGAATATAAAAAATATTTTTACATATAGCTCCATTATAGTAGCATCAAAAAATTCAAACCATCAGGGAAATGCAAATAAAAAACACACTATTACAACTACTTTGCCCAACTGTTTGATGCCCTCAGGTATAGCTGAACACATATATACACAATAACTTGGTGCCTCAACTTCTAGGTATATACCCAACAGAAATGTAGGCATAAATTCATTTAAAAACATGCATAATAATGTGTTGCTTTACTATTCTAAATATCCAAATATCAGATAAACCATAAGTGCCTATCAATATCAAACTGGATAAATAAAGTGTGGTGTTTTCATACAATAAAATGCCATTACAGAAACAAGAAGAAATGAAATATTAGTACATCAACAACAGAGATATGTCTCACAAACATAATGTTGAACAAAAAAACTCAGACACAATAGAAGACAGATTGAATAGTTACATTTATATAAAATTCAAAAGCAGACTAAATTTCTCTTTAATGTCAGAAGGCAAGATCCTGGCTAACTTGGTAGAAAGTAGGAAGTAGGAGGGACCATGGGGGCTTCTCAGATGCAATAAAGTTCTATTTCTAGATCTAGGTGCTATTTACAGAGGTATGTTCACCTATCAAACTTTACACTTATGATTTCTGCACTTTTTTAGTATAATTATATACTTCAATTAAATGTTTTTTTTTTAAAGGAAAGGAAAGAGAAGTTAGAGCCTAAAGAAACTGGGTGGTGAAAGGGGCTGATACAGGCATATAGAGGGGAGGAAGCGATAATGTTTTCATCTTAAAAAGTGGGGATTCGATGGGCCGCCTGGGAAGCTCAGTCAGTTGAGTGTTAAACTCTTGATTTCAGCTCAAGTCATGGTCCCAGGGTCATTGGATCGAGCCCCAAATTGGGCTGTATGCTGAGTGCAGAGCATGCTTGAGAGTCTCTCTCTCTCCCTCTGCCCCTCTCCCCTGCTCATCTTTCTCTCTCTCTCTCTCTCTGTGTGTGTGTGTCTCTCAAAAGTAAAAAATGAATGTAAAAAGGTGGGGCATCAGTAGATATTATTACTCATGGAACAAGTAATACGAGATTAACTCTTGAGATTGCAAAGGTCATAAACAGAGAAACTAAGTCTAGTGGTAAAATTATAAAATGGCAGTGTGTGACAGAAGGGGAGGAAGTAATGAACTAAATCCTAGTTTGTCATGGCAGGAAATTGACGGACAATGCCAAAACTGGATAAAGAGACCTCATTATTTTTTTAAAGGGTTTTTCTTTTTAATGCTTATTTTTGAGAGAGAGAGCGCACGCGCACGCGCGCACACACACACACACACAAAGTGGGAGGGGCAGAGAGAGAGACACACACAGAATCTGAAGCAGGCTCCAGGCCCTGAGCTGTCAGCACAAAGCCTAAGGCAGGGTTCAAATTCACAAACCATGAGACCATGACCTGGAGCCAACACTTAACCAACTGAGCCACCCAGGCACCCCAGAAACTTCAGTATTTTAAAACAGCAATCATTTGTTATGTCTCATGATTCTGTGGATTTGCTGGGATGTTCCTCCATTGATTTTTCTTGCACTCACCATCAAGAAATGGCTGGGCTGGCCAGTACAAGGTGGCCCTACCTGCACATCTGGCTGTTAATGCCAGGTGTCTACTGGGATGTATCAGTTCTTATCTATGTGATGTCTCACTCTTCTGTAGGCTAGATCAACTTCCTTAAATGACAGTCTCAGGACCACATTCCAAAAGGCCCAAAGAAGAAGCTGAAAGGTCCACTGAGGCCTAGCCTTAGATTTTGCAAAATGCCACTTCTGCCTTATGCTACTGGACAAAGGAAGTCCCAGGGCCAACCCAGACTCAAGGGGTGGGAAAATATACTCTGCCTCTTGATGGATGGGGCTGCAAAGTCACCTTGCAAAGGGGTGACCATAACAGAATAGGAGGAATTTGTGACCAGTATTTGCAATCTGCTACGGTCTGTGCTCTGCCCACCATTATTTACATGTCCCTCATCTGCAGAAGAAATGAAAACTAAACCTTAAAATTGATTGTCTCTGTGAAGGAGAACAGTGGGTAAGGAATAAGTGGGGACAAAGGTTTTTTTCATTCTAGGCCTTTCCATAATATTCTTTTTAAATGATGCATGTTTTATAAAAATAAACGTTACTAATGTTCTATAAGTTTTAGTGCGTGTAAATCCCTTGCTTTGAAGCGAAAACCTGGAAAGATAGTTTCTCCTATTCTCATCAAATAAATGATGAACAGTATTATCTGAAAAGGTATTCTAAGAACCACATGATTCTTAAACTACCCAGATCCAACCTCGTTCAGTTTTATTCTGCCTCCTAAGAATTCAATTAAAAAATGTGATTGTGTATATGAAAAATGCTTCCTAAGTTGTAAATGTTTTATAACTCACTATACATTATCCATTGCAACTGTTCCTATGTTGTGCGCAGCACTGTATTAAGCTGTGCGGAGGCCACAAAGGGACCAGAAAATAAGGTTCCTGCCAGCAAGAAATTAACAGTCTAGGTGAGGAGACAAGATGACACCCACAAACCAATTATAGTACATTACACTAGATGGTACTGGCCCAGGCAGACAGGGACAATTACTCTTTGCTCATTACAGCCTCAACAGGACCCCACATATAATAAGACCTTGATAAATATGCGTTAATGGAGGGATGGATCAATTACCTGGCAGCCCATAATTCAGAGCCAGGTCACAGTACCGACTATGAGTGCTGGAGGCGTCTGAGAAGCGGCGATCAGAGGAGCTCAGCCAAGGCACCCAGGCTGAGCTTTATTTCCAACCAGGACATGACAAAAAGGAAAGACTCAGAGATGGGAAGGAGGTCAAACCAGGGAAGTGCTAAGAGGGTTATCAGGTCTCCCAGAGCACCCACCTTCTGCCCTTGAGGCATCTGGGCAGACAGGAAGCAGGGCTGGGGAGGAGTGGACAGGATGGGCTGGCAAGGGACAAGGAAGTAATTGGAGCACCTGGGAGGAAGGGAGCAGACAAATCCCACCATCCAGCAGACCACAGGAGAGCCCCAGTCATGGGCACTGCTGGCCTTCCCCACAGAAGAATCCTGCCTTTTCTTCCATACTGAAATTGGCAGGGGGAACGAAGGTGAATTGGACACTCTCCCACTCATCAGGATATTAGTGCCTCTTACAGGGGGACAGACACCAGTGACATAAATAACCAAGGGCCTTGAAGCATCTTGGAATGATAGGAAGCCAGGGCTCTGAGTTCAGGCACATGGGGTTCCTATCCTGGTTCCAGGCCCATAGCTCAAGATCCTCAGGCAAGTTAACCTTTGTACACCTCAGTTTTGTCACCTGAGACTCATCCCTGCTTTGCAGATTGTGAGGATGAAATAAGGTCCCTCATGCAAAGCTCTCAGAGGACTGCATGAGCCTTAGTGCTGTCAGAGAGAGCCACAGCTGTGGGACCTGGGAAGCTCGGTGGAGGTCCTGGGGACTTGAAAATGAGCAGAATTTAGACCTGCCTCAGGGCATCCCAGGCGAGGGCAAGAATCAAGCCCCAGCACAGAAAGCCAGGGTGTGGAGGTAGCGGTGAGCTTTCCCTTTAACTGGCTGTGCAGGGAGCAAGGGAGCTACCTTTGGAAGGGCAGATGGGGCATTCTGGGGATTCTGGTGTGTCCAGAGCAGGAAACCAGATCTTGTTCTGGAGTCAACTGGGAGCAGTGAAGGGTTTGAACAGGGTGACCAGGTGAGCAGTGGGAGGTGGGACAGGAGGCTGATGAGGTAGACCAATGCAGGGAGCCCATGAGGTCCAGGCCCAGCTCCCGGAGAGCGGTGGGAGTGTGGGTGCCTTTCAAATAGATCAACTCTGACACATTCTGGGAAAGACCTAGGGTGGAGATATAATTCTAATTCTTAGGACTTTATCTCTTTCACAACTACCTTCAAAGGGGAGAAGGCTGGGTGACAAGGGAGGAGATAAAGGGCCATGTTAATGATTGGAGAGGCCATGTGGTTCAGGAAAACGTCGATACACCTTGTCTAATCATTCACAGAGGAAGCAGCTGCAAGAGAGGCGTGGGAGATGGACAGCTCTGCACCCTGGCCAGTGAGCTGTAGTCCAGATGTGGTCTGGCCTTGGGCTGCATGAAAAGCGGATTGCTTCCCCAGTCTCCCTGAAATCTCTTTATGCTCCCATTGCCCTATTAGCACTACCCTTTCCGTCAATTGCCGAGACACCACAGCCACATCCAAATACACTGTGTTTCCATGTAGGGGTGTGGTGTAGACGTTTGAATCCGCACAGTGCTACTCCCCACCTATGGCACTTCGGGAAGGTGACTTATCTTGGTCCCTTGAGGCTTCTGTAGAAAATTGAGATACAGATGAGTCTTTCAACAGTGGGCTTACCTATTTGGAGCCTCAGTCTCGGAAATCTGTTGAAACTCTGACCTCAACTGACTGCTGAGTGTACCTTGAGAGAGTTCATGTGCTTCCCTTTCAAATTGACTCTAAATCCACAGATGCTGTTTGCTCTTAACACGAAGATATGTCCCAATCTATGAGAACATCTGAATCTGCGATAAACTTAAGGTACATGTGCTTGGGTACATGTTCCAGAGAATTTTAGGTGTTCTCAGCCCGAACTGTCTTTTTATTTTTTTGAAGAAATTACTTTAAGTATTGACACTAGTGAAGCACTTCAAAATGCAACCTGATTCAGTACATCTTCCTGATGAGAAATGTCAGGAAGACCAAAGGCTATACAAGAAGGCAGTAATCCAAAGACAGAAAAAGTAAAATGTGATGTGATTTTAAGCAACATCAGATTGAAAGAAAAGGAAAACCATTTGACCTTGACTTTATTGTGCCTCCTTCCCCTTTGAGTAGCCCACAGGTCCTGACATTGGATTTGTAGAGAGGACCATGTGTCCCAGCATATTGTCCTTCCCTGTGGTAGGCACTAATGAACTGATGGTAATAACACAAGTGCATTTTTTATGGGTTATAACTTTTTAACTCAACCATAGAGAAACCCTTTATTACAACTGCAGAACTGAATAGAGAGCTTATGAATGTTGACAACATTAACAATGAAGGTGTAACTGAAAATGGGGCTCCAGATTAATGCAGGGGGTTGGCTTGCATCCTCCAGAAAAGTGAAATTACTGAGGAGGAATCCACAGCAATCAGCATGAAATGACCAAATCCTACATTTGGTAAATTTGGCAGATTTGTCATTCATCAAACCGCATGTTAGAGAACTAGGCTGCTTCTTACAGAAAGTAAGAGATGAAAAAGGAAGCGTGACCTTGCCTTTCAGAGAGGGAAGTAAATTACCAACGGAAGGTGACTAGAACAAGAAATAGAGGTTCGAGCGTAGTATTTAAAGTTAAAAATATCAGCAATTGAGGAATTTTTAGGAAATAATAATTATCAAACCTTAGGGAAAGAAGAGGTGGGGGAAGTACAGAGTCATGTGACCTGAATCCTCACTGTATTTTCATAACAAGGAGTCAAAAGACTGTTCTAAAGCTGAGGAAATTAAGAAACACTGAAACTAGCTTATTGTTTTGGGCCACCTTGATTTCAGCTCAGGTTAAGATCTCATGGTTCGTGGGACAGAGGCCCGTGTCTCTGAGTTCACTGAGAGTGCAGAGCCTGCTTGGGATTCTCTTTTCCTCTCTCTCGGCCCCTCCTATGCTTGTGGTCTCTCTCAAAACAAATAAATAAACTTTAAAAAATAAGTTTATTGTTTTGAATTATGGAAAAGAGAAACAAGAGAACCGGACTAGGGTTTGGGGCACATTAAGTCAGGAGAGCATTGCTTTGCATTGTAGGCTTCCTTTTACTATTTTGTTTCTTACCAGGTACATCAGTGTGTCAATAATATGTTTAGGCTGTGTGTGTGTGTGTCCCTTATAGGCAAGGACCATGCCATAGCCATCTTTGTTTTTCCTGGGTCCACCCTTGTAGTTGACACAATAGCAATAAATTAACAGCAATAATAGGAAAACCATCTGTTTGTTAAGTGTCTACCATGCCCCAGAGGCTGAGCCAAGCCCTTCACAAACATATTATTATTCCTTACGCAGCCCTGAAAGATAAACATTCTGTCCTTCCAATGAGGAAGTGGATGTAAAGGGGCTCAAAAAAAAAAAAAAGAAAAAGAAAAAAGAAAAGAAAGAAACAGAATTGTCCTAGGACACACAACTGGTTAATGGCAGGATTTAAACCCAGGTCCTGAAATCCAGCAGGATTTAAATCTAAGTCTGACTGTCTCTAAACCTGTGAATTTTGTTTGTTCTTTTTAAAACTAAGCCAGCATTTGAATGAATGATTATGAATAAATGATGGTGAATACGTGAATGCATACAAAACTCAAAATGATGTCAGTTATGTAGTTCCATGCCACAAGAATATTCTATCAAGTATCACTAGCCAGGCCCAAAAGCTTTAGACTCATAAACTTACTATCCCTGAAATAACTGGAAGAGAGTATTGTAAAGTCATAAATAAGGCCTGGTAGAAGCCAGAGGGAAAATTTAGATTCTTTAAAGTAAGTGGCAAGATTCTGTCCAGTAATGGAACAAATTGAAGCAATCCAGGCTGAAAGAACACTGGGTAGTAAATATATATTGAATCAACCTCAACACTTTCAGCTTTCTGGACTAAAATATTACTTTCATGCAGATTTAAATGGCTTAGGCATTAGAGCTTACCGCAAAATTAGCTTAAGTGGCTCTGTCTTTGAGCCCAAAGAAGGTCATATGGATGCAAGAGCATGCTCTGCCTTAGGAGAAAGAGACAGAATGGCCTCATATAGGGATCTACAAATTATATTCTGGTACACTGGCTTAAGATACACATTATAGCAGGTGCACAAAAATAGGAAACATAAAAGGATGAACTGAATACTGTGTATAAACAGAAGTTCTACTTCTTCTTACTCCCCAATGGGTAGTCTCGTACCACCCAGCTATGGCCCACTCAAAAGAATACTCGTCTATGGGGTGAATTATCATATACTGATCAAGCAGGAATGGTTTATAAACGGTCTATAGGCAAAAATAAAAGTTTTATAATTAGAGTCAACATTTACCAAGAACTTAGCCTACACTAGGCACTGTTCTAAGCAGTATGTATTAACTCATGGAATCCTTAGAACAAGCCTATGGGCAGGTTGTACAGTTAATCTCCATTTCACAAGAGATGAGACTGAGGCACCGAAAGATTAAATACCTTATCTGAGGTCACACAGCTATTGAGTGTTGGAGCTAAATGGCCTTTTTAAAATAAAACATTTTATTCTGGAATAATGTTTGATCTACAGAAAAATTGCAAAGAGAGCACAGAGAACTCCCATACACCTGTCACACAGCTTCCCCATTGTTAACGTCTCATCTCACCATGGTCTATTGGCACAATGAAGAAACCAACACTGGCATATTACTATTAACTAAGCTCTGGGTTTATTTGGATTTCACCAATGTTCTCACTAATGTCCTCTTTCTGCTCCAGGATCAAATCTAGGGTATCTCACTGCATCTAACTGTCCTGTCTCCTTAGTCTCCTCTGGTCTTTGACAGTATCTTAGTCTTTCTTTGTTGTTGTTGTTGATGTTGTTTTTAGTGACATTAACATCTATGAGACTACCAGACAGGTATTTTGTAGAATGTCAGTTTTGGTTTGTTTGATGTTTTTCTTACGATTGGCCAGGAGGTATGAATTTTTGGAAAGAAGACCGCAAAGATGAGGTGCCTTTCTCATTACATCATGTCAGGGGACACAGGATAGCAACATGACATCACCATTGATGTTATGCTTCATCACTTGATTAAGGTGCTGTTTGCCAGTTTTCTCCACTGTATAAAGTTATCATTTTTCCCATTCTATACTCTGTACTTTGGTAGCAAGTCAATAAACCAAACCCACCCAGGGGAGGGGGAGGAGATTACAGAGTGAGGAGTATCTACATCTACATATATTATTTAGGATTTTCTGTAAGGAGATTTTGTCTCTTTTCCATTTATTTATTTATTTATTTATTTATTTATTTATTTATTCAATCATTTATTTACAATAATATAGACTCCCATATCTCTATTTTATAGTTGGGGTTATACTGAAATAATATTTTAATTATTTTGTTGTTTAAATTGTTTCAGCGTTGGCCATTGGGTACTCTTTCGGGTTGGCTCCTGTGTCTCTCTGACATAACCCCCATCAGTGTAGTTGGGTTTATTATTTGTTTTGCTCTAGCTCTTTCTTATTCTCTGGTGCTACAAGATACTTCAAACTCATCTTGTATATTTCTTGCCCTAATCCTAGAATTAGTCATTTCTCCAAGGAGTTCTGGTTCCTTTCATTGGAAAATGGTATTAGATATCAAGATCTGGGTGCTAGGTGTGCTCATTGCTACCAGGGTGTCATTGCTTCTAGGTCCTCTCAGTGAACAGAGCAAGGAAATGCATGTATATATACTAACTCATGTATACACATATCTCAACAATTTTTCCTCTATCTATCTAAACATGAGTTCATATTGATGGCTTTCAAGTCTAATCCAGTAACACAGAGTTTGTCTTAGCTTCTTTCTTGCTCATCTGTCACTTCCTTCCCTGACAACGAGAAACCAGGCTCTCACCATCTGCCATCCATTACTTATTTGTTCAACCCTGGTCTACAAATAAAGCAGTTTCAGAATTGTTAGCCTGTACACTGTGAGAAACAACTTTACTAAGTGGAGTACAGTGTTTTTGTGTACTTTCTTTGCCTTTAGCCTCACAGTTTCTAGTTAAATTAACTTTTTCCAGAATTACTTAGTTCATAGTTCAGCTTCTTTGGTCCCCACTCACTTCAATGCTACTATATCATCATTTTGCATCAGTCAAGGTTCCGTCGGAGAAACAGAGTCACAGTGGGATATGGAGATGGCTACACATATAGTGCTCCTTTGCTTGTAGGTGAATATCTTCTCCCGGAGTCTGCACATCATCATCCCCTATATGTGTCCATGTATCTAAACTTCCCCCTTTGTAAAGACACAGTCATATTGGATTAAGGCCCACCCTAGAGACCCATCTTAACTTGATCATTGGATTTCCTAGAAAAATCACATTAACAGGTACAGGGGTGACAACTCCAACGTCTCTTTTGGGGGTATAATTGAACCCGTAACTCTAGGCAGATTTGAAATCCATAGGGCAGACCATCAGGAGGAGCAGGCTGGAAGCTCTGAGGCAAAGCCTAAGCATCTATGCACACACAGAATTTTTTCTATTTCAGGGAAGCTTCACCTTGGCTCTGAGATCCTTCAGCTGATTGAATCAGGCTCATCCAGATTATCTAGGATAATAATCTTCCTCATTTAAAGTAAATTTATTGTGGACATTAATCACATCCATAGAATGCCTCTGCAACCACATCCAGCTTAGGTGTTTGACTGAGTAAGTAGGGACTGCAGCCTCTCCGAACTGACCATCCCACATTGTGATGTTCACCATCCCACCCATTGTGATGTGTTTCTATTCATTTGCCATAGTCTGCATTCCACAGGACACTTGCCTCTCAAGGTCAGAGAATATCCAAAGCAAACCAAACCCCGAAACTGCTGTAACTGTGAACCCAAGTAGGATCACATTTTATATCTCTCACTACTTTTTACATGTTTGAATAGAAAGGGACTATTTTAAAAAGTTCTTTTAAATTTTTTGTTTTAGAGAGAGAGATTAGGGGAGAGGGATAGAGGGAGAGAGAATCCTAAGCAGGCTCCACACTCAGCACAGAGCCAGGAATGGGGCTCAGTCCCATGACTCTGGGATGATGACCTGAGTAGATACCAAGAGTCAGACACTCACACAACTGAGCATCTCAGGAGTCCCAGGACTATTTTTTTTAAGAAGGGTTACAAGATTGTATCCCTAAAATAGCAGCCAAGACAGGAGGAGAGAGTCTGGGGGCAGCAGAAGGAGCTCGAAATGCACACCTGCCCACCTGCAGCCTTCACCTGCTCGCTTACAGCTCCGATGTGCACGTCAGAGGCTGGCATTAAGACACAGGGAACATTTTCAGGAGAGAACGAGCAATTTCACAACCCTGGAAATCTGTCCAGTCTACTCTGAGTTGCCCACACAACCTACCACACCCCCCCAACAGATGAAACCTAATGCTTTACCCCCGACGTATTCCATAGTCACTGCTCAAAGACCACTGTGAACAATAGTGAACCAAATGGACCCCAGGCCCCTTGGGCATCTTTGGGAAATCCTCTCTTGCTTTCTAGCCAGACTCTCAGACCTCTCTGAGAAGGGCAGAATTAAACTTTCCCCTCCCCTGTTGAAGGAGGTAGCCTGGAGTCAAGGGTGTTACAATGTGAGGCTAATTACTGTAGCCTTTTAATATTCTCTTCTCTGAGGCCCTCCCGGGAAGGATAAAATAAAACTGCATAATAATAGGTGAAATGAACGGTGGACTGGGAACCTTCAGTAGCTGTGTGACCTTGGACAAAGCAGTTGACCCAGACTGGCAATCTCATTAACACAAAGGGAAAGAGAGTGAAGGAAAAGGCCCCTTTCTTCTCCTTGCCAGGGCGAGGAGGATCAGGCTGGAGCCAGGGTGTGTCAGAAAGAACCCTCCTCTGTAAACTAGACCCAGGGAGGCAGTGCTGCCTTGTGAGAGACACGGTGCCTGGTTCCTCAGCCTGGGGTCCTCTGTTACATAGCCCCACGATTTTTGTTCAGCAGACAGTCTCAGTTTTATTTGCCCAACAGCTTTTGTTTTGTTTTGTTTTCATCGTGCACTGTATCATATACACGGAAGGATATAAAAAGCTTCTGTCAGTTTGGAAACTAATAATAACATAAACACCAGCATATTCACCATTCAGAAGGAGAAATAGAATCTTACCAAACTTGAAAATCCCCCTGTGCCTCCTTCAGGTCACTTTTTCCTCCTTTCTCCCACCCCAGCCAGCTAATCTTACTGGTCTGATTTTGGGGCTAACTGTTCTCCTGCCTTTTCTTATCACCTAGGAATGTAACCTCTAAAAATTAATTTTGTTTCTGATATTTATATCAAGAGAGCTGTATTGTTATGAGTTCAACTGTGATTTGCTCCTTGTGCTCGGTTTTATGTTTTTAAGACTCCATCATGTTGGGGTGCTTGGATGGCTCAGTCAGTTAAGTGTCCAACTCTTGGTGTCAGCTCAAGTCCATGATTTCACATGGGATTGAGCTCCACATCCAGCTCCACCCCGACAGAGGGGAGCCTACTTGGGATTCTTTCTCTGTCTCCCTCTCTCGTTCTCTCTCTCAAAATAAATAAATAAACTTAAAAAAAAAAAAGACTCATGTTACTGAAGGTAGCTGTGTGGGGTTCAATGAAGTTATGGGGTGGTGATGGAGTGGTTTGGAGCCGTTGGCCAAGAAAGAATTCTTGAAGACATCTTTGGTCCAAAACGGTGATTTTATTAAAGCATGGGGACGGGACCTGTGGGCAGGAAGAGCGGCACTGGGGTTGTGACTGGTAAATCATTACATACCTTCAGGTTGGGAGGGACTCAGGGATAAGGTAAATCTCTAAGGTATTTTGGAAGGAAGGTTTCCAGGACCTTGAGGGGCTAGCTGTTGCTAGGGAAACACCACTTACTACTGTTTAATAAAACCTCAGTCATGAGACCCTTGAGATGTATATCGGAGGACCATAAACTTGGAGTATGACTGCCAGCAAAATTCTTGGGGCAGTTGAGATAAAGGAAGTAGACTTACAGGATCCTAGAGGTCGGGATAATGTTAAGCCAAAGTTCTCTTTTGCCCCTAGCCAAGGGTCATCATCGAGAAGGCTGTGCTCCTAGAGGGAGGTCACTCTGCCTGTTTCTTTTTGTCAATGGGCTGTGGGCAGCTTATAAGGGAATTTAATTTTTCATTTGCCTTAGTTTCCCACATTACCATGGCAAGCACTTAATATCCACTTACTACCTTGGGTAGCCAGGAATGTTCGAGGAATATCACACATAGTCCACCTGGGGCCAGGGGGGAGGGGTGCCAGCCTGTATTTCACCCTCAGCTTGCCCCACACTACCCCAGCAGGGTTCATTCATTTTCACAGCTGTGTGGTGTTTCTTCTTGCACTGAGTCACATACACCACAGTTCATTCATCCCACTGTGGATGAGCTTTTACCTTGTTTCCAGTTTGGAGCCACTAAGAACAAAGCAGCCGCACATGCACATGACAGTTTCTTCAGGCAGGAGTCAGCCTGACTGGGTCATATTCTGTATGAACACATGGATTTTCAAAGTGGTTGTACCAACTTACACTCCCACCAGCAGCTCATAGGATTTCCTCACCACTCCTCTACAACACTGCAAATTATCAACCTTGCTGTTTTTGCTCATTTGATGGTGTAAAGTGGTTTTGCTCTGTAGTTTTCATGCATAATTCCCTAGTTAATCATGAGATTGGGCATCCTTTCATGCGATTATGGATCAGATGTGTATTCCCCTTCTGTAAAATGCCTGTTCATATCTTGCCCATTGTTCTACTGAGTCATTTGCTTTGTTCTTATTGCTTCATGACATATATCGCTTGACATATTACTGCTTCAGTTGGTATATATTCTGGAAGTCCTTTGTAGTTATAGATTGCAAATCTCTCTCTCTATTTGTCTCATCTGTTTACTGTCTTACAGTTATCTTCTGAGGGAAGAAAGTTCTTAGATTGAACATAGCTGAATTTGCAATGATTTATCGGAAGTTTTGATCTGCCATAGGGAGAGTTCCACCCCCTGCTGTTGCTTCCTCAACATTGTCTGACTCTCCTTGGTCTTTTGATCTTCTATACAAATTTAAGAATCCACTAGTTATGTTCTACCAAACAAATAATTTAAAAACACAAGCTACTAGTGGAATGTCACTAAATGTGTAGATCACAAAGGGAGAAATTTATATTTTATAACATTGTTTTCCTATTCAAAATGTAAACATGATGTATGCCATGGTTTTAGGACTAATTTAAAGTCTTTCAGTAAAGTTTTAGAGTTTTATCTATAAAGACTTACATCTTACATATAAATGTCTGACTAAGCACTTCCTATTTTTTGTGGCTAACGTAGTTTCTCTTAATACATATTTTTCTAACTAATTGCCTCTAGTATATAGAAATGCAACTGATTTTTTTTAAAGTTTTTTAGTGTTTATTTATTTTTGAAGGAGAGAGAGACAGAGTGTGAGCAGGGGAGGGGCAGAGAGAGGGGGAGATGCAGAATCTGAAGCAGGCTCCAGGCTCTGAGCTGTCAGCACAGAGCCCGATGTGGGCTCCAACACACAAACCGTGAGATCGTGACCTGGGGTGAAGTCATGTGCCCACCCGACTGAGCCACCCGGGTGCCCCAAAATGCGAGTGATTTTTATGTTAATTTTAGGTGCAGTCATCTTCCCAAACTCTTAACCTTAATAATAAAGATATAGATTATCTTTGAATCTCTACCTCTGAAAACAGTTTTTTTCTTCCTTTCCAATTCTTCCACTTTTCATTTATTTTCCTTGTTTTACTTTCCTAGCTATGACCTCAAGCACACTGTTGAATAGGAATATTGGAAGTGGGCATTTCTATCTTATCCTTTGACCAAACTTTTGACTATTAATAATGATATTTGTTGTAGGTTCTAAAGAGGTCCTTTTTCAGATGAACAATATCTCTTCTATTCCTAGTTTGCTTTAATTGCATTCCAGAAGTTTCAAAACAATACTTTTATCATATTCACTTTTTGTATTTTTAAATTCCATTATGATATTTCCTTTCAGCTATGAGTTGTTAAAGCATGTTTTCCATTTCCAAATGTAAGGTTTTTTCACATATTTTTTGTTATTGACTTCCAACTTAATTACATTTGAAATTTATTCATAGAAAATTCCATTTAATGCTTCAAAAGAAGCAATAATTTCCAACTGCAGAGTTCAATGTTCTCTATATGCCCCCATTATCAAACTTATTAATGTAGTCTTTTAATCTTCTATATCCTTACTGATATTTATCTTATCAGGCCTTATCTATGAGTTACTGACAGAGGTGTGTAAAATCTCCTACTAGCACAATGGATAGGTCTAGCTTCCCTTGTAGTGCTGTCATTTGCTTTATGTATTTTGAGCATAAATAGATAGAAAATGATAGGTGGTTAGATGATAGATAGATAGATAGATAGATAGATAGATAGATAGATAGATAGACAGGTAGATAGGTAGTCTTACAAGTTTGAAACTGTTTCACGTGTTTGGGATATTAAGCATTTTACCACTATGCAGGGACCTCTTTATCACTCATAAAGCTATTTGCCTTAAAATCTGTTTTTTTCTGGGGGCACCTGGGTGGCTCAGTCGGTTTAGTGTCTGACTTCAGCCCAGGTCATGATTTCATGGTCTGTGATTTCGAGCCCTGTGTCTGGCTCTGTGCTGACAGCTGGTAGCCTGGAGCCTGTTTCAGAGTCTGTCTCTCTCTCTCCTTCTGTGCCCCTCCCCCACTTGTGTTTTGTCTCTCCCAAGAATAAAAATTTTTAAAAACGTTTCTTTCTGATACTAATATATTTTCCAGCTTTCTTTTAATTAGTATTTGTCAATTGTATCTTTTTCACTCCTTTAACTTCCAGTATTTCTACATCCTTATGTTTAAAATGTATCTCATGTAAGTAGCACATGCTAGATTATATTTTTTTATCCAGGCTATCAATTTTTGTCTTTTCCCCCCCAAGTTTTTATTTAAAGTCCAGTAAGTTGATATATAGTGTAGTATTGGTTTCAGGAATAGAATTCAGTGATTCATAGCTCACATATAACACCTAGTGTTTATCACATGTGCCCTCCTTAATACCCATCACGCATCTAATGCATCCCCCCCTCATCTCCCTACATCAACCCTCAGTTTGCTTTCTATTGTTAAGTGTCTCTTATGGTTTGTTTCCCTCTATTTTTTTTTTCTTTCCCCTATGTTCATCTGTTTCGTTTCTTAAATTCTACATATGAGTGAAATCATATGGTATTTGTCTTTCTCTGACTGACTTATTCTGCTTAGGATTATACTCCCTAGTTCCATTCACATTGTTAAAAATGGCAAGATTTCTTTCCTTTTGATGGCTGAGTAATGTTCCATTGTATATGTAAACCACATCTTCTTTATCCATTCATTAGTCGACGGACGCTCAGGCTCTTCCATATTTGGCTGTTGTTGATTCAACTTTTCTCTTTTAACTGGGGAGTTTAGTCCTGTTATATTTATCGTAATTACTAATATATTTGAATTTATTTCTACCACCCTACTATGTGTTTTACGTTTGTCTCATTTTTTCTGTTTTCTCACCTCTGTTTCTTGTGAATTAAGTGAGGTTTTTTATTTATTCCTTTGTATTTCATTGTTTTTCCCCTCCTTTGGCTTCTATTTGTTTGGAAGTGACACTCTCCACATCTTTTCTTTTTGTGATCACTCTAAAATTTTTAAGACACATTTTTAATAATTCTAAATTAAAACCTTTAACCTCCTCCTCCTGAAAAATTCATGGTCTTTAATTTTTTTTAATTCCAATTATTCCCCCACTCAGTCCAATGTTTATTTGTCTGATATTTTACTTCTCATATGTTTTTTCCCTGGAAATTTGATATTATTATCATGTTATAGAGTTAAGGTTTATTTAGATTTAAGTCAAGGTTTATTCATGTTTATCCACTTACTATGAAAAATATGTGCACTATTCCCTCTCATATCACATTTTCTCACTCTTGGATCATTCCCTCCCACCTATATTGTGTAGAATTTCATTTAGTGAGACTTTCCGGTGGTAAATATTCTGTTTTATTTCTTTTATGTTAAACATCTTTACTTTGCCCTCACTTTTGATAAATCATATGTCTGGATATAGAATTTTTGTTAACAGTTATTTTCTCTCAGCACATCATGCCCTTTGGCTTCCATTAATAGTGAGAAGAAGTCAGCAATAACACTAATTCCATGATTTCGTAGAAGCTCCATCTTTCCTCTCTGGCTGATTTCAACATCACCTCTTTTCCTTTATTCTGTAGCTAATGTGTCTAGGAGTGTGTTCCATTTATCCATCTTCCTTTGGATTTGTTGAAGATTAATGTCTTCCAAGAGATCTTGAAAACTCTCAGTCATTATCTGGTAGAATGAAACCCTCTCCCCATATCTGCCTGAGACGTCTCATCTGGTCCTCTGTCTCTATCACTTTTGCCTTTTTAAAATATTGCTTAACTTCTCAAATTTATATCCACGATAATGTCATTGCATCCATCTTCATTATTTCTCTCCAAATGTATCTAATCTTCTGGTTATTCCATCATTTGAGGTTTTAATTTCAATTATTAATTTTTCATATTCAGGAGTTATATTTGGTTGGTTCTTTTTCAAATCTACTTGCTTCCTGCTCAAATTTTCAAGGTTCATTTACCTCCTAGAGTTCTTGGTTTAAGTTTGTGTGGGAACTGAGAGAATTAACTTATTTCCATGTCAGCTCAAAGATACATTTGTAAAGATTAAAAAAAAATACTTTATCCTACATTTCAGTTGGTTCGAATGGGAAAAGTGTTCTGGCTACCTGATCTACTCTATTGCTGGAAACAGAAATGATCAAGCTGTTTTATTTTTAGCTAATTTCCAGGTCACTCTGCACCTGTAAACCTAAAACAATCTGTATGAATGCTCCTTCCTTTTTTAGCTAAAAGGAACTTCCAAAGATGATGATCCATGGACTTCGGTTAGAGGAAAACACACCAGTCTACCTGTCCCAGAGGCTCCCAGAATGACATTTCCAACTCACATTTGAAACCATCATGTCAAATGTACTAATAAATTATTATTAGCTAACGTTCATCAGGGTAAGCCTTATTATTGTTTGCCAAACATATGTGTATTATATGTATTACCTCAATTTTCACTACCACCCTCTGGAACTGGTAGTACCAGTTCCATTTTACAGATGAGGAAACTGAGGAGAGAAATGGTTACATAATCTGCCCAAAGAACCTGGTGGAAGTAGGAAGCAGTTGGGCTCCAGAGCACATACTTACTGTCAGCCTCGCTGCTCTGCTATCTCTGTTAGAAGATAAGCAGTCAGTGGATAACTAGCTGTCTGAGAAATATGGGCCATATTGGTTCGCTCAGGAGAAATTATCTCTCTAGCATCATGATTCTTAACCTGCACAGTCCATCCGAAGCACCCAGAGAGTGTGTTCAAAATACACTTGGCACCTCCCAGGCAGAGATTCTCACTGAGTTGGTTGGGGCGAGGCCTTGTGCCAGGCCTCCCCTGCCATTCTGGTGGGCCCCGTTCTTGGTCAGAACCACTCCTCTGTGGGTTTTCCAGGGCTTCACCCCTTTGTTCACATGTTAGAATGCTTTACCAGGTTTCAACTGCCCAGAAACATGGATGTTGGGCAAGAAAGAGAGCTGTCATCTCCTCAGTCACCATCTGCATGCCCTTGAGCAATTCCCTCCCCCAGATCTGAGCCTCAGTTTCTTCCGGTGGAAAAAGAGACTGTTTTAGGGCTAACATTTAAGAGTCTTGGTCACTGAATAAGCCCTATCTCTTTTGGATGAACACTGTGTAGCAGCAGGTCAGGGCTTGGAGAAGGCAGTTCTGGCTTAAATTAGGCCTACGGATTATTGATGGATTTCATACATCCATCACTCCATATGCATGGATATTTGGGAGTGAAAGTCATCATGGAATCCGCCCCCTAGGTGACCCTGAATGATCTCCAGCACAGAAGACCCTTGCTGAAAGCCTGGGCTCTCTCCTTGCTAGTTAAGTGCTAGAAAAGCACCAAGTACAATTTCACTGAGGAAGAGTCACCGAGGACAGAGTCCTAAAAAAAGATGGGGAGGCCCAGACTGAGAATGCCACCCACTGCCACACACACACACCCTTCTGTCAAGGCTGCTGAAACCATCTGGTCAGAAAGAAGCTGCTTTTAAGGAATTTGGCTTTGTTGGGCCTGCATATAAAATTCCAACACAGATGTTCCCTGGCAGCCAAGCACCTGACTTCTCCGGACCAACATGGCCACAACTCTCCCTCTGGCTGCTTCTGGCCCCAACTTTGCACCAACTGAGTCCTTCTGTTCCATGCTTCTGGCCTGAGCCCTCCCAACCATGCTCTATCTCCCCAAATATTTCCCCACAGGGTTGAGCTGACAGGTCCTCCCTACCTAATGCTCCCCACCCTGTGCTTTATAGGATTTAATGGTTCTGCTTTGTCCACTCACAGTACTTTCAACCCCAGAAGTCCAGGAGAAGTCCCTCCAGTCCCTGCAGGCAGAGTTAGGCCTGTGAAGGTGATATGCTGAGCTTTCTGAGGATCCCAAGCAGCCATGGGCATTGATCCATAACTCAGCCTCACCCATTTGGGTGGCACTCCCCTAAGAGACGACCTGGCTTCCTCGCCGACCCCCAGCCTGTCTCTGACTCACCACCTAAGCCTGGTCCTGTCTCCCAGACACCCCTGGCCTCCTGTGGTTGCCTCTGAAAATCCCAGGGGAGGCCTCAGACAGGTCATCGGTTCCTAAGGAGAGGGGGTAGGCCTCCATTCTGCTTCCCTCTCAGAGGCTCCTTAGAAAGGCCACTGGGCAGGGTGTTGACCGAGAGAGTGGTGGCAGGAATGCAGGCCAGGGGGACCCGGTTCTGTATCAATTAAGGTAATGTGTTTTTGAGTTACCTGGAGCACAGGATGGGCTCACTATACATCAGCTATTATTAGAGCACTAAGCAGGTAGCAGGCCCTCCAGATACCACTTGAAGCACTCCACACATATTCTCCACAAATCCTAATACATTTCCTTCAGGGTATGACTATTTTCACTTTTATAGCTGAAGAAACAGAAGTTCAGAGAGGTTAAGCAATTTGCCCAATGTTACACAGCTAGCAGCAGTCTGGATTCAAATACAAACGAGTCCAACTCCAAAATCTGGACATGCTATTCTAGGCTGTCTTATCTTTCCCTACAAAATGGCAAGCTTCTAGATGCACTTGTTTTTTTTTTTTTTTTTAAGTTGATTCATTTATTTTGAGAGAGAGAGAGAGCGCGCATTGAAAGGGGCAGAGAGAGGGAGAGAGAGAGAATCCCAAGCAGGCTCTGTGCTGTCAGTGCAGAGCCCAACATGGGGCTTAATCTCACAAACAATGAGCTCATGACCTGAGCGGAGGTCAAGAGTCAGATGCTTAACCACTGAGCCACCTGGGCGCCCCTGCCCTAAGTTATTTTGAGTTTAAGGAAGAAAGTCAGGAGGAAGAGCTCTTTGGGAGCAATGCTATGGAGCAATGAAGGAGGCAGCCTCTCACGACGTATCAGTCAGGGTTCTCCAGAGAAACAGAGCCAGAAGAGGCAGGAGTTGATGCTGCAGTCTTGGGGCAGAATTTCTTCTCCAGCAAACTTCAGCTTTTGCTTTTAAGGTCTTCAACTGATTGGATAAGACCCACCCACATTATTGAGAGGAATCCTCTTAACTTAAAGTCAACCAATTGTAGATGTTAACTACATCTACAAAACATTGTAACAGCAAAATTTTGATTCGTATTTGATTAAATAATGGGTAGTGTAGCCTCTCCAAGTTGCCATAAAACTAACCATCATGCATGCCTATCCAGGAACAGGAACCATAATGGCCTCATGAAGCCAGAAACAAAGAATTGTTCTGGATCTACTAGTACCCAGAAATTAATGTGATTCAGCCACTCCCTCCCAATCTCTTACTCCCAAATGGCACACTCTTTTTGTACATTCAATTCCGATTTCTGAGAGAGAAAACATATTGATTTGGGACTTTTTTGTTTGTTTGTTTGGTCCCAGGCCATGTTAAGGACAGATTGGTTGTCCTGGAGTCATGTGGTCTCCCTATGGCCCAATCGCTCTTTGTCGCTGTGCAAATGCCAGCAAGGGTTCTGTCTCAGAGGAGGGAGGAAGGCTGTGGGGCAAGGAGCTTCAGCTCTGTGAGAATGTGGAGCACAGCAGGACCCCTGATGACACACCCACACCACGCCCTTCCACCTTCTCGGCACCAACCCAGTGTATCCTAATCACACACACCACTGCACATTGCTCACCTCTCCAAGCAAGGAGACCACCAAAGGTGCATGTGCAATAGGTAGTGTGTGCCGTGGCCACATGGGGCAAGCCACAACAATGGTATTTCTCAGCATCAAGTCCACAATCCCCTGATGAGACTCACTCATTTTGTATTCTCTCTGCAACCTTTCTGGGGGTTATTCCTAACCCTTTTGCAAATGAAAGGCAAATGGTGAATGTGACCAAGGCCAACATACTTAATAAATATGTTGGAAAAAGAAGAGAACATTCTTAAGCTAGTGATAACTAAGGTAATGGCATCTACCTTAAAAACAAAAAAGCAGAGGGACACGTGGGGGCTCAGTCGGTTGAGCGTCTGATTCTTGATTTCGACTCAGTTCACGATCTCACTATTTGTGAGACTGAGACCCATGTCAGGCTCTGTGCTGACTGCACAGAGCCTGCTTAGGATTTTTTGTTTCCCTCTTTCTCTGCCCCTTTCCTTCACTCTTTCTCTAACTCAAAATAAATAAATAAACATTTTTTTAAAAATTATTTATTTATTTATTTCTAGGAGACAGAGAGAGAGATAGCACGAGCAGGGGAGGGTCAGAGAGAGAGGGAGTCACAGACTGAAACAGGCTCCAGGCTCTGAGCTGGCAGTCAGCACAGAGCCCGACGCGGGGCCCCAACCCACGAACCGCGAGATCATGACCCAAGCGAAAGTCGGACGCCTAACCAAGTAAGCCACCCAGGCGCCCCTAAACATTTTTTTTTTTAAAGCAGAGAATATGGTATAATCACCTAATTTTCAGATACTTTAGCAGAGAGGGGGAAATAACCCTGAAAATGGAAGGTACCATGCCCTTAATTCTAGATTTCATCCCAAGGCTGTAACTGACATTTGTCGTTTCCTTCCTCTCTTCTTCCATGTGGCCTTTACTTTTTGCTCAGTGGAGTCGAGTCTAACTTTTGCTCTCAGAAAGATTTTGGCTGCAAATAATAGAAAATCCAACTAATAGTGGCTTAAATAAATAGGGATTTGTTTTTCTCATATAACAAGATGTAGAAAGCAATTTCTAGTGTTGGTTTAGCAATAATGTCAGGAATCTAGGGGCCACATCTCCATTCTGCTGTCACTCTCTGCCTCCTGATCGCAAGATGCCACCGTGGGCGTCCTGGCCATGTTCAAGGCGGGACGACTAGAGAAAGATTGACACCGGCTGCATCTTGACTTTTAATCAGCAAACCCGAAGCTTTTCTAGGCGCGTCCAGCAGGCTGCTCCTTCTGTCTTCTTGGCCAGAACTCCCCCACATGACCACTCATAGCTATGCTGGAAGCTGTGGAACCAAATATCCAGCAAAGACAAGAGAGAGAAATGTCATAACAGACTTAAATCAGATACGATTTTTTGACTGGGTAATGGCAGATCACCTTCATCCAGAAAAAATGAGCAAGAAAAAGGTAGGCAAATGGCTGTGTAGTTGGTGCACCTGCTTACATGATATAGTCACAGTGTTCTGCTACTTTTCATAGTCCCCTCGACCCTATTTTATAGTGACAACTTCCTGGCTAATCAACATCAAGCTCCTTTGCCAGTGCCCTGGAGCCCAGCGTTTATCAAACCACCGGTGGCAGACCTGGTTCCATAGCATTTTTATCATGAACCTCGGAGGAAGTATCTCTCCAGTAGGCAGTGAAACTTCGAAACCAGCAGAGTCCAGCTGCGATGGTAAAAATGCAGGGGTATAAATGCTTATATCCCTCAGGTATAAGCATGAAGGGGTCCCCACCTCCACCTGGAGACTCCTGACTCTTGATTCCTGGCTGTGGGCAGAAATGGAGCCACATAAAAGAACTTAAAATTATTAATGAATTCAGAGTCGCTTTTTCTCACTGTATCTCTTCTCAACCAATCAATCATCACCAGACAAGAGTGATATGAGTGTCTGTGAAATGGCTTTGACTTCTGAAAGGGTTCCTCATGCTTGAAGGAAGTCAGAGGCCCACTTGATGTCCAGGAGTCAGGAGCCTTTTGTGCTCTGGCTGGGTCTGCAGTCACCTGCCCAGCCCCCTGCCCCACCTTGCCTGGAGAGAACCACCTCCCCACCAGGACCTCAGTGCCATGCCCGGTGAGATCAGCAGGATGAACTAGACAGTGACAAAGGTCCCTTCCAGCTTGCAACATCTTCTACTCAGTTATTAGGGTTAGGATTAATTTATTATGATTTTCAATTTATTAGGAGATTTATTAGAATTATAAATTAGGATCTATTCATTTATCTTGCAATCCTAAAGTCTTATGAGCCTATTACTTTCAGGGTTGAACTTCCTTGCCATTCTGTTTGCCTTCATTTCAGAAGACAGACATCTTCTCATTTCCCCTAAAGGAAATGGACTTTCTCTCCAGGTTCACCGTCTAGCATTCTGCCATGGGACGGAGGAAGACTCCCAGTGCTCATTGGTTATACTGTATTATTCACAACTTCTATTTTCAACAATAAGAAAAAAGAAAGGAAGGAAAGAGTTCAGTTCAAAAAGTCTTACATCCCCCAAAAGGAAAATGAAGCAAAATGAAACTGTCTGGATATTATTTGGACCTTTCACCTTCTAGGCTAATTGGCAATGCATCAAAAGTAACACAAAATTCTAACAGAATTCATTAATGCCAAAGTTCATTTATTCACACTTGGTACAGAAATGATGGTGTACCAGGGTGAAATAAATCTTCATTTAAAAAATAAATGTCAAGGCCATTTGAAGAATTTTTAAAAATTGTTTGAGTTTTGGGGTGCCTGGTTGGCTCAGACTGCGAAGCGTCCGACTCCTGATCTCGGCTTAGGTCATGATCTCATGGTTTGTGAGTTCGACCCCTGCATCAGGCTCTGCCCTGACAGCATGGAGCCTGCTTGGGATTCTCTCTCTCCCTCTCTCTCTCTCTCTCTCTCTCTCCCTCTGTCCCCCTCACCACTCTATCTCTCCCTCTTGCTCTCAAAAAAAATTTTTTAAACACATGAAAAAAATCTTAAAGTAAATAAAATTAAAATTGTTTGATTTTTATACCTGCCTTTCTTACACATAAATGATTACATGGTGTNTCTCTCTCCCTCTCTCTCTCTCTCTCTCTCTCTCTCTCTCTCTCTCTCTCTCCCTCTGTCCCCCTCGCCACTCTATCTCTCCCTCTTGCTCTCAAAAAATTTTTTTTAAACACATGAAAAAAATCTTAAAGTAAATAAAATTAAAATTGTTTGATTTTTATACCTGCCTTTCTTACACATAAATGATTACATGGTGTGTTGTGGGGAACACGGAGCCAGGAACCGGTTATCAAAAACCATTGGCCACCCTAACTATGTGATCTTAACTAAATCTTTTTACATTCTTTAGCGTCAAAAGAGAAATGATAACAATTAACACTAAAGGCTTTGGCAGGCATCAAATCATACCAGAAACAATATGGTAATAAAGACACCTCTAAACTGATGTGGAGATGATTTTAAAAGAATAGAAAATATATAATTTGTGATTAAGAATTTGTTTGATGTTCAAAAGATCCCCTACATCTGAGATTTTTCAGATATATTTGCCCAAATCCAAAGCAGCTAACCTCCCATAGATACCCATAAACATATACATGCTCTCTTCTTTAGTAGGATTTTAGTGGGATTTTAGAAATGTATTTTCATTTATTCAGGAAAAAAAGAAAAACAAAACTTTTCCAATACCCTAAATGGGGTTGCTATTTTACGGGTCAAACCTTATCAAATTGTATACTTCAAATACATACAGTTTATATTTATAAATATAAAAATATTTATAAAGAATAAAAATATTGATTCTAAAATGTCATTTAATATGGAAGATTATATCCTGTGTGACTCATTCTTCTGGCTTCCTTGTCCTGCATCTTCCTTCATTCCTGGAAATGTCCCAGGAGAAAATAGCATATATTCCTAGCATTAAGCTACTTCCAATTGGAGTTAGGACTTCAAGACTTCCCACCACCTCTGGCAGTCAGGAGGCAGAAACTGAAGACCAGGACTCTGGAAGAATCACTGTCCCTGGCAGGAGCCCAGCTTTAAGCTATCAGGTGGGGGTAGAACCAGCCACTGCCCCTTCCTGGCATTCCATACCCAACTACCTGGATTGCCTTTCTCTGGGAATTCAGCACTGAAGGCAGGCTCATTTGCTCATTCCCCAGGGAAATAAATGCAAGAGAGGGAGAGAGAGAGACAGAGAGACAGAGAGAGAGACAGAGAGAGGAAGAAGAATGCCCAGGCCTGAGGTCTGGGTCCAATGCAAAAGCAAGGAAAGTATGGTTGCCTTGAGACAACTCCCCCTGTCCCCCAGCATCCTTCCCCTTCCCCTGATGTTTGGCTGCAGAACACACTCAGGGGAGGCCAGACAGGAGAACAGGTTCTACTGAAGCCATTTGACCCGACACAGAGATTTCTTTTTCTTTTCTTTTCTCTTTTTTCTTTTCTTTTCTCTTTTTTCTTTTCTTCTCTGTTTTTTCTTTTCTTTTCTTTTCTTTTCTTTTCTTTTCTTTTCTTTTCTTTTCTTTTCTTTTCTTTTCTTTTCCTTTGCGAGAGAGGGAGCAAGTGAGTGAAGGGCAGAGAGAGAAGGAGAGAAAGAGAATTCCATGGGGAACGGGGGGGGGAGGGAGAGAGAGAAGAGGGGCCTATGCTCACCCAAAGCAGGGCTCAAACTCATGAACCGTGAGATCATGACCCGAGATGCTTAACTGACTGAGCTACCCAGGCACCCCAACCCAACACAGAGATTTCTAAACAGACAGACCATTTTAGGTTTAATATGGGGATAGAAGAGATAGAATATTTGCAAAAATGACAGGAAGTTTCAACAGAGATACTAAAGAGAAAGCTACTCTGCCCAAACTGAGTCCTTTCCTACCAGCAGCAGTTAGTGATTTATTCATTTGCTTTAAGGTTTTGACTTTTATACAAAGTAAATTCTCCCAGAAGAGCATTGCTCAGATAATATTTTTATTCTCAGGTGGGTTTGATAAGGGTCAGAAAGCCCTAGCAGAGGCTCTCAGGATTGCCTGCCATTTGAAATCACCTTATTAAATTTCTAAACTANGCCACCCAGGTGCCCCACCCCCAAAGGATCTTAATGTGCAACTAAGGTTGAGAACTGCCTCTCCTGGACAGTGTACCTGCACACTCGGCTGATGATCAGATCCCCTAGCAACCTGGAGAACATACAGCAGTGTGCACCCTCCTCAGAGCTTCTGTCTCAGAGTCTCAGGTAGTTTATCCCACAGCCATCCACTGGTGCTGGTGCTAAGACCTCCCAGGAAGTACCCACATCCACGACATGCACTCTCACTTCACCTATAGGGTAAGGACTAAAGCTGTGCTGCTCAACTGTGCATACTGATTACCTGAGGATCTTGTCAAAATGCAGATTCAGGGGTGCCTGGGTGGCTCAGTTTCTTAAACGTAGGACTTTGGCTCAGGTCATGATTTCATGGCTCTTGAGTTCGAGCCCCTCATCAGGCTCTGTGCTGACAGCTTGGAGCCTGGAGCCTGCTTCGATTCTCTGTCTCCTTCTCTCTCTGCCCCTCTCCTGCTCTCTCTCTCTCTCTCAAAAATAAATAAACATTAAAAATTTTTAATAAAAATGCAGATTCTGATTCATAAGGAAGGAGTCTGGGATTCTACATTTCTTTTTAATTTTCTTTTAATGTTTATTTATTTTTGAGAGCGAAACAGAGAGTGTGAGCAGGGGCAAAGAGAGAGGGAGACATAGAATCCAAAGCAGTTTCCAGGCTCTGAGCTGTCAGCACAGAGACCAATGCAGGGCTCATACTCACAGACCACAAGACCATGACCTGAGCCAAAGTCAGCTGCTTAACTGACTGAGCCACCCAGGTGCCTCATGAGACTCTGCATTTCTAACTAGCTCCCCACTGATGTCCAAGCTGCTGGTCTCTGGACCCCATTTTCAGGAGCAAGGGCCTACAGCAATGCTTTTTACACCTGGGTATGCACTGAAAATCCTGATGCCTGATGCAATTGGCCTGGGGTTCAGCCTGCGAACTGGGATTGCTTTTAAAGTGCTCTGGGCAATTCTCCAGTACAACCAAGGTTGAGAACCACAAATAAGCAAAACCAGAAAACTATATTAAAGGGATACCTGCTTTAGGATTCTGTGATGTTTTCTTTTCTGACAGGAACAAAAGTGTTAAATTAATAGTATGTGTGATTTCTCTGTAGAGAATGGATATTGAGGAAGAGCTTTTGTTTGCTGAAGAGAGGGCACAAATGCAGAAGCTGGAAGTGGAAAGAGAACTCTGAGAGAAAATGACACACTGAAAGGGACCTGGAAAGAGACGAGCAACGGCTGTGGGGATAGAACTTGGGTAAGAGGAAGAAATGTCTAGAGAAATTTAAGGCCCTTTTACTGTGGGTACAGTCATGTACCCCTCTCCCTCAGTGTCCAGGAACCTTCAACAAAGATCTAGTCCAAATCATATTTGGACTCCAATCTGTGGAGGATTTACAACCTTATTATTGCCTTTAAAAAATTAATGTTTATTTATTTTTGAGAGAGAGGCAGAGCATGAGCAGGGGAGGCACAGAGACAGAGGGAGACACAGAAACCGAAGCAGGCTGTGCTGACAGCTCCAAGCCCAACGCGGGGCTCGAACCCATGAACTGTGAGATCATGTCCAGAGCTGAAGTCTGGCGCTTAACTGACTGAGCTACCTAGGCACCCCCCCCACCTTTTCTAATTGCCTTTAGAGAAGGTGAGCATGTGCCCCAAGTCTCGGGGCAGCCAGGCAGAGCCAGAGTTAAAACCCGAGTGTGGAGGAGGGAATCCATCCAAGAGCCCAGGGTCTGACCCGCCAGGGAGAGGCTGAGGCCTGGGCTTGATTTGCCTGGGAAGAACAAGGAAGAGAAAATAAGAAGCTGGATGGTGAGACGAGGCTCCTGCTGAAGGCCGGAAGGCAGTTGGCTCAGCACCGACCTGCCCATCAGACCCCACTCCAGACCTGGGCCGCAGGGAAAGAGAGGGGCCAGGAGAGGACTCAGGAAGTGAAGAGTGTCATGGTTTCCTCTTCAGGCATCGCCCTGCAGAGCTGCGGTGCCAAGACAGCCTGTGTCAAGAACCAAATAACAGGGAAACACAGAGGTAGGCCAGGGGTTCTTCTGCTCTAGCAGGACACGTGGCTTCAGGGGTTCTGTGGGAGACAGCATTCACGCAACAAAACATTTATTTGGCACCTACTGTGTGCCCAGTGTTGAGGCCTCCGTGGTAAGCAATTCCAGTGTTAGAATGAAGGCATTCTTCCAAAGATGTGAAGCTCACTGGATTCTTGAACCTAGTTCATGAAGGGCGGAGGTGCCCCTTTCCCTATGGTTTCTGCCTAGCCACACATCTTGAACATTGCTCATTTCTCTAGTGAAAAAACTATTTCTTTCAGGGGAGAGGGGCAGAGAGAGAAAGAGAGAGGGAGAATCATAAGCAGGTTTCACACTCAGCACAGAGTCCGATGCAGGCCTCTTTCTCACAACCCTGAGATCATGACCTGAGGTGAAATCAAGAGTTGGATTGATTAACCGACTGAGCCACCCAGGCGCCCCTAATGTAATAATTCTTATATTGGGAGGTGAGTGGGGTATTGAGATTCCCTTCAAGAATCTGAAGAACGCTGTGGAATGTATCTCTGGGAGAAACAGCAATTTTGTACAAACACACAAAACACTGCTTAGGATTCCAGTTCCCGGACCCCTGAGCCCCAGTCACAGACCTGTGAGGGTCTGTAAGACCTGAACTGAGAATGCCTAGCCCGGAGGAGAGAGTGGACAGCACACTCTCTGGGGAAGCCTTCATACCCATTCTTTCAACTGGGCTTTACAGAAAAACGAGGCAGCCATGAGTTTGAGTCATGTTTCCAACAAGAGGCTGAAGCAGCTACCACTCCACAGTGACATCACAAACACAGGGGACTCGTCAGGACTCCTCTGGCCCATGTAGCTCCTTCAGTTAAACCTCCACCTCCTCAGGTTCCCTCACTTCAGGTGGTTTTGAAGAGGCATCATCTTAAATAACCCACCCATGATATAAAAGACCAACAGCCCTAAACCCACCTGGGGATATTTCCATTTCAAGAAGTGGCTGTGTTTATCCAAATGGTGACATTTCAGAACAAGCGACCAAGGAAAATAATTCCAGAAGGACAAAAGAAGGAAAATAAATAAGTGAGCGCCTACTACATGTCAGGCACCGCAGGTCTTCATCTGATGTTCCCACTGTGTTGTCCACTCTTGGCCAAGAAGGAAGCCGAGGCCCAAAAGACAAAATAACATAATGCCATAGAGCAGGGTTCTCAACATGTGTGCATGTTGGAATCATCCGGGGAGCTTCATGGACACTGGGTCCCACCCCAGAGATTGTAGCCTTGCCTTTGGCATTTTTAAAAGATGCTCTCAGGATTCAACTGTGCAAACAGTGTGGGAGCCCCTGTCAGGGAGTAGATGGTGGAGATGTTAATGGCCCCAGTTCTTTCTTACTTCAGGGCACATAGTCTGCTAGATACCCATGCAGTCATCCAAGCTGTATGAAGTTTGAACTAGTTTTGTATCAGTTGGTATTTAGCTGCAGACTCAAAGCCCTCTCCTCCGCCATTACCCCCCATCCTTGCGCTGCCTTTCCGGTACCCCCTATGCTTGGAGGTGGAAGTCTCTGCCAGGAATGTTGTCATATATCTTGAAGATCATCCCTGGCGGTTTCCGTGCTGTATATGCGAGCAAAGTCAGAAATAAAATTTGGGGTAGTTTTCTGGGCATTAGTTACACAAAACTGAAAACCCCTTATCCCATCTGTTCACCATACTGACACTACCTGAAAATACCAACAGCAAATCCAACCTTTGCTCAGCTTTATCAAGAAACAGCGCAGGGCTTTGAACTCAAAACGTGTTTTGTTCTCAAATGTACCAAATCCTTTGTCAGGTTCTCTCCTCGAGTTGTCCAGAAAATAAGAGATACTAAGAAAGAAAAAAGGCTCAGGAAATGATCTCAGACTTCCCAGCCGACTACACTTTCCTGTAATACAAACAGCAGTCCTGGCAAGTGTGAGGTTTGAGCAAGAAACTCCTGTCTTTTGGGGCAAAGAGCAGGCAAGTACAGATTTCTATCATTAACCAGGGTAAACCACATTACATGGGACAATCGGGCAGCATGCAAACACAAGCTAGAAGCATCTGGCCTCTATATATCTGGTCAGAGACAGTAAATACAGAAAATGAAAACAACACATGTCACAATTAGTTCAATCTCTTTCATAATTAATTGCAGAAGAATATAAGTAGTGATAAAGATCTTTACCTTACCTCATCTCTCTAAGCATCCCCCACTTTAGTGCCTGTAATAAGTGTGCCCTTTATTCATTTAACAAACATCAGTAGAGTGGCCACTATTTGCCAGGAGCTCTGCTAGGAGAGAGGGTGGAGTGTAAGCCCGAGTAAGACACGATATTGGCTCTCAGGAACCCACAATCCAAGTGAAAGATACACCAACAAATTATTATAATGCACTCTGAGAAAAAGTAGTAACCAATGTTCATGCAAGGTGCATGGGAGCTGAGAGCAAGGCATGATTATTTTGGCTGTTAGGTTAGGAAAGAACTCATGGCGAAGGTATATCTGACATGACACTATGGATGGATGGGTCCAGTTGATTTCTACTGTGTATTCCAACTTTGTCTTCATATTCTATAAAAGAAGAGAGAGAGACACACTGGGAGCAGTCCCGGATCAAGCATGAATATTTTTGGAAGGCCCAGAACAAAGGTTGGAGACATCTGATGCATCACTGAGACCCCTAAGAGTAGCCTGTTAATATCTGCTGGGTCTTGAAAAATGTCAGACTAAGATATGACTTGGAGATTATGTCATGACATTTAAGAACTGCCCTTCAGCAAGAAAATGATAGATCCTTTTATTATGAATCATGCCTTTCCCAGAGCCTCTGATTCCCTGAAATTTCCTTTGGGGCTCCTCACATGAACTAATGAGCACCATTTTTGATCATGTTTGCCTTGGTGTCCCAGTAAAGAAAACTGGGCTTAATCTTTCGCATTGAAGATTTGGTTGGGTTTCATTTCTTCACTTCTTAGCCTGCTGCTTCTTTTTATGGGCTGGCTTGGAGTGGTGACTTAAAATAAAATTTAAGAAGAAACTCCTGACATTCCTAAACAGAGACTTTGGGGAAAACTCGACAACGCCTTGGTAGTATAAGTGGAGTCAGTGAACGCTCACCAAACGCTAAAGAAAAGCCTTCTTTCAATGCCCACTGTCTGGAAGCTGAAGGCATATCAGGGCAGGGGAGGAGAGAAATTTATTCCAAAAGTAAATCTGAGAGCAAAAGATTTGAGCAAAATGAGCAAAAATGACTCCTCTCATTCCCATCCAACAATCACTGCAGGTAGGGGCTTTTTCCATAAACTCAGTTACGGTATTCATCGTTGTATTTACTGAGCATCTATACAACCCAGGAACTGGAGGTGAGGAATCAGAATTATAGAATGAAGGACAAAGCTCACAAAGGATTATATATTTTATTTACAGATGCGTACAGTGATTTCATTTTTTAAAAATCTCGAACAAATAGGTGCTGAGTGTAGAAATGGCCAGTCTCAGTCTCTAGACTGGAATCTTTCAACACTTTTTTCATTATCTTATGGCATTTTTAATTACAAAGTTTATATGGTTAAGATCATTTTGAATATACAATTTGAAGTGTTTTTTAAGTTTATTTTATTTATTTTGAGAGAGAAAGAGCAAAAGCATGTGCACGAGCAGGGGAGAGGCAGATGGAGAATCCTAAGTAGGCAGTAGGCTCTGCACTATAAGCATTGAGCCAGTGTGGGGCTTGATCTCATGAACCACAAGATCATGGCCTGAGCCAAGATCAAGAATCAGACACATAACTGACTGAGCCACCCAGGTGCCCCTAGGTTTGTTTGTTTGTTTTTAGTTTATATGGAAAAAAAACAAACAAACATGTCCCCTATCGTGAAAACATCCTGGTCAATATCATTTTTAAGTAACTTCCTGGTATTACATTGTGCAGGTATACTATAATTCATACAATTTCCACAGGATTGGGCATTTAGGTTGCTTTGGCAATAATAAATAACACAGTGATTAACATCTGTGCTCATACATCTTTGTCTGCATTTCTGATCATTTCTCTAAAAGATTCCCAGAAAAGGAATTACTAAGCAAAGAGTATGAATATTTTAAGGCTTTTTCAAGCCCATTGCCAAACTGCTTTCTTGAATGTGGGGAGCCATGCTTTTCTCCCCACACATCCACCAGCCTTGAGTTGTGCCATAGTCTTACCCTTGCATGATGCAGCAGTGGGCAAATAGTATTTTATTGCTGTGACTTGTATTTCTGTGATGACCAGGAAAGCTGAATGTTTTCCCATATATTTGTAAGCTGCTTTTATTTCCTTATCTGTAAACTGTCTGTTCACACTATCTACCTACTTTCCTATATTAATGTTTTGGTATTTGTCTTATCGGAGTAGAAACTCTTTAAAGACTTAGGCTATTAACTCCTTTTCTATCACATTTGTGATACTTATTTTTAGTTGGCTTTTAATTATTTTGTGTTTTTTTTAAAACTTGGACTTACCATACACCCTACTCCAATTCATTTTCTTATTCTCATCTGTGCTCCTATGCCTAGTAACACAGGGTGGAGGGTTCTAGAGAGGCTATCATGTGAGTGGTAGCCTGGACTCTGAAGAAAGATGATAAGGCCAGGAAAGACAGGCTGGAAGAAGAGGGCTCTGCTGGGGGCAGATAGCATATACAGCTAAATGTATGAGGAGGAAATAAACAGGCAAAAAGAATCAAAAGGAAAATGAAGGTGGGAACATAAACAGAACCTAGAATGAAGCCTATTCAGAAATGCATGCCAAGAAGTTCGACACTCTTGTTACAGGTTGGCTCTCAATCTTTTAGCACTGAAGAGTGAAAAGGTGTGAAAAGGCTTTGGTCACTCAGAGAAACACCAAGGGAAAGAGTTGAGGTAGGTATGGAAGGAACCAGAGGACAGAGAGGGAAAAAGGCAAGGTGCCCAGGATAGATGTTTACTAAAGCTCAGTCACCTTCGTGTAATAGCACAGACGAGGGTGCTGTGGTATTACAGATTCAGTGCATGAGAAGCAAAAACTTCACCCCCTCTAGATGGTGACGTCTTAGGTTGGCCACAGAGAAGTGGTAAGATTGATAACATCTGACATTTATACAAAGTCTGAAAGACATATTGCAGAGCGAAACATACACCCCTGCAAATGGCACTGAGCTCTCAAGGCACCAGGGTGCCAAGACTACCAGGGTGGGAAGCATGAAGATCACCACGGCCTACATGTGTGGGCGCGAGATGGACTGAGAGCTGTTGGATGAAACACAGATTGTGCCATAGGACAGAGCTTCCTCTCTACTCTGGGAAAAGCCCTGCTTGCATTTTCAGGTTCAAGTAATGGTGTACTAGGTAATTCAGACCAACCTCCCATCAAAGATAATTTAATGGAGGACAGCAAAATGATCTATGTAAAAACCCCAACAGAATCTACAAATGGTTGCAGGACACAAAATAAATATGCAAAAATCAATGCTGTCTCTATATGCTAGCCACAATCAGAAATTGCAATTATCAGACAAAGTAGACTTTAAGTGGAAAAACTCCCAGAGAGGAAGAAAGACATTACATGATGATAACAATGGTCAATAATAAGGGTCAATCCACCAGTAAGATATAACAATTATAAGTATATATACACCCCGAAGCAGATTATCTAAATACATAAAACAACACTGAAGGGTGAACTAGACAATAATCCCAGTAAGACTTTTTGACACTCCACTTTCAATAATGGAAAAATCAACCAGACAGAATCAACAAAGAAAGAGTGGACTTAAAGAATATCATGGACCCAATGGACTAAACAGAAATATACAGAATGTTCAACCCAATAGTAAGAGAATATATATTCTTTTCAAGCACAAAAGGAGCATTCTCCAAAAGAGATCACTGGTCACAAAACAAGTCTTAACAAATTTAAGAAGCTGAAATCATATAAAGTATCTCCTCTGACTACAATAGAAATTGTAATTAAAGACCAGGACCATTTTCATCAAAAAATGAAATAGGAGCAAATCTGAAAAAATGATGTGAAAGACCCAAATGCTGAAAGCTATAAAACATAACTGAAACAAACTAAAGAAGACCTAAACAAATGGAGAAATATATCTAGTTCATGGATCGGAAAGTTCAATATTGTTAGGAAGCCAATTTTCCTCAAACTGTTCTACAGATTCAGAGCTATCCCAATAAAAGTCCTAGATGGCAATTTTAAAGAAATTAATAAGCTAGACCAAGAATAACCAAAAGAAATCTGAAACAGAACAAAATTGAATGGCTAATGCTACCTGGTTTAAAAAATTATTACAAAGCTATAGCAATCCAAACAATTTGATACCTACATAAAGACAGACAGACAGCACTGGAACAGAATAGCATTCAGAGATAAACCTGCGCATATATGGGACAACTAATTTTTGACAAAGGCTCAAAGGCAACATAGTGGAGAAACGATAGCTTTTTCAACAAATCATAGTGAGATACCACTTCACATCTAACAGGATGGCTACTATCAAAAACATTTTAAAAATTAAAAACAAAACAAAATAATAAGTGTTGGTGAGGATGTAGAAATTGGAACCTTTGTGCATTGTTGGTGGCAATGTAAAATGGCACAGTTGTTATATAAAACAGTATGGCATTTCCTCAAAAAATGAACAACAGAACTCCCATAAGATTCAATTCCAGTGATGGGTCATATACCCAAAAGAATTGAAATCACGATCTTAAGGAGTTATTTGTACCCCATGTTCACAGCAACATCATTCACAATAGCCAAGAGGCAGAAGTAACTCAAGTGTCCATTAACAGATGAATGGATAAACAAATGTGGCCTATACTTAGAATATTATTCAGCTTGAAAAAGGAAGGAAATTCTGGGGGCGCCTGGGTGGCTTAGTTGGTTAACCATCTGACTCTTGATCTCAGCTCAGATCTTGACCTCAGGGTCATGAGTTCAAGCCCCAACTTGGGCTCCATGCTGGGTGTGAAGCCTACTTAAAAAAAAAAAAAAAAAAAGGAGGGAGATTCTGACATATGCTACATGAGGACATTACAGTAAATGAAATAAGACAGTCACCAAGAGAAAATACTGTATAATTCCACTTACAGAGGTACCTAGAAGAGTTGATAGTGGATTGGGGAAGAGGATGAAATTCCACTTTGGATATCTGAGTTTGAAATGCGTGCCAAGTTCAAGTGTCACAGTTGTGTTGGCAGTTGAAACTATAGATCTGAAGCTAACAAGTCTTTCAAAGCTAGAGATACATCAAAGTATCTTTTGAAATAACAGACATGACTGAAAAACTGGGGTGGATGGGGGGAGACAACTGTTTTGAGAAATGAACCGAGCCCTGAGGGATTCCTGGTAAGTTGAAGCCAGGAAGAGAGAAAGTAGACCCTACCAGCCCATTTTATAACTGAGGAAGAGAAGGTTTGGAAAGAGTAGGCAGCTTGCCCCAAATCACGCAAGTCCGTAGAGGGCACAGCCTGGATTTGGATTTGTTATCCACCCTTGGCTACTCTCTTCCTTCCATCATAAAATGAAACAAAAACAAAACCCACCCAAGCAGGAGATGGCACCTTGCCAACAGCTGCCTGCTGGGGCGAGGCCCCCTCTGCCACCTGCGACCCGGTGTCCCCACCTGCAAAGTGGAGAAAATGTGACCTCTCTTTCCTAGTGCACAGAGCTGCATCGAGGACCAGGTGAATCGCAGATACAGACAACTGTCAACTGTGAAATATTGTTCGGTGGGGCTACGGTCTCTGTGCACAGGTCTCTGAACAAGGGAAGACCCTCCTCACAGCTGTCCCGCAATAATCTTAAAGGCAAAGGTCATAATCTTCCCACGTATCTAGACCAATAGCCCAGTTAATGAGCCCGACCTCAGATTTACTTCCTCATGTTTACCTTTCTCTGGGAACCATCCGACCCAGCCCAGTTCACAGGCTCTGCCAGACCTGTTCTCTGCCAAGCTGGGGACACCCGATCCCCATCTCTCTGCAGGCTGGCCCTGACCGAATGCCCAGTGCAGGAAATTGACCGCTTATCCTGTTTCAACACTTTGAGACTAGAAACTGCCTTGTTTTCGGCAGGGCTCCACCTCAGTGCCAGGACTGGAATCTGGGTAAAGGCAGAAGCCCACAAGCGGATGGTGCTTGGACCAGCTAGGACTTCTGAGAATCAGCCAAGGCTGAGAAGTGCTGGCCACTGGCCCCTGCCCACTGCCCACTTTGTGGCCTCAGGCTCATGGCCCGCATGGACCACATCCTTGTCTTAGAGTCACAAACCTACTGGCTGCTCTGTGTGTGCCCATCCTTCTGGCAGCCTCCATGGGGCCCCCACCCTTTACCCAGCACCCCCATCCACCAGTGCCTATCCCCTCCATGGCTTCCATGGCCTTTTTTTTTCCCTGTACCTTTTGTTCCCAAGATTTTATCCCGAAGTAAATTTTCTTCCCTGGATTTATTGTCCTTTGAGAATCTTATTTACTCCCGGGGTTTCAACTAGTAACCCCAAGTGGAAGAGACCCAAAGGTCAGTTTCAAACTAGAATGAGCAGGGCCCAGGCCTGATTGATGGGAGAAAAAGAAAAAGGGTGAGAGCCAAGGGGGAGGCTGAGTCCCAAGAAGGATGGCCCCTCATCACAGCAGTGGAGGGAAAGCCAGGGCCCCATGGTCTCTGAATCCTCCAGGCCTGGCACAGTTCCAGGCCCAGATGGGTACAGAGTCTCTGCTGGATGAATGAATGAATGAATGAAGAAAGGAAGCTGGTTCTTCCCTCTCTGGGTCCTAGTGCATTTTCTGGGGCCACCCACCCTCCTGATGGGAGGCATACACAAAACCAGGAGAGGAAGTAACTAGTCAGCCAAGTCCAGAGAGGAGACATTAGTCCCTATGACCTCTGCCTCGGAACAGGAAAGCGAGAGAGAACAGAATGGGCATCCAGACTCTGCAACAGCACCCCAGCACCTACTGTCTCCCTACAAAACTCAGGTCCCACGGGCTTTTGTTTTCCTCTTAGCCACACCATTGCCAGGGTTACTGGCAGCCCCTGTGTTAATTAAGTCCTGATTGATTTTATCTTGTTCAATCCTGCCAGAGACCTTCTGAGGTAGGTACTATTATTTCCTCCACTTTACAGATGAGAATATAGAGGTAGGAGGTCCGGTACCTGACCAGGATCCCACAGCTTGCAAAAGTAACAGAACGGGGATTTTTTTTTCTTTTTACTGCAATGGTACTATTTCATCTTTAAAATACCAGCAATTTGCCCACATGCTCAGCTCTGCTTGGATGTGTTATTTTCAGACCTAGCAATGAACTACAGCATGGGAGAAATGGAAGAGCCTTTGAGATGAATTAGTCCAGGCCAGAGTTGGGGAGAAAGGGGGAGGAGGGCTGAGCATACAGGCTGCAGATCCTCCCCTCCCTCTTCCTTCAGCTCCTAAAATAAAACAGAACAAAAGCCTGGAAAGTTACCGGATTAGAGAATTCAGCATCTCCATCCTAACTCCCTGTGATTTTATTATTCAGGATAGCAAGCAGGACCTACTTCCTGGAGCAAGATAGAAACCACGATCTCTCTGCTGGCGGATGTGATTTTGAAAGTGCAAAAGGGCAGGAGCGTCTGGGTCCCTGCCTTCAGGGGAGAGCCTCCTTCCAGAGCCCTACTGGGGGTGCTGGGAAGCTGCTGATGGCAAATCCAGGGCCTGAGGCCTTCCCAGGATCGGGCTCCCCAGGAAGCCAGCCCTGTCCTTCCACAAGCCTCACCTCCTCTCTGCATCCCTAATTGGCATTTTCTGGTGACTTCATTTTTCACTCTTGGCTAAAATGGGCCTCTGCTGATTTATTCTCTGCTAGGTGTTGACAAGCTCAAGGAGTTGTGCGGGGCCCACTGCCAGGCACTGGTGGCGACAAAGCGTGACTCACCACTCCCAGGTCAGCTGGGGAGGGTAGGAGGCAGGAGAGCCAGCTGACAGCGCTCGCTGCTGCATCCCCGGGCCTTCTGCCCTCTTGGGAGCTCAGTTCCGATCCTGTATGGGAAACAGACACCCTAGAACCCTGTGACGGAGACGGGACTGGCAGCCCACAGGTCTGTCACATCCCGAGCCTGCTTCTCTGTTTTGTTTCCCACCCCCATTGCCAAATGCTAAAGTGCCTTTCAGAGAGAGCTCTAACAGGGAAATACCAGCCAGCCCTTCCTTGAGTCCTCTCAATCACATGTTCACAGAACATGAGCAGTGGGGAGGGGGCAGTGAAAGACTTACAGGTCATTTAACCCAATCTTTTTAATTTGTGAGAAAGAATTTGAGGCCCAGAAGGGCACCTGGGTGGCTCCATCGGTTAGGCATCTGATTCTTGATTTCCCTCAGGTCATGATCTCACAGTCTCATGAGTTCAAGCCCCACATTGGACTCTGCCTTGACTCTGCAGAGCCTGCATGAGATTCTCTCTCTCTCTCTCTCTCTGTGTCTCTCTGTGTCTCCCCAGATCACACTCTCTCTGTCTCTCTCAAAATAAACAAATGAACTCTAAAAAAAATTTAAAAAAATTAATTTGAAGTCTTGACCTTGAGAGGTCAAGCAATCTGACCAAGGTCACAAAGTGAGTTAGAGGTAGAGCTAGGACTGGAACCTGGGTGTTTGTTCCAGTGCCTTCTTGCCAACCAAGGTACTACAAGAATGTCACCAGCACTCTGAGGGAAAGGAGGCTGACTCTCCTCCAGGAACAGGGCCAAGAAGCACTAATGCCCAAGTGAGTTGGCCAGACTTCGGCTTTGCTCCTTGTTCCTCTCAGATAGGGCTCTGTGCTTTCCTGGCTTATGAGGAACCCCGGAGTCCTTGGTGCTCTGGGCTGAGCACCCCCCTCCCAGCGATGACGCATCAGTCACAGGAACATGCCAACAGCCAGTGACCCGCAGACTCTTCCTTGGCTTAGCCAAGAGCAACTTGCTCTCCTAAGACTCCGTGGCATCAGGCTGCTCAGCGGCCTTATTCCTCTTTCCCTGTGTACTGACCTTCTGGGTAAACAGTTTGGGAGCTCAGGGGAGACTTAAATTCATGGAGCCAGTATATAAAAAGGGGCCACGCAGTTCCTCATGTCTGTACCGGCCACCCTCAATCCAGGGACCCCCTCCACAACAC
This sequence comes from Crocuta crocuta, assembly GCF_008692635.1. NCBI lineage: Eukaryota > Metazoa > Chordata > Mammalia > Carnivora > Hyaenidae > Crocuta > Crocuta crocuta. The sequence goes on along the minus strand of NW_027527920.1, from coordinate 15,091,180 downwards.
GACCCTAAGCCTGAGCACTTCTCAGGATGAACCATTCTGCCTTCCTCACTCCCGGACCCTCTGCTGCTGGGCAGACCCAAGCAATAGAGACCACCCTCTAGACCTGCCAGGACTCAGCCATGCTGCGCTGTCCCTTAGGTTGATACAAACAGAGCCGGCGTTTACCCTTCTTGGACTATAGCTTGTGTCTGTGCTCATGACTTACAGGGAGGAGCCCAAACACATTTAACTGTTCCCGATCCTCCGAAGACTGGGCGTCCATTTGGTGAGATAGATGGGCTTCTCACTGCTCACCTGATTTCCAGGAATTAAAAAAAGAAAGAAAGAAAAATAAAAAGAAAGCTAGTCTACTTCCCCTAGAGAAATTGAATGAGAAAAAAATAATAATAAATGCCAAACCTGTCCATTTGCATCTTGTTAGCAATTCAAGCCTGACTGAGGAGGAGGCTGGCCGCACCCAAGGTAAGATGCTAGAGCACCTGTTCTCTGCAATTAATCTCTTTCTTCCTCTTCCCCTTAAGGTTGAAGAAGACCAGTACCTTCATGAAAAGTATTACTATTGTTCTAACTTCCTTATTCCATTCTTTTTAGAAACCACATGTGAGTTTCATCCAGCCAAAAAAAAAAAAAAAATCAATTATACACCAGGCAGGATTCTAGGGGATATACCAGTGAATGAAGCAAAGTTCCTGACCCCATGAAGCTTACTGGCAGACAAGGCAGCGATAAAGTGACAGTTAAGTATTTTAACATTATAAACAATGTAATAGGGCCTGACATGCACTACTAAGGAAGAAAAAGCCACACAAGGACAAGAGGTGATGCAACTGCTATTTTGGGTAACTGGGCGGGGGCAGCCCTGGGAGGTGATGTTGGAGCAGAGGCTGGAGGGGAGGAAGGGATCCCTCCTTGGGAATATCCGGGGAAGTGTTCTAAGATGAAAGAACTATAAGAACCACAATTAACCCCTGATCAGTGTACAACTGGGATCAACGAGAATGAGTTCCAACAAACGCTTCAGACATGGAAATCATTTGCAAGCCACATTTTGCCAATAGTTGAAAAATTCAACATGACATGACTTGCACTTAAGAGCCACTAGTGTTCATAACCCGATTTCCGGTAGGTGGGACCCTCAACATCTGAATGAAGTGATCAAACAGTCTTACTTCTGTGGAAAGCCCTCTCACATACCATCTTTTTTAATAATCACAACAACCCCACAAAATAGATATTATAATTGGCAAGAGTGTCATAGATGGGGAAAATGAGGCTGTGCATAGTAAAGTATTAGAAGCATGGCAGAACCAAGCCTAACAACCTGGTGTCCTGACTCTGGTGCTGACCCAGGCCATCAGTATGCAGAAGGGCCCCATTTCTAAAGGAACTTATCCTGTCTCACTGAAACACGAAGTATGGAGAAATGTACAAGAACATCTGGGCTTGTAAATTTAACTTCAAATCAGCACAAGAATTGATACTGGAGATCAGTAGCTCTGTGACAGTGTGGCCTGCACCATCACTCAGCTCTCCTTCAAGACGACCTGCCAAGGACAGCAGAGTTCCTGATAGCCCCCATGAATGTTCTGTGGACCTGGTAGTGTCAAAGCCACCCTTTCCTCGGGCTGTTCTCAGCCATCAGCTGAACATGGCGGTGGGGTTCAGGGCAGGCTTAAGGGGTTCCTGCTTGCCTCAAGTTGCCTCCAACAGGCAGCTTTTGAGTTCCGGACTGCCTGAGCCCCTGTCAGAAATGGACTGCAGACTGGGGGGTGCCTGGGTGTCTCAGTTGGTTGAACATCCAACTTCGGCTCAGGTCACAATCTCACAGTTCATGAGTTCCAGCCACATGTCGGGTTCTGTGCTGACAGTTCAGAGCCTGAGGCCTGCTTCGGAGTCTGTGTATCCCTTACTCTCTGCTCCTCCCCCACTCATGTTCTGTCTCTCTGTCTCTCTCTTTCTCAAAAATAAACATTTTAAAAAACATTAAAGGGGCGCCCGGGTGGCTTAGTCGGTTAAGCGTCCGACTTTCGCTTCGGTCATGATCTCGCGGTTCGTGGGTTCGAGCCCCGCGTTGGGCTCTGTGCTGACTGCCAGCTCAGAGCCTGGAGCCTGTTTCAGAGTCTGTGTCTCCCTCTCTCTCTGACCCTCCCCTGCTCATGCTGTCTCTCTCTCTCCTAGAAATAAATAAAAAATATTTTTAAAAAAACATTAAAAAATTAAAAAAAAAAAGAAACGGATTGCAGACTAAAAATCTACCTAGCTCTTCCTTCCCTCTTTCCTCTCACAGTGCCAGATCTGCATTACGGTATGAAGGCTCTCACTCATCTCCTGAGAACGCCCTCGCCTCCCTCACAGACATTTCTCCCAGTAAACCCACTGCATGTCCAAGCTCATCCCCCCTCCCCCACATCTGCTACCTAGAGGATCCACACTGACATCATTTCTAATCTCAATAGTTGTGTTTTACTTCTTTATAGAAGGACTGGATTATTAGTTCATTTTATCTTTGTCTTTCTGAACCTAAAAACACAGAAGAGAAGAAAAGTATTTTGTCAACCACCAGTGTCAGACTTTTGGCCTCATTAATGGTCCATTTTAACTAAAAGGTAAAGGGAAATTCTGGAATTTTACTGGTGTTAACTGAGGTGAGGTTTTGGTCTGAGTTTCATCAAGAGCCTTTTATCTTAGCCGCCTCCAATCTGCTTTCACAGGTCCTGTCGAAGATGAATGTTTCACTTCTTTGTTTCCAGGCTGTGAACTCCAGCTCAGAGCTGATCAGGGCTGTCAATGCATATTCCAAAGTATCTAAGTGGTTATAGGGGGTGCTGTAGGAAGATGCTGGGGTCCGAACCAGCACTGTCCGAAGGAAATACAGTGTGAGCCACATATGTAATTTAGATTTTCTAGTAGCCACATTTGAAAGGAAAAAGAAACAAGTAAAATTAATTTTAATAATATGTTTTACTTAACCTGAATGCATCTAAATTATTATCATATCAACATGGAATCATATTTAAACATTACTGATGAGATAATTTGCATTTTTCGCAGACATGGTCTTTAGATGAAGCACATTTCAAGTGCTCAATAGACATATGGCTAGTGGCTCCATACTGGATGGTGCAGGTCCAGGAACTTTTCAATTCTGAGAAAGACTATTTGGATATGGAGAAACTGACAAGCTCTTTTTCTTAGTGTTCCTCTAAACCACTTCTAGATTCCCCAACCCACTAAGGAATTTTCAAATCATCACCCAAGGGGATTTTTATTCAGAACTTTTTGTTGTTGTTGGCCAGGAAATAGAAAATATTCATTCTGATATAAGATATAAAATGAGAGGGATTGAGGTCTTAGGCATATAGAAGATATCAGCTCCTACAATTATTTTAAATAAATCTTTGTAGCTGGAGAATCCGGAGTGCAAGCATTAAGAAGCTATTTCCTTTTCCCAAAAGTGTCTGAGCCTAGCAGCTTTCACAGTTCCCATCATGTAACTGATTTCTTTGACCCCATCCCCAAAGTAGTCACCTACTGCCTGCCCCCACAATGTACACCTCTAGCACAGACCACCAATCATGTCCATTATTATTACAAGAAAACACTGATACCTCAATTTTTTAAGCCAGAATCATACATTTAAAAGCTACTCCAGGGGCACCTGGGTGGCTCAGTCAGTAGTGCACCCGACTCTTGATTTCAGCTCAGGTCATGATCCCAGGGTCACTGGATCAAGCCCCACATGAGACTCTGTGCTGAGCATAGAGCCTGCTTGAGACTCTCTCTCTTTCTCTCTCTCTCTCTCTCTCTCTGCCCCTCCCTGCTTGCATGTGCTCTCTCTCTCTCAAATTAAAAAAAAAAATTAAAAGCTACTTCACACGAGGCAAGTATTTGCCTAGGCATTTGCTGACAAGTTTATGTTTTTCTCTCCATTTTACTGTTTAAAGAAATCAAGTTTCAGAAAGCTAAGTAACTTGCCCGATGCCACATTGCTAATCATTCTACAACCCTTTAAAAGTTGGCATCAGGAGACTGACATCCTGAACCAATTTACAATGTTGACGGTGTTGTAAATTGGTTCAATCTTTTCTGAGATTAACTTGGCAATGTTTAACAAGTTGTAAAATGGCCCATGCCTTTTTTATACAATGAAGTTGGAATTTATTCTAAGGTAATACATAAAATATATATGGACACACACATCAGCTTGTGCAAAGAGATTTATGACAGAAAACCTATGTAATTAAAGAATATTTTTACATACCCCCAATTTTTCATTCACTTCACAAGCATTTACTGGCTACCATGGGTCAAGCACATGCCAAGGATTCAGCAGTGGAGAAATATACAAAAGGATTACCACGAGCCCTGTTTTCATGGAGAAGCTTCATACACAAAGATCCTAGGGGTACAAAAGAAGAAAGGATAATGAGAGCCACATATATGATTTCAAGTTGTCTAGCAGCCACATTAAAAAGGTAAAAAGAAACAGGAGAAATTATTCTTAATAATACATTTCATTTTCCTCAATATACCCAAACTATTATTCCAGCATGGAATCAACACAAGAAACTAAGAAGGTATTTTGCATTCTTTTCTCATACTGTCTCCAAAATCCAGTGTGTATTTTATATTTCTAGCACATCTCAGTTTGAACAATAAATTTTCTTCAGAGTTACGAGATTTGTATTTAGATGTCATAAAACTGACCATTAAAATATTAGATTCACACAACCAAGGTAATCAAAATGCAACGATTTTCCAATCATTCAATCGGATATCAAAAATAATTTTCTTTTAATATTTGTGTCCACATTGGCCAAAGGTGTTCATTTTTCAGAAGGATTGATTTAACCTCTGAGCAAAAGCATGACCACTTTCAAAGCAATTTTTGTCCAAGTTAGGTAAACTCACTACTTCTTGGGTTAGCTCTGTCTTACTGACACAAATTCAAAAGGATATTATATAAACTGAAAAGCAACTCTAAATTTATCAAAACCAAACAAGTGTTCTTCAAGTTTTTTCTTGCAATATTTTCAGCCAATTTGTATAACACTGTCGATTACGACAGAAATCTTCTGAAATTGGTTCACATTAGAAAAAAACATATAAAACTGTTGTCATTGATTTGGATTATGAAAAGTTTCCGTTTCAATACAAGTTCTTGTGCCAATCTTGCTAGGCCACAAATAAGCTTTTTTTCCCTTGGAACTTCAAATTTCCTTTTGCAGTGTAGTATCGGTGAGAAAACATAAATCACACTGTCATTTTGCCTTTGATTACTGACCACTTGGCAACTATTCCTTTTGTTTCAAGGGGAAAATAATGAACTTACTAGTGCAGTAAATCTTTGTAAAATTTTCCCACAATTCAAACAATCGGTACTGGCAAAGAGTTCACTGCATCCATTTTCTTCTATTTTTTCAACAGCTCTGTAAACAGAGGATGATTCATAGCATTTCCACGTGTATACTGAACAATCATAACAATTTCATCCACAACACCTTTCTTAGAGTCTCCTTCAGAAAACTGAGTTTAAAAATTGTCAGTCTGTATCATCCATGGTGGGGAAGAAGCAATAAGAAAAAAGTTCTCCTTTCAAAATTCCAATAAATCTGGATATTTAAAGTAATATATCTAGATCACATTACATCACGATAGAAATGAATTTCAGTAAGTTCTAACAAGATGGAATAAAACAGGGGCGCCTGGGTGGCTTAGTCGGTCAAGTGTCTGACTTTCGCTTAGGTCATGATCTCGCGGTTCGTGGATTCGAGCCCCGCGTCGGGCTCTGTGCTGACTGCCAGCTCAGAGCCTGGAGCCTGTTTCAGAGTCTGTGATTCCCTCTCTCTCTGACCCTCCCCTGCTCATGCTGTCTCTCTCTCTCTCTCCTAGAAATAAATAAAAACATTAAAAAAAAAAGATGGAATAAAACATCCTACTATAACATTATGTTTAACAGAAAAATATTTTAAACCGCTGAAGCTTTTGAGTTAAATTAGATTCATTTAAATTAGATTAATAATTCCATTCCTCAGTCACTCTGTCCACATTGCAAGGGCCAGGTAGGAACAGGTGACTGGTATTGGACAGGGAAGAACCTAATGGAAGACAGGAAGAGACTCCAGGTTGCTGGACTTCTTCAGAGCTGCCTGGTGTTGTCTTGAGGTTCCATGAGTTTGGGGGAGAGAGAGAAAGCACTGGGAGTAGGGCTCCCAGGCACTCCCTTCACTTCAACCAAGATGGCTCCCCTTTTGCTTGTTTTACTTACTGAATCCTCACATTAAGATTTGGTTGGGATAAGTGTCCCAGTGTTTTTCTTCAAGACTTTGACACTTTGGTCCTCTATTCCTTGCTTCCCAAAGTGGTAGATCTAGCGTTGGCATCCTGAGAGAGCTGGTGGGAAATGCATGTTCTCAGGCCCCACTCCTGATGATACATGTGCACATTACAATTTAAGAAACAGTGGGCTACATGGTTTTTTCAGTCCCATGATCTCCTTTCCCTATGAATTTCTCTCTCTCTCTCTCTCTCTCTCTCCCTCACACACACACACACACACACACACACACACACACAGAGTGTGTTTTAATGAGGAATTTTCCCATCATGAAACCATAGCCAGACTGTAGCATTTGAGAAACAATCACAGGTGAGGGAATACAGCCCTTGGCATCTCCTTTCCTCAGCTATGACCTGTGTGCACTCCTGGCTTCTGAGTTCTGCCCCAGCACTTCTATCCCACCCATCCCTGATGGAGCCCCCAGGAGCACTTTTACTGTAGGAGACTCTTCATGGACATGGTGGAGGAGATATGCTTAGTAGCGAACAGAACAAACTCTGGAGCCAAACTGAGTGGATTTAAGTCCCAAATTCTACCACTGTCTAGCTCTGTGACCTTGGGAAAGTTTCCTTGGGTGATTATGATGTGTTAGTGTAGGTTCATCCGTTGCGACATAAGTACCACTCTGGTGGAGGATGGTGACAGTGGGGGAGGCAATGCTTGTAGGGGGCAGGGGGGTGAGGCCATGAGAAGTCTCTGTAGCTTCCTCTTCATTTTACTATGAACCTAAATCTCCTTGGAAAAAAACTGTCTTTTTCTAAAGAGCCATTCAAGTACTCATTTTGCAGTGAACACTGTGATAAGCCCCCAGATGAGAACAGAAGCTGGAATTGATGTCCACTCCCAGTTCCGTGGTTGAAGTTATAAAGATGATAGCGAGAAGGCCCTTGTGTTGGACTGTCACTATCTGGAGGATGAGGGCGGACAAGAAGACGGGGACAAGAATGACATTTTCTCCATCGGGGACGTGAGGTTTCAGTCCATCGGAGAATTGGAATGGAAGAACATGAATTATATACTCAACACAGACTCTCTGGACTGGGCCTTGTGTGACTGCCTAACGGATCTCCTGGTGGACCGAGGGGTGGATGACACTTTTTCAGATGAGCTCAGCAAGGCCCTGGATCACCTGAACATAGCTTTTCTCCAAGACCTCAAAAGTTTTGTCAAGAGCTAGAACAGACAAGATGCTGACTACCTTGATTTTAAGGCAGGCTTTGGCCAATGAACAAAACCTACTCTGAAGCCAGACACGTGTGCTTTGAAATGGTTTTCATCCTAATATCATAGAAAATAATTCAAATTCATTTCAATTGCCTTCCTATATATATTTCTTTGTTTCTTCTCTACAAATCCATTATTTTCAGATGTTGTATAACATAATGATAGACAATAAAATTGGTTTACCCACCCCCTCCAAAAAAAGAAAGGAATGAAGGCCTTCCCTCAGCTGTGGAGGACAACCCTCCAGGGTCAGCAGCTCAGGAGCTGCCTCAGCTGCATGAAGAGTCACTTCTCCAAGGTCAGGTTGCATTTCTGATTGATACAGGGATATAAATACCCAGGTCTCTTGTCTCATCTTGGGACTCTTCTGAAGGGTCGTCCATCTTTAGAACTGCCTGCAGGGCCACTGTTGCAGCTTCTCTTGAGACTTTAACACAACCAGACTACTCACTCCTCCAGATCAACTCCATTCCCAAGGACATCTCTGGGAAATGTCCCACATGCTGCTCTCTCAGAGTCTGCTTCCTGGGGAACTGAGAAATGAGCTGTCCATTTTCAAAGAAAGGAAGTCACACGCAGTATTCATTCAGAGTTTCTAACTTACAGAATTCATGACAAAGTTCCTTTGATTTTGCCTAATTTCTCTACTTGATGCCTCCCACAAATGAGAACCCACTCATTTATATGTAGTGGGTATATGTTTATTAGATGTATATGTTTATTAGATGATAATTATACCTTCTCTGGGATAGTGTTGCTCATCATTACTATGAAAGAAAGTTGAAAGAAGGAGATAATTTACCAGAACTCTTTTTAGTTTTTGTCAATCATTAAGTGAAAAAACTGGCGATCACTTTGTTCTTTTAATTGGCATTGCCCGAACCAGCGAGGTTGAGAACATCTGCAGGTGTTTATTAGCCAGGTAAATTCCTCTCCTGGGAATTGTCTATTCATGCAATTTTTCCCATTTTTCTTTTTGTCTCACCTGTCTTTTCCATAATAATTGGTAATAAACTGTTGGATATATGTTGCTTTCTTGGCTTTCTTTAATGGTGGCTTTCATCACTTTTTAATGTGTTGGTTTAAGGAGAGTTATTTTTGTTTTTGTTTTGTTTTTTAATTTTTTAATGTTATTTATTTTTGAGAGAGAGAGAAGGAGAGAAAGACTGCAAGTGGGGGAGGGGCAGAGAGAGAAGGAGACACAAAACCTGAAGCAGGCTCCAGGCTCTGAGCTGTCAGCACAGAGCCCGACATGGGGTTTGAACCCATGAACTGTGAGGCCATGACCTGAGCCAAGGTCATTCGCCCTACCAACTGAGCCACCCAGGTGTCCCTGTTTTGGTTTTAAAAGTCTGTATATACATAAGTAAAAAAAGAACGAAATAACTATCTTAGTTCATTCCTGCTGCTATAACAAAAGTACCATAGGATGGGTGGTTTATAAACAAGAGAAATGTATTTCTCACAGTTCTGAAAGCTGAGAAGTCCAAGATCAAGGCACCCACATATTCAGTGTCTGCTGAGGGCCTGCTTCCTGTTCCCAGATGACTATCTTTTTGCTGTGTCTTCACATGGCCAAAGTGGCAAAGGATCTTTCTGGGGTCCCTTTTATAAGGGCACTAATTCCATTCATAAGAGCTTTACCCTCATGACCTGAGTACCTCCCAAAGACCTCATATCCAAATACCATCACAGTGAGAATTAGGTTTCAATTTATGAAATTGGTGGGGGTGGGTGCACAAACATTCTGTCTATAGCAGCAATAATCACTTAAAATTTCTCCACTTAGAGAAATTACTTTGAAATTTTTCATTTTTTCTTGAAATTTTTCCATGCTCAGTTTTCAAATTGAGATAATATATTAAACTTCATTTGCAATTCTGAATTTTTTTCATCTAATATAACCCAAGCATTTCCCTAGCTCATTAAAAGGCCTTAATAAACATCATTTAAATGACTGTCTAATAGTTTATCAAATGGATAAACCATCATTTGATGTAATCCCTTCAGATATGTTAGACGTGTGGATCATTTCCAATTCCTCACTACGAATACTACTGTGATGAGCCAATGCAGAACTACCTGTTTGCGTTTCATATTGCCTCTTTAAATACATTCTCTAGATTGGAGTGTTAAAAATAAAAGCATGTAAAGGGCTCTTGTTAAATATCTCGGCTTGTTTTTGAGGAGTCATTTGCAAACCAGTGTTTTACTGCAGAGAAAAACTACAATGAAAACATCACATTCAAACTTAGCCCAAGCACCGGAGGCCCCAACCTTCAATCGCACTTGAACAAGCAAACATATCTTATACCTTCTGCTTATAAGCGACTGTTTTAGGCACTAGAAGGACGCCAATAATGTTGAGCAGGATCCTGACTGCTGTCAGACAGCAAAGGGTCTCAGAGAAAAATGAGCAATAATTGATTAACCATAACACAAGAAAGCATGAAACAAACCTTTAACAAAATGGTAAGTCAGTGCGGGTGGGGATGTGGTTAAACAGTGTGGCCAGGAAGATAAGCTTTTATATTATCATATCATAAACACCCTAGAGGGCACTGGGACCTTCCTTTGCAGATTCAATACTGGAAGTACATGAATGGCCAGTCTAGGATTTGGAATGTGGATTCAGGATTTTGCATAAATGACATAGCTAATGATTTTTACAGCCTTGCTTTTATGGTCTGCTATTGGTCAACACTATGGCTTTCTTGAAGCCAGGTCCCTGGCATGTAGCCTCTATGTTTTTCCTAGAGAGTTACATCCTCCAGAAGCCTGCTCTGCACTGTGAGCTTAAAGACTGCAGGGTTTTCAAGGCAAAGACCACTTGTATTCCTTGATGGTTCAGTATATGGGCTGCTCAGCCCCGGGGAAGTCCTGGTGGGTGGAGAGAGACTTCCAGAAGAGTGTGCCTTCTCCACTGCTAGGAAGCTGACAGGACCCCACATACCATTTCCCAACCAGAATCACCTAAAGGCAGTATGGTGAATGGCCATGGAGTTCAAGTTCTGAATTTGACCTCTGCTTTTCCCACTTAGCTGCCCTCTGACCTGGACAACCTATTTAAGCCCCTCATCTTTTTTTTCCTCAACCGTAAAACAGAGACAAGCGTGGTCATGACAAGACAGAAAGAAAATGGATGTGAGAGCACTTAAAAAGAGGAAACTGTCTTTGAAACATCAGTATTTATTATGTTTTGGAAAAATCTAAACAAAAGATTTTCTAGTCCCTCTTCTCTGAACAAATTTTGATGTCCACGGGGATGGAGAGCCAGGAGCGGTAGTTCACGGATTTATTCTTTGTTAATTGTTAAAAGGCATGCCTTAAAGCGATGTGACAGAAGAGCTCTTTTATTGGCTTTGCTATATCACTAGAGACACAGACTTTGGCTAGCTGAGAACACATTTTTGTGTGCACATAGTTAAAGGTTAAGAGGGAACTCTTATATAAGGCTAGCTGAGAAAGTTTCTTTAGGGCCCACAGGTTGATTCCAGGGTCTATGCCATAACTATGCAGACTCTGAGCCGTCGGGATTTACCTTCCACTCCCTCATGTGTGAAGAGGACCCTTGGGAAGCAGATTCTAACATGACGGATTTAGCTAAGCTCCTGGACAAGAGCAGCTCAAAGGATATCCTAGCAGAGATTTTGAGAGAAGCACCTCCACTCTGAGCTTATGAGGAAACCTGCAGAATTTTTGTGCTCCCACTTTTGTTGGGTGGAGAAAATATACAACTTCTTTAAGAACCTACTCACAAAGCAAAGGAAGCATTACCCTGAGTGGTGTAGTTAGACACACAGGGAGGCCAACTCAAAGGGGCTACGCCTTCATTCAGAGCTGTTCAGGGGAGAGACAGAAGTGACCTGACCATGCTCCCCAATATATCTACCCACCCTCTTGACAACCAGCCATGTAGCAGCTGCTGGAGAGCAGGATTGAGGCATCCCTCCCCACTCGGCCCCCAGTTTCCATCCTCACTGGCATCCGGACATGGACAGAGAGTCAGGCAGACAAGAAACTGGCCCTCTGCTGGCCACCCTTCTGCTTTCCCAGACTATCTTCAAGGACTCTCCTCTGTCCCTGGAACATCCCAAAGTACCTGCCTTTCCAGGTGAAGCCCAGCCCCTCATGCCTGATGTCTCCCATGGTCTCTCCCCAGCCACCGGGCAAGGTCACCCCCAGTTTTCCTCTCCCTCAGGCTTCCATCTCATCACTGTTCCCTAAGGATCCTCTTTCTACCCTCTGCTCTGAGATCCCCATGCCTGCCTGTGCTTGAAAGAGGGTCCAGAAAATTCCCAGGACACTCTAAATATAACTCAGCTACTGACCTATGAATTCTCAGCCCCAGGCAGAAACATGTGGAGCCTTGCCTCAGCTCCCCACCCTGGAGAAGTGGTATTTTTAGAGGCATCGCTGATGGGGGATAGTCAGCCCAAGTGAAAGGGAGGGTCTGCTGAATAGAAACCTCGCTTAGATAGAGAATAATAATCCTAAAAGTAAGAGCTATCATCTTCTGAGACACTTTCCTGTTTACATGTGCTCATAGCCACCTTCTGGACTCCTCAGCATCACTTGGTGAGGAAGACAAGCAGGTGTACGGGCTGTGATTTACAGGCAAGGAATTGTAAAGGCGAGAGCAGGTACCTAAGCGGCTACAGCAGAACCCCAGGCTTGGGTGTTGTTGATATTGGCGGTCTCTCCAGCTTTGGTAATGGAGACCGAGCACAGGGGGGCAGGGAGGCGGGGGGTAACCCCCTGGTCTCTGGCTATGCAACCAGCTGCCCTGCCTGGCAGTGCCTCCTCCCTGGGCCAGCCCCGAGGAGCCTGGGCCCGACCCACTGGCAGTGGAGGGTGCCACCCCGGTGAGAGCCAGGCAGGCCTGGCATCCAGATGACAGCCTCCCATCAAAGTCTGGCTGCTACTGACACGCAGCCACAGAGGCTAAGTGACCAGAGCTATAAACCTCGTCATCACACAAAGCAGGAAAAATGCACTCCAGAGTGGGCTTAACAGGCCACGGCTGCTTCTACAAGACACACTCCACCACACATCCTCCCATTGCGCTCCCCATGGCTCTCCCCTGGCGCCCTCAGGGGTGGGCTCGGCAGTGTGCAGGTTGTTCTTTCTTCCAACAAGTGGGCAGAACCTGATCTGGAAGGCATCTCCTGCCAAGAGCAGATGTGGTTCAAGGGCCTGTGGCCGAAAGGGGTCTCAGCATTTGTGTCTGCCACCAGGGGCAGACATCTGATCCCAGGGCTGGGCTGCCTTCCGAGATGGGGGAGCCGGAGAGGGCCCTCCTCCATCCAGCTCCCCACCTCGGGCCATCCTCCCCCATAGCCCCCATAGGCAGTTGGAGGGGGCTCTGAGGCTGCCCCAGCCTGTGTGGGCACGAAGGGGATTCCTCTCCACCACAAGTGAGCCAGAATATGAGGATCTACTTTTCAGGGTCGTCTTGCTGTTTTCTCCTGCTCTCTCTACCTCCAAAGCTCTGTTCCTTCCCTTAAGAACTCACTTCTCCTACCAGGAAGAAAAAGGTGGGTACTTATCAAAGAGGAAGTCCCCTGAGATGTTAATGACACACAAATATTACGGTGCCTTTGCAAACACTGGCTCATCTAAGCCTAGGAGAGCCCTGGGGAATAAATGGAAAAGCTGGTATTAGTATTGGTATTAGTAATAGTGTTAGTATCACTCTTCCTATTCCTGCTGCTATCGCCACTCATGTTAGCATTTGTATGTATAACAGAAGTTGTATTCATATTTATATTCATATTATTATTCATATTCCTATTGGTACACATATTGGTATAAGTATCACCATTAGTACTTTCCAAGGAATAATGGTGGGAGCACAAACAGCTAGAAAGCCCAGTGCTGTCACACACATCCTGCCTTCTACTCTCCATAAACACTGGAGATTCCCTCTGGCAATAATGACAAGTATAAAGTCTCTTGAGTTTTGTTTAATATGGGACAGGAATGGGGTGACGGTGGCCCTTCCAGGGCTCTGAGCAAAGAGAAATCACACAAGTAAGGTCTTAAGCATACCCCCCCCCAATCCCACAAATAAGGGCAGTGCTAGAGCAAGACAGTGGGAAATTATGCTGGAAATGAGAACAGGAGGGCAAATTCTGATATAATGAATGACATTATGGGTAATGATACGGGATTTGTCCTATTACAAAAATAAGGTGCCACTGAGGTGCTGAAGGCTTTCTTACATTCCAGGACCCAGAGTTAGAACTCTTTCCCTACCCCAACACATCACATACCATATACAAAACTCCACACGCACACACGCACACACACACACACACACACACACACCATACACTCTGCACAGAGCTTCTGATTGCCCCCATGCCCATATGTGGCTCTGTTGCTCTGAAAACCCTCACAGAGCAGAGTCAAGCTTGTGTCCCTAGTGTAAGGTTGAGACTTGTTCCACAGATGTCAGCCCCAGGGTGACAGGTGATAGTTGTTGTTCGCAGACGGTCTACACCACCTCAGCACTTCTTTATGACAGGAAACCGAAGCATCAATAGGCCTGCTCTTTGGAGTAGCATCCAGTCTGTGGTCACACTCTGAGATACAGAGGCTTTTGTGGAGGACAGGGCTCAAGGTGCCTCAGTCACCTTCTGTCTCAAATGTCCTTCCAGAAAAGGCCAGCACCTCACATCCAATACTTCCTTCATCTCGCGTCTGGCTGTGGGAGGACACAGTACGAGACTGCAGATCTCTGGGACTTTCCACCACAGGAGGCCAATACAAAGCCATGGGTTTCCTCTTATCATGTTATTTCATGACATAAAAGAAAGCACCCACCTAGAGAGCTAGAGGCTGAAAAATATGCACACTCTCTTACATTAGCATCCCTTTGATGTATAAGGACAGCAGAGGGAGGCACACTCAACTAGACCAGAGGCGCTGCATCCTTCCCTGTTCATCTACCACCTTCCCTCCTGCTTTAGGGGCAGTGAGTCTCATACACGCCTGGAAACCAGGTAAATGTCTGGGCCAGTGAAATGTGCAACTTCCTGAAGCACACTGGCAGTCGAGGTCAGGCATCAGAGTTCAACCTTTAACATCCAAAATGCAAACTTCTTATACTTTTATTTCTCACCACTGGAAAGAATTCTAGACCATTCCAACTGAAAGATACCAGAGAGCTCGTCTAACTTCATTATTCCACAGATGAGGAAATTTGGGGGGGGATCCGTTTCTCCAAGTGTGGTCCTCTGACCCGCTGCAGCAGCATCACCTGGGGGCATATCCCTTAGGACCTTCCCCAGATTCGCTGAATCAAGTTTTGCAGTGGAAAAGCCTAAGAACCTGCATTTTAAGCAGACTCTTTAGGAAATCACATATCTGAGAATGTTCTAGAAGTGCAGCTCGTTGATACAGCTCAGGCCATAATAGCAACAACAATAAAAGTAACTCCAATATTGAAGAGGGGTAAATCAGGAGAGCCTCAGAGACTCATCTCCCCCCAACTTTGGAGCTTAGCTAGATCTGGCTCAGGAGGTCTGAGCAAACCGAAAGAGAACTCCGTCCCCAGCCACAGAGCTCCTGAGGTTCCCCCTTTCCAACAAGCCTATTTCCTCAACCAGGAAGCCCACTGATCCATAGGTGTCCTTTACTCTTCTGTCCCTATAATGAGGCAAGGTCACTCCTCTGGAGCTCTTTCCATGATGTGAACAGTCCTGCCAGGCCCAGCCCAAATGTGCCAATCATTTTATTGTTTCCATAAACACATATTGAAGGAGCTCTGTGACATACACATTTGCTTAGGTACCAGCAATATGATGATGAAAAAAATGAGTATGGCTGCCAAACGTGGGTCTCCACAGAGAAGAGGCTGAGAATTACTCCTGTATCCTTCCTTTAGAGATTAGGTGGGAAAAGTCTTCAGCTTTGGCTTGAGGAATCCCTTCCAGACAGAAGGTAGAAGAGGAAAGGGCTTCCCTCCAAGGTAAATCTGAAGGGGACACCAAGGAACATGCCCTTAAAATGGCCCCCAAAATGTGCCTCTTGACCTTCTGTGTCATGTCAGCCTTACACAGGAAATTGCATAGAAAATGGCTGCCGGTTTGGAAGCTCAAATGTGCCGAGTTACCTGCATGTGCCAGCCACGGAGCAGTCATTTTGTGACATAATCTCTTGCCACACGTTTTCCCCAGAGCTGAGGGCACCCGGACTATGCACTTGCATCAAGCCCTCAGCCTTAGGCAACCTCAGAATAACACACACACACACACCACACACACACACATCTAGATGACCCAGACCTGTCGCTGCTGTGCTAACTGAGCAAGGGCTGCTCCATGGTCCTCTGGTGTTCCTCCTCCTCCAGCCCAGTTGGGTTTGTCAGGTTTCTTTCCCAAATGACTCCTCCAGCAGTGTGCCCTGAAGAGTGGGCTCTGTCAGCGCCCTTCTCCAGGATCTAGATTCCTAACCCCGAGCTGCTGCCTGGGGCCTGCTCCCCAGGTGACTCTGGCCCCAGCTGACTGCCTGGTTCCCACTGATGCCCTGGCTAGTAAATGAGGCCAAGAGCTGACTCCAAAGTCAGACAGACCTGAACTACAATCCAAAATCCACCACTTCTTAGCGGTGTTATCTTGGGTGATTTCTTTAATCTCTCTAAGCCTCACTTTCCACATCTGTAACAGAAAAGAAGACCTGTCTCTCGGTTGTATTGTGGGGTAGAGACGACCTTCCTAAACACCCAGCACATGTCTGTAGCAGGTGCCTAGCACATGATGGCTATCGCCATCACTCTCTGTGTGGCCTTGGACAAATAAATAACCTGTTTCCCCCAAAGGACCCATTTGTTCAGCCAGATACTTGTTGAGCACCAACTCTGTGCCAGACACTGGAAATACACTGTGAACAGGTTGTCCTGTCCTCATGGAACTTAGGTCCATAATGATAGAAATAGAGGGTCTGTATTCATTTGCTGGGGTTCCGGTGACAAAGTTCCACAAACTGGGTGGCTTTAACAACAGCAATTCCTTATCTCACGTTTCTGAAGGCCAGAAGTCCAAGATCAGGTTTGTCAGCAGACTTGGTTTCTCAAGGGCTGTTCCACCCTCTCCCCCACCTTCTGGTGGGGTCCTGGCCTCTGCTTCCAATCTTTACACAGTTCTTTTCGTGTGTGTGTGTGTGTGTGTGTGTGTGTGTGTGTGTGTGTGTGTGTCTTCTGTCTCTCTCTGATCCAAATTTCTCCAGTCATTTCGGATTAGGGCCTACCCCAATGACCTCTATTTCAACTTGATTACCTCTATAAATACTTTATTTCCAGATAAGGTAACATTGTGAGGTACAATGGGTGAGGAGTTCACGGTATCTTTCTACGGGTTGGGATGCACTTCAACCCATACAGTGCCCCTTTCTATCCATTCACTCAGCCTCATGTGATTACTTTTTTAAACATTAAAAAAAATCTTTTTAATGTTTTATTTATTTCTGAGAGAGAGAAAGAGAGACAAGGTGAGCAGCGCAGGGTCAGAGAGAGAGAGACACAGAATCTGAAGCAGCCTCCAGCCTCTGAGCTAGCTGTCAGCACAGAGCTCGACTCAGGGCTTGAACCCATGAACCATGAGATCATGACCTGAGCCGAAGTCGAACACTTAACCGACTGAGCCACCCAGGCGCCCCTAATTTCTGAATTGAGATGATTCTACACAGGCCTCCTTCCAATCCAGTTTAGTCTGGAATCAGGTGTATCCAGCATGTTCAGTGCTCTTGAAGGCTATCTCCAAGAACCATCTCTGACTCCTCTCTGCTCTCAAGGAGGTAAAAGACCTGGACATTGATCTTTCCCTGACTCAAAAGAGGTACTGCATGATCCCTAGCAGGAGCCCAGGTCATAGGGTCATAGCCCCTGTTCCCTCCCTCAGGCCTTGACTCTGGCCACCTGTCCAACAAACACGGTGTGTGATGTGAGCATCCTTGCCCCAGGCCTTAGGTTTGCAGGCTGCACGTAGCACATAGAGTTCCTCCTTCACACACAGTCATCTCATATGAATGGAGGAGGCATCTCTTTGTGAAATTGTCTATCTCCTGCAGCTTGAGTTGGAAGAATGTTTACTTATTTGGCCCCAGGGAATCATAAACATCTTGCAGAGTATGTTAACAGTTACTCCATAACACCATTCATTTTTAGTATCTGAAATTACAAAGTGTTTCCCCCCAGGATTTACCTCCAGTTGTTAACAGACTGATGGGCTCAGTTCTCCTTGTTTCAGGCCTCAGAGGGACAATGTTATTGGTTCTGGTTTGTCCCCTTCAAAAAAAAAAAACATCTCTTGATGTGAAGAAACAGAGGTACAAGCCTTGTCGCAAAACTTCCAAAAATGCCCAGATAGAAGAACAGTCACCGATTATAAAAGATTTAATGGTAAACCTCTGGCTCGTGAAGGCCAGCGAGTGAGCCTGGGTGAACCCGAGATTTGAATGCGGACACCTGTAGCACCCCCACCCCACCACACCCCCACTGCCTACTAAAACTCAGAATTTAGTAGTAAAAGGAGAGAATCTGCATTCTAAAAGAACTCAGAGGAGGTGGTGAACAACAGCCAGGTTTGAAAAGAGCTTGTTACAGAACAAGACCACATTCCTGTACCTAAACCTCCTTCCCCCGCCACTGCTTTCTGTGCCCCTTCCAGATGCTCTCTGCTCCAGCCCTCCTAGGAACCTACCCTGAGACCCTTCTGGTCACCTACCCCAGGTCTGCCTGCCTCTGGCATCACCACTGCACTGCCCTTGGACCTGCCTCCCGCTCCCCCATGGGGTCAGTCATCTCTGTCTAAGACACTCCCAGCACCCTGTGCTCCCCTCCACCCACAGTACCACTCACCACACTCACTTCATTTGTCTGTCTCCCCAGCTTGGCCATGAACACAAGGAGAAAGNCCCCGCCCCCCACCCCCGCCAGCTCAGCCCCTGGTTCATCACATCCTTGCTCCCTGCCTGAATGACAAACTGAACTCCCCCAGGGCGCTCTATGATCACAGCACCCGTGGGCAAGCTTCCTCTGTCCCTCCCTCTCTTTCTGTGTGCCTGTCGCTGTCTTCTGGTGTATGCCGTGTCTCCCACCATGCATCTGATCTCTCAGCACTGGCCCAGGGCTGTCACTCAGAACACGTTCGTACTGCTGTGAACTGGTCCTTTTTGTTCTGTCTATCTGTTTGTAGCCCCCTAGCCTCTAGCACTGTGCTTGGCATTTAGCAGATCCCTGTAGCGATTTGTGGATGGTTGGCTGGTGGAGACACAGGATGGTACAGAGGAAAGAGCTCGGTTATGCAGAAGGCCTGGATTCCACATAAAACTAACAGGCAACCGATGGAATGGGAAAAGATAGTTGCAAATGACATATCAGATAAAGGGTTAATATCCAAAATCAAAAAGAACTCACCAAACTCCACACCCAAAAAACAAACAACCCAGTGAAGAAATGGGCAGAAGACATGAACAGACACTTCTCTAAAGNGATGGGCATGGAGGAGGGCACTTGTGGGGATGAGCTCTGGGTGTTATATGGAAACTAACTTGACAATAAACTATTTGTAAAAAAAAAAAAAGACCTGGATTCTGGTTTCTTCTTCACACTCACAGAGTGAACTTGCTGCATAATTCAGAGCTCATTCACTGACAACTGTGGCTCTTGGCTTCTTTATTTTTAACCCTTCTCATGTATGGGTAAGTTAGGGTGCGGGAACAGTCTCAGAGCCCTAATGAGCTTTAGTTCCCTAAGTCTGCAGGTGCAGATGTGCCGTGAGTGAGAATGCAGACTAGCCGTGGTGGCATGGTCCCAGCAGGCAGTGGAAGCATCCCCAGGCCTTGGAAAAGGGGTGAGGTGGAGAGGGAAGAGGCAGGACTCCTCATCTCAGCCAGCAAGCTGGCCAAAGGGGCTGAAACCAAAAGTCAGTCAGCCTCAGGGAGGCTCAGTCATGCCAAGGAATTGCCATCACCAAATCCATGACTGATTGGCCGTTCTGTCCTGCAGAATGTCGGTTGAGGTACCCACATCATCCTCCAGGAGCCAGAACTGAGTCCACCACACCTCTGCCCATGTCACTAACCTGCCAGGTGAGAAGAAGCGTACAGTGCAGGCCTGCCTCCAGGCCTCAGGGCCCCTGGGGTGTTGGGGTCTTTGACCACATCCTACATGGTAGGAAGGCAGCACCTGCTTCTAGGAGAAGGGGCTGCTGGCTGACAGTGTAGTGGAAACAACTGCCTGGAAGACCCTAGGAACAGGCCCTTCGAGATGACCAGCCCTGCATAAACTGCACAGGGCAGGGTGACCCTCCTCTCTCCCAGGAAGCAAGGCTGTGTGAGGGAACCTCCCCAAGGGGCCCCTACCAGATTTTGTTGGGGTCCCTGGGAGGACACCCCTTTCCTTCCTCCCCAGGATCAAACAGGGGAGCACACTGGGGCCTTCGTGAAGCATCCATACCCCACAGCCCCTCTCTGGATGTGTGCGGTGTTAATTGATGCCACTACCACCATCCTCCCCTTACTGTTTACTACCCTTCCTCGGCACTGTGGGAGGAACGCTGACACCAGGTTTGGCCAAGTAGGTGGCTGCGTATTTGCCATGACTTCATTCAATTGTCCAGCAAACACGAGCATCACAGGCCGTGCCCGCCTCCGTGCCCGAACCCCTGCCCTGACCTGAGGAGTTAGGAATTTCACAATTAGAAAGACCCCTTGTTAGGAGGTCAATATGATATCTCTGGAGGCACCTGGGTGGCTCAGTCGGTTAAGTGCCTGACTTCAGCTCAGGTCATGATCTCATGGTTTGTGGGTTCCAGCCCTACATGGAGCTCGGTGCTGCCAATGCAGAGCCCGCTTCGGATCCTCTGTCTCCCTCTCGCTCTCTGCCCTACCCCTACTCATTCTCATTCTCTCTCTTTCAAAAATAAAGAAACAGTTTTAAAAGCTTGTTTAGGTAGTCATTTGCCAAAATATGTTTTGAAAAGTATGTATGTGTAGAAGAGAGGGCACTGGGTGGTCTTTATTTGACACTTACACCTCACTTACATTATCCGCACTCTTCCGAAGTCAGTTTTCATTTGCAAAAGGAAAGAAAGCAAGAAAACTCCCCCTCCTTCTCCAAGACATGGGTCAAGTGTATCCTCTACAGAGGTTAGTTTTCTCCCAGAAAGAAAACAGCATCTTAACTTCTCATAGCTTATTTACATTGTGCAAGCTCTATTTCCTGCACTGTCTCCACCAGTCTTGAAAGTTAAGCATGGAAAGCAAGCCTCATTTTCCCCCTCGACAACTTAAAAAAAAAGAAATCCTTAAAGTGTGTACCATGTTTAAAAGAATCTGACACGTTTTATTTTTATTTTTAGCTGAAAAGTTTAAGGGAATTTTAAGTTTATAAATAGTTGTGGCATGTTTAAGAGAACTTGATTTACTATAATTATACGTTTACTGGATACAAGAGTAATTTAAAATGCTTAAGAGGGTTTTGCTTATTAATATTGTTAAGTATACCCTGCCAGACATTTGAAGTGTCTGAAAAGTAAACATATTAAATTTATACATGTTGGTTGAAGATGTTTAAGGGAATGTCATTAATTAAGTTTGTAAATGGGACTAATTTTAATCTTTGCCCATGAGTTACTGGAAAATCAGTGAGCAAGTGAAAATTATTTGTTCTCAATTTTTTATAAGAATTATCAGATGTAGAAATAAAGATATTTAAGTGTTGGCTTTAAAGGCATAAGGAAAATGAGCCTTTAGCATCTGAACTTGGATGTCTAACTAGGCATCTCACACACTCCCCAAGTCTAGCTGCTCAGCTCCCCAGTGTCCCCATCTCAATGCCAGCTCTATTCTTCCAGTGACATTGGCCAAAAAAATCCCAAGTCTTCCTTGACTCTTCCCATTCGCTGACACCAATCCAAGAGAAAATCCTAATACCTTTACCTTCAAAAGAGAGAGTCCAACAATGTCTTTGGGCCTCCCTGCTGCATCCTGGCTCAAGCTGCTGTCCTTTCCTTCCTGGGTTATTGCAATCACCTCTCTCCTGCCACCTTGCCCCCTCTGATCTATTCTCAACTAGCAGCCAGGGAGATCCTGGTAAAATGAAGTCAGGCCATGCTGCTCCTCAACTCAGAACCTCAGAGTGAAAGCCAGAGTCTCCATCATGGTCCATGGGGCCAGTACAAATGCACTCCCTTTCCCCCATGACCACACCTCACCATCGGCTCCTCTTGCTCATCCAGGTCCACCCTCATTCACCTCTGTGCCTTGGCTCTAGCTGTTTCTATGCCCTGAAGACTCTTCCCTAGATGTCAACATGGCTTCCTCTGGGCTAGGCAGAATAATAACCCCCCCCCCCAAACTATCCATGTCTTAATTCTCAGGACCTATGAACATGTTGGGTACATGGAAAAGGGGAATTACGGAAACAGATGGAATTTGTGTTAGGGATCGAACTGTGTTTCCCCAAAATTCCCATGTTTGAGCCCTGACCTCCAGTACCTCAGAGAATGGCTGTTTGGAGATGCTGTCTTTAAAGAAGTCAAATGAGGTAACTGACTAACCCAATATGACAGGTATATAGAAGACCATGTGAAGACATAGGGAGAAGACAGCCATCTCCAAACTAAGGAAAGAAGCAATAGAGGAAACCAACCATGGCAACACCATAATTTCAAACTTCTAGCCTCCAGAAGTGGGAGAAAACAAAATTCTGTTGTTTATTTATAAGGGCAGTCATAGCAAGCTAATAGAGGTTTCTAATCAACTAACCTTGAGATGAGACTAACCTGGATTACCTGGGTGAGCCATTGCTATCCCGGGGACCTTATATAAGTGGAGTCTCAGTGATAAGTATTCCTGCCCTCAAGCTGCTTAGTCTAATGGAAGGGAGAGATGCCAAGACATAATGATCACATGTGAGAAGAGGTCTTGCAGAGATTCACAGGCACAGAATGGTGTGGTGATTAAGAACATGGGCTCCAACCTGAACTACTCACGTTCAAATCCTGCTTCCACGTCTCTCTATCCACATAACCTTGCACACATTGATGTGCCTCATTTCCTCCACTAAGCTGGAGAAGAAGTGAGTACAGACTTTATAAGGCTCCTGTGAGGATAAAAATGAGACAAGGCCTGAAAGGGGCTTGACTAGCCCTCAGCACATGGAAAGCTCACTAGCTATTCAGTGCTTTGAGCTATTGGGCAACAGAAGCACAAAGAAGTGACTAAAATGGACTAACTCCACCCAAAGGGGCCTGGCATGGCTTCTGAGAAGAGTAATATAAAGTGAATCTCTTTCCAGAAAGGGGAGGGGCGTTGCAAGTAGAGGGGGTGAATATTCAAGTACCCTCAGAGTGACAGGGAACCAGTGAAAGTTTCTAAGCAAGAGAAGGACATACACAGATGCATGTTTCAGAAGAGAATAGACTGGAACGGTGAGAGTGTGAAAGCCAGGAGGTGAGTTATGATGCTATCAGTCACTCTGGACAGAAATGAAAGGGGCCCGGAAGAAGGCAGAAGGAAGGAGAGGAAGAAATGGCTTCAGAGGTAGAATTTCTGACATAGGTGGTGAAGGGAAGAGGAGGACCAGGAAAGAAAGAACATATTCATCTTTAGAACCCTCAGAGCTCTTTTCAGCCCTCCTTCTCCTGGGCTAACCAGGATCTCACTGAGCAGCCTCTGGTCCCTTGGCTGCTAAAGACATAAAATTAAACCTTCCCTAAGGGAAGGGACTTCCAGAGTGAATGGGCAGATTCACAAGGTCTCTGGAAGTGAGTCCTGGAGCCAAGAGAGAAAACAAAAATCTGCCCCAAACACAGGGAGAAGGTGATGGGAAGTTCTGGAAAGCAGAGATATCACCTCAATGCCGTGATGTGAGGTTCAGAATTTTTCTCTGGACACTTGCTTGGTTAGCATTTGTCAGATATGAATGAAACTCAGTGCCTGGCGCAGAGGAAGAAAATAACTAATAACTTTTAAGAAAAAAAAGATGGATATCCCCCAGCCCTATCCTTTGACATTTGCTCTTAGCTTCTCCACAAACAGGACTGCAGGGCACAAATAATCAGGGTACCTGGAGCCAGGGGCTTTATTCACCTGTGTTTCTTCCTAGCCAAAATCACTCCACTGACTCTAACACTTGAAGAGAGTTTCTCTGGTGGCTCCAAAGACCCATCACTCAGTCACATTATGCATGACAGGGTGCTGTTGTTGTTACTGTTTTATAAATCCGGGTAGCAACAAAACCCCAAATATTAAACATGAAACCTTCATATCTATATTCCCTTGTTGTCATTGTTGCTGCTGTTTGTTATTGCCAAATACACAAATCCCACACATTTGAACGTTGTTCCTCCAGGTATAGCTTCAGAATTCAGAATTCAGTATAGAGGTTTCCATCTAGAATTTTCTTTTGTTCTTGAGATGCCAAGTCTGAGAGTTCTGAGACCAAGGGAAATAAAGACGTTAAGTCTTCTGCAAAGACTGTGACTGCCCAGCCACCGTAAAGAATAGGGATGTGGGTGACAGTGGTGGCTCCTCCCTGGGTGTCCTGCCTCCTCCACTCAGGAGAGAGGGGACTCTGGCTGCCCTGTTGAGCCAACTGCTCCTTTCCTGCTGTAAATCTCAACAACTGGTTTTCACTCAAATTTACCATGCTCCCTCCCCTCTGGGTCTTCTCCTTCCTGTGGATAGCTTAAAAGCAAACCAAAGCAAAACAAAACTAAAAACCAAAATGCAAAAGCACTAAAGGTGTATACAGTCCAAAGAGGGGATGGGGACCTCTAATCTCCCAGTCCCAAGCTGAGCTCTGGTGAAGGATCAGTCCACCTTGCTGTTGTTTCTCTCTGCCATTTGGTGATGTTCTTGAACAAACATGACCCTAGAACTTAGAGGGCAAGACTGCCCCCCCCAGAGCTGAGCTCAGCCAGGGAGGCTGTGGCTGAGGCACGCAGGTCACACCCCTGAATGCCCAGGGATTGCTGCCCTTTGCACACCCATGTTCCAAGGAGCGGTTTCCCAGCCTCCTATGCCAGAGATTCTCACTGCTCCTCTCACCTTCAATGTCTGCTTTCTGTGACCGAGGAATCATACTTCTGTTCAAGCTCTCAAAGGGCTCCATCACTCCCTTTCCCCAAAGAGGTTTTCTCCAAATAGAGTCACCACATCAAATTTTAAAAATGGGTTATCACAATAGTTTCAAGGAGTTTGTCTTAGTCTGCTAGGGCTGCCTTAACAAAAAACTATAGACTAAGGGGCTTTAAATAATATGCTTTCATTTCTCACAGTTCTGGAGGCTGGGAAGTCCAAGATCACGGTGTTGGCAGAGTCACTTTTAGTGAGGACCCACTTCCTGGCTTGCAGACAGCCACCTTCTTGTATGTTCACAGAGAGGGAAAGAGGTCCATTCTCTCTTCCTCTTCTTGTAAAGACACTAATCCTATCATGGGGACCCCACCCCCATAGCCTCATCTAATTACCCCCCAAAGGCTCCTCCTCCAAATACCACCACATGTGGAGTTAGGGCTTCAACAGATGGGTTTCGGCTGGGGTGTCTGGGTGGCTCGGTTGGTTAAGCGTCCAACTTCGGCTCAGGTCATGATCTCACAGTTCATGGGTTGGAGCCCCACATCGGGTTCTGTGCTGACAGCTAGCTCAGAGTCTGGAGCCTATTTCAGATTCTGTGTCTCCCTCGCTCTCTGACCCTCCCCTGCTCACGCTGTCTCTCTCTCACAAATAAATAAAACATTAAAAAAAATTTTTTAACATAACAGGTTTCGGTAGAGACACAAACATTCAGCCCACAATAGGATCTGAAGTCCAAAATGTCTGGTTGTCTATTTTCCCATAGGGAGGGAGCTCCTTTAAAGCTAAAAGATTTGTTTTCTTCCAAAGCTGACATGATTGATTTGCAGGGACATCCCTCTATGGAACAAATTCATGGGAAACACACATAACACAAGTTGAATTTTCAACAGGATGAGCTGCTGCACATCTTGATAAGCTATGTAGGGATATGACCCATGGGCCTCACTTTTCCCATTATCTACGCAGATGACTCTCTCCACCCATGGTAGAGTATATGTAGTAGAGGATCCTGTGAAGCGGGAAATACATACAAACTCTACTGATGTTTTCATAGAGGTTGAATCCCAATGTTGAAAGGAATTTTGATAGCATTCTATTCACCCCCCAACTGAATACTTTAATTCCCTCTACGTCTCTGACTGGTTATTCAGCCTATTAGAAATACCTCCAGTGCCAGAAAACTCAATGCTTTCTAGGTATGTTCTTGCTCGTGTGCTTGTTTATTTGCTTGCTTGCTTGCTTGCTTCTGAAAATACACACACATTTTTGGCAGGTTGTAAGTATAGTGTAGCAGACAAAAGCCTGGGCTTTGGTGTTAAACAGACCTAAAATTCCCAGCTCTGCTATTTTCTGTCTAGTTTTAGAGAACTGCTTGAATATTTTTGAGCTTTAATGCTGTCATCTACTAAGAAGAGGAGAAGCGCAATAATGCCTACTTCCTGGATTCTTCCGTGAATGTATTAGATAACAAAGTGCCCAGGATAGAGTAGGTTAATTAATGTTAGCTCCTCCCTAACTTTCTAATCATCTTCCCTGCTAGCCTTCCATTTATTTTCTGCAAAACGGATATTTGGACTGATGATTTAGATTAATACAGAAACACTATAGTCAACATGCCATTGATAAAAGCATCACAAAAAGCCATAAAGGAGTCATTATGCTGAAAAGGGAGACCCTTGCCTGGCAAGTGTACTCATAAATCCATGATGATAATTAATGTCCTCACTTGATTATGAATTATTCAAGGGCATGGATCTGTCTTAAATCCCCTATAGAATCTACCACAGGTCTTCATGTGCGGTAGGCACTCAATAAATGTTTCTAAATTGAATTTTGTTGTATTTTTATAAATTTTATTTCAGAAGTTTGTCTAGACTAATGCAAAATACAAATAATATTTGGATGTCTGTTATTTGGGGAACATCTGTTCCTAGAAGCTATTACATTAATAATTAGGCATTCATTATAATCAAACTTCTATGAAACTTAGCTATTTTCATTATATACATGAACGAATTAAATTTCTTTCTTAGGAGACTGGAACTTTTGAAAAGCTCATTCCCAGGGCACCTGGTTGGCTCAGTCAGTTAAGCCTCTGACTTCGGCTCAGGTCATGATCTCACAGTTCGTGGGTTTGAGCCCCACATCAGGCTCTGTGCAGGCAGCTAGCTCACAGCCTGGAGCCTGTCTTCGTTTTCTGTGTCTCCCTCTCTCTCTGACCCTCCCCTGCTCATGCTCTCTCTCTCTCTCAGAGATAAATAAAAACATTTTTAAAAAATTAAAAAAAAAAAAAGAAAAGCTCATCCTCAATTACTCCTACATTCCCAGTGTCTAGGTGCCTGGCAGTATTTCATGAGTAGACAGACAGATAGACAGATCTGTGGATTCCTGAGTTTCTACTCTACTTTGCGTATACTTGATGAAAAACATAATAAAAGTAGAATTTAGGATTATACTTAAAAGTCTGGTATATGCATTATTTACTTAACTTAATTCACATAGTAATTTAAATTTTAATATTGTATTCTGTCTGGCTTATTGAGTTATTATGTAAGGTATGGTCAGAATATAAGCTACTCCAAAATCATAGAGATAAGTCACTCTCTGTGAAGGAATTTGGTATAAATCAACAAATAATGAGCTTAACCACAACAGAAATAACCCTTCCCAAGAGATAATTTGTAAATATATTGCCATTACCAATTTAAGAATAACCTACATACAATCAAGGTGATTAAAATGTGACTTTATAGACTTAGAGAGAAAGAGAATGTTAGATGAAGAAATGTGGTCAGTAATCAGTCTTCTTGGGTAACTCTCAACACTTTTTTTTTTTTATTTTATTTTTGAGAGAGAGAGAGAGCGAGAGCGAAAGAGAGAGAGAGAGAGAGAGAGAGAGAGAGAAAGCACGAATGGGGATGGGGCAGGGAGAGAGGGAGACACAAGATCCAAAGCAGGCTCCAGGCTCTGAGCTGTCAGCACAGAGTCCAACAATGGGGCTTGAGCCCATGAACCAGGAGATCATGACCTGAGCTGAAGTCAGATGCTTAACTGATTGAGCCACTCAGGTGCCCCTCAGCACTCTGTATTATCTTCTTATATCTGTGCATGCACCCTCCCCCCATGAAACTATAAACTCCAAAAGAGCAGGCCCTTTCTTTTTCACTATAAAAGCTCCCAGCTCCTGCCATAGAGCCTTGCACATGGGTACATTAGGGTGTCTAGAAGAGCCTAGATGTTCCCCTCTAGTCCTCTCTAGAATTTAAACCACTTGGAAATAGCCCACTCAGTAATCAGTACACCAGCTTTCTTAATGATAGAACTGGAAAGCCCAAACAGTTCTTACTATTTCCTCTTGCAATGAGATCCTGGAGTAGGGAGGCTTTGCTCTTCAGGACAGACCCTCATTGCACAGAAGAGGCAGTGAGGCTGGGAGTGTGAAACATATCATTGCTGCCTGCAGAGAATTAAGGTCTCTTACTGTCAAAATTGTGGAGGCTAATGAGCTAACCTGTAACTGTTTCACGGATGCTGGCAAGAAGATATGAGACTCCTGGATCAGAGACAAAGGACTTTATTACAGCAAATGTAATAACCAGAGAGTCAGCATGATAGTCGTATCAGTCTCCCTTGTTCTCCCCACCCCCACAGGTCCCAGGGGACAGTGCAGGTGGCCCTAGATGGACCCTGCACATGCAAAATTGTGTTATAGGAGAAGTTGGAGGTTGCACGATTCACCACTTTTATAGCAAGGGAAGGCAAGCTTGTTCTTTGTCTTTCTTGTCCAGGGAAAGAAATTACCTCCTTTCTCAAGGTTGTTCACAGCAAAGGCAACCCTGCGCAATGGCCTGGGTGAAGAGCAGTCAGACTCTTGCATCCATGGCACACACCGGAAGAACATGGAGAGATGGTCAGGACTCACAGCAGACTGCTTTTTCCAGCACCAGTTAAACAAGGTCCCCATTCCCATGGAAGAAGAAGAGGGTGAGGAGAATAGACAAGTGCTATTCCAATACCTCTCTTTCCCAAGAAATAGAGACACAGACTCCTCATGGTGCATTTCCCAGCTTTTGCTCACTCAACTCATTGGGTTTAATAAGCAGGTCAACAGTCTTGTGACTGCCCCTCACTGGGGAGAACAGTAGTTTATGAGGTAATATTGCTCCCACAGTTACTAAGATATGTCCAAATCTACTATTGTTCTTTCATGCCAACCTTTTGGGGCAAGTTATGGGCAGTTCAAATATTGCCCACTATGATGGTTAGTTTTATGTCAGCTGGCTAGTCTATAGTACCCACTTATTTACTCCAACACTAATCTAGGTGTTGCCGTGAAGGTAGTTACAAATGTGGTTAACATCCACTATCACTTGCGTTTAAGTGCAAGCAGTTGCCCCCAATAATGTGGGTGGGCCTCATCCAATCAGTTGAAAGGCCTTAAGAATGAAACTGAAATTTCCCTGAGGAAGAAGTTTTCTTTCAAGACTGCAACATTACCAGTCTGTCAGCCTGCCCTACACATTTCAGAGCTGGAGCCCTCACAGCTATGTGAGAAAATTCCTTGACAGGTATCCTTCCGGTTCTGTTTCTCTGGAGAACCCTGACTGATAAACCCACATACCAGAAATAGGTCAAAAAAGATTGTAACTAAATAAACCTATAGTTCTGCTGCATCCATTTTCACCACACAGACTTGCTATTGCTTTTTCAAGACCGCAAGTCTCTTGATACCAGAAAGCGACCAGACCTCAACAGTCTGGCCAGTGTGACATAATAAGTTAGCATCTTTGCTATACTGTCCCTATTTTCTAAACCAAAATATCAGAGCACGTGGCCTGACAGAGATAAGTGTACTTATAGGGAAAACTGGAGAGAATATTTGAAACTGGGTCTGTTCCAAAAAATCTGGGACATACAATTGATGTATTTATATATCATACAGGTTTGCCTCACCTCTGCCAGTCCCCCTGGTCCAGATAAATGCTAAATACACCCCACAGAACCCAGCTTCTGGACACTGCAAGATTGAGGATCTCCAATTATTTAACAAACATCCACTGAGTACATAACAGACCAGGTACCATCTTAGCATTTCAGATAAAAGACAGAAGTTACCATTCCTCACTAACAGCTCACTGCTGGGACAGATGGGCAAGTGAGGAGGCTATTACAAAACAAAAGCACTGAAAAGCTGAATCCCCAGTACCTCCCCGCCAAGGCTGAACCACTTCACCCCAGAGGCCCCCACAAGAAGGCCCCCTTCTGTGTCCTTTCATCCCTTTTTAAGCTCAACAAAGGCTGTCTGTAATGTCCAGACTAACTAAACTCATCCCTCTGCAGCCCAGGGTCATCTCAAGGGGCCCATGTTTGTGGCTCTCAGTCATCTGAGGAGAAATCAGAGGGACAAGGCTCAACTTGGTGATAACAATCCACCATCACAATCCACTAGCCCTTTGCTCTGCTCAGGCGGCCTTCATGGTCACCATGACCACCCTGAGCCTCTGGGTCCAGAGCCCCCTTCCTCACATGTGGCTTCTGAGAAAGACTAGACTAAGAAATGTTAACTCCTACATCTTCCCCTCCTAGACTGCTCTCACCCTCACCCCACAGGCTCATAGCTCTGGAACGTAGGAAACTGCTTTTCCAGAGCCTGGGGCCATGCCTGGTTCAGTCTCAGTGCTCAGGGCCCCATGTTGTAGGGAGGGAGAGAAGAAGGGGACAAACGACTGAAAGAGACATTATAGATGAGAAAATCCATTGGCAAAGTAAAAAATGCACTAGCTTGCTGAGGGAGGAGTCCTAGATTTCAACACTGCCAGCTCTTAAGTTTTAGTGTGCCTTTGGGCAAATGACTAAACCTGTCTGACTCTCAGTTTCCTCATCTGTAACAGTCGGATCCCAAGAGAGCCTACTCACAGAGGTAGAGTGAGAGGTCTATAGAGCACTCGGCACAGTGTCCACCAGACAATTAACACTCCATATATGTTAACGTCACTATTACAATTATTCTATCACCGCCCCTAACCTACAATTCCTGACCTATAAAATGAAGGTTTAAACTACATGATCCCCAACTCCCTTCAAGTCCAACAGTCCTATGACTTGGCAAGGCAGAAACCAACTCTTTTAATTTTTTTAATGTTTTATTTATTTTTGAAAGAGCACAAGGGAGGGAGAGGCAAGGCAAGAAGGGGATAGAGGATCTAAAGCAGTCTCTGCCTTGACAGCAGTGAGTTCGATGTGGGGCTACAGCTCATGAACCTCAAGATCATGACCTGAGCTAAAGTCTGACACTCAACCGACTGAGCCACCCAGATGCCCCAGAGATCAGCTCTTTTTACATCACCTGCACATATGAAAACAGACAAGAGGAGCAACTTTGAGTTCTGCCCCAAGTGCCCAGGCCAGCCTCTGGCATCCACTTAAGGACCACACTGTGGCCAAACCCAGCTGAAAGCCCACCATCCCTGGGTCCCCCCCTCCCCTGTTTGACTTGTGTCTTGCCTCTTGTTGCAAAGCTAAGCTAATATTAAATCTTCCTGTTCAGCACACACCACACCACTATTGATTATCACATTGTGTCTCGGACTAGCTTTAATGCATTAGATATTCAGTCATGCACAGCTTGCCAAAACCAGCGAACAGTCACATTTCAACTCCCCGCAGGCCTTAGAATGTTTTCAGGACTGTAAATTTCTTAGAGAATTGAACAAAATTTTCATTGAATAACTGGCAGCTTTCACCGGACAACTGACATTGAACAACTAAGGAAGGGAACCTCAAAAGCTCTGTCTGTGAAGAATATAAATTACTAATGATCAATTTCAATGACTCCGGGCGCATGAATCATTTCAGTAATAAAACTGTTTGGGGAAAGACTGAAGGGTTATGTCTCTTAATCTTACACTCCCAGAATTCTGTTATTAAATGTGTCCAGGGCAACAATGGGTTGTGGATTCATTTGAAGAATCACCTAATTCCTCAAAACTATCAGGACTCAAGTGGAATTTACAAGTGGACTTGGAATATTTGTTGCTTGCTAGAGCTAGGCAGTGGAGCTGAGACATACAGGCAATTTTTCTCTCATTAAGCCATCTTCCAATATTTGAAAAGTGATAACTCCTTAAGAATTGCACTTGTCTGGAACAATCAGGGTAGAGCATTATTTTTTGTTTTGTTGGGTTTTTTGCTTCATATTCCACAGGACTCTTCTTCTCCAGTGAAAGACATCTTCCACTTTTCCTCATAAAGCGTGCTTCGATTTCTCTCTCCTCCTCCCCAAAAAGAAAATCACAAGTTTAACTAAAAATTGAATTGCAATGTGTTTCACAAGTTAGTAGTTCATTGTCCCCATATGGATTCCTGACTGTCAGTGCTGAGTCCTAAGGAGACCGTGAGGCCCTTGGGAGCAGAATCCACTGACAGAGGCTCTCCTTGAGTTCTCCCACATGCCTAGGACAGTGGCTCTCAACCAGGACAATTTTGCCCCCTCCCCCAGAGGACATTTGGCAGTGTCTGGACACATTTTGATTGTCACAACTGGGCTGTGGTGGATGCTACTAGCATTAAGTAGGTAGAGGTCAGGACGGTGCTAAACATCCAATGCACAGGGCAGTCCCTGCAACAGTTATCCGGCCTGAATTAGTCAGTGTTCTCCAGAGAAAGAGAACCAATACATATATAACTTATATTTATTTATACTTTATTTTATTATTATATAATGTTTCTAATATTGTAATTATATTTATTTTCTATATACATATATATATATATGTATGTATGTATGTGGAGAGACTTATTATAAAGAATTGGCTTATGAAAAACTGGCTCATGATCTTACAGAGGATGGCAAGTCCAAAATCTGCAGAGCTCATGTCCTAGTTCAAACCGAAACTTGAACTTTTCAACTTGGAAAATCTGATAGATGTTCCAGTTTTAAGACTATAATGCAAGATAATTATCTTATTCAAGGAAAGGTAAGACTTTTGTGCTCTTTAGTCCTTTGACTTATTGGATGAGGCCCACCCATATTAGGGAGAGCAATCTGCTTTACTCACAGTTCTCCAATTTGAATGTTAATCTCATCCAAAAACACCCTCACAGAGACACCCAGAATAATGGTTGACCAGGTATCTGGGCACCCGGTGTCCCAGTCAGGTTGACACATAAAATTAACCGTCACAACACCCAAGACATCATAGTGCTGTGGTTGGGAAATCCTGATCCATAATCATTCTAGCCACATATTAAATGTTTAAAAATGTTAATTGATGGAATACAACTGGCTTGTGTTCACTTAAGACAAAGGAGAGGTCAAAGTTGGGGGGGGAGGGGCCAAACTGAGGGATTATGGAGGAGATGGGCTAAGTAGAAACTCTTAACTATGAGTAGAACTTGGGTGGATGGGGAAGAGAACATTCCAGAATGAGAGAAGCTGCATAAGCGTGGCACATACAAGGGGTCTGAGAGGAAAAGACTCCATTGGTTAAAACACTAAAGAAACACTTGAGACCATGAAGATCTTAGTAGAACAGAACCCAATATCCAATTTGAATGAATGATGTGGCTTTGTTTGTAAAACAACTGAAATTATGTGTTTTGAAGAAGGAAAGGAGAAAACATTATCTTTAGCACCATTTATATAAATACTACCACTTGTTTATATTAGCACATTTTACAGATGAAGCAACTGAGAACAGAGACAATAACCATAAAGTCTGGGAGTTTCTGCTTTACAATATTGTAAATTTGCTTCCCTGTGTCTTTTGATGTGAGTTGATTGTTATGAGACATAGTGCCATTAATGCACAGTTTCAGCGGTTTGTATAGCATATGCTCTGGAGCCAGAGCCTATGGGCTCAGACTGGCTCTGCCACTTACCTCGTGACCTTGAGCAAGAGACGAAACTTGTGAATATTAAATTAGTTCATAAATGTAAAGCACCCAGTGCCGGGTCAAACGCATACAAAATGCTCCATCATGTTGCCTGTTTTTATTATCATCATTCTTTTTACTGATGGCTCCTGAACTCCAGCCTACAAGAGTCCATTGCATTCCTATACTAAGAAACAGCATCACATTGCCTGCTGGTGGCAAAACTGAGGGGCATGAGCAAGCCCCTTTCAGGACTTCCCCAACCTTTTCCAGCAGAACATTCTGATAGATTGCTCAAAACTAAATGATTTCAGAGGCACTCTTTGAGCTTAAAGCATTTCTCCTGTAGCCCCCTTATTAAGCCTGCAGTTTGGACAAGCAAGCAGTAAAACCAGCATAGGCAGGCTGCTGCTTTGATTAGCCAGCTGAGGAATGATGCCCCCTGGAAGGGTGTGTGTGTGTGTGTGTGTGTGTGTGTGTGTGTGTGTGTGTGTGAGTGATGGGGCTGGGGGGTGGGGAAGAACAAGGAGATTGCATTAGCACAAGCTAGAGTTTCTGAGAACACAGCCTCAGGCTGCAGTGGGCAGCCCTTACACATCCCCAGTAATCAGCACCTTTACAAGCAACTTTGGTGTCAAATTAAAAAAAAAAAAATTGTGGGAGGAGGGGCTATTTCCCATCAAAGTTACCATCCCAGTTTTTAATGGTGCATCAAATGGAGAAGGACCCAGTGGAGAGCCAGCAAGCTGATGTGGGGTGGGGACTAGAGGCTGTGCCCATGAAAAGGACTGAGTGACTGAGCCCAGAGAGGAGACACTACTGGGGCCACGGTGGCTGCCTTCAAGCAGCTGAAGGGCCACTGGTGCAGGTGGGAATGAAATCCCTGATGTGTAGGAGCCAGGTGCAAGGGGCGGGTCTCAGTACAGCACACTGAATGCCTTTCTACTCCTTAGAATAGTCTAAAAATGCAATAGCAGTGAGGTCGCTGTCGGTGAGTTATACAAGCAGAGGCTGGATGATCATTTTAGGGAGTTGTGGTAATGACTTCATACCTTAAAGTGACTTCCAATTACGTAGTTCTAAAATTTAAAACTTACATTTTAAATTTTTAAATTTATGTTTTAAAACTTATGCTTATTTGGATGAGATCTAGATACTGCATAGTTTCCTTGACTGCTTCCTTGAGCGTAACTCTTTAGTGGTAATCAAAAACTGTCCATACCTCTAAGGCCAGCTCTTGAGGATTGTGCCTGGCTGCCTGCAACACTGCTAAGAAGGTTTCCAAGGCTGTGTAATGTGATAGGTTATGTTTGATAAAGGCAAAGAAAAGGAGCAAAAAAATCCCATTTTTTACTACTATTGTAAATGCAGCAGCCATAACATATAATATGGATAATATTGTTAAAATATTTAGAAATCTAATTTTCCTTCTTAATAAGGAAAAGCTTTCCCTTTCCATATTTCCTTTTCATCATGGTGGTTGGGATGTAAGGTTTATTGCCTCAGGGAAGGGGTGGCAGCATGGATCCACCTAGAACAGTCCATGGGCAGGAAAGGAGATGTGGCATACAGCAATTTCCAATAGACAGAATAGAAAGTAGAGCTCTATCTGAGAGGAAGTGGAGAGTTCTGGAAAACATGAACCTGAGAAGAAGTTGCTGCCTGAGACCCTACCCTCAACCCCCCCCCCCCCCCCCGGCCCCACCA
>NW_027527920.1:15016097-15055820 GCF_008692635.1 Crocuta crocuta | reverse complement strand
AAGCCTTAGCTCATGGCAGGGGGCAGGGGCAGATAAAAACGAGGGGAAAGAAGGAAAAGCTGAACTGAGAGAAAGATCCACTGAATTTCCATTTGAAATTCCAGGGGAGCCCACCTCACGCTGCACCTGAGTCACCATAGGGAGGTCACAGCCGGCCCATATGACAATGTGGGATGTTTAAAAGGAGAGAGGACTCAGTGCTCCTGAATGTCTCTGCTTACATGTGGTGTGGAGGTGCCCAGAAGTTCTCACTTGCACATGGCAAAGGACAGAGAAAGATGCACAGTTGAGAGCAAGGGACCCATGTTGGGTGGCCTGTGTGAGAGGCCAAGTGACCAGATGGAGAATGTGGCTAATGCTCGGAGCATCTATGTGCTCAGTGAGCTCTGACATGGGTCGAATCAATGAGAGGGGACGGCCAAGCCCTAAAGGTGCCAAGACAGCAAACCCCAAGTTATACCACCATGATGTGTCAGTAGCAGATGCATTAAGGACAGACGCCAGGCTAGAAAGAGTCCAGGTGGAGGTCAGCGGAAGCTGACAGAAGCACAGAGCTCAGACCAGAAGCCTCTCTCTCTAGGATGTGAAGATAGAGAAACTTCTCTTGCTCAAAGGCACTGGGGAATAGGGAAGGAAGAGGACACCCTCTGAAAGCTGACAGTGGCCCTGAACTTCAAACTGACTAATTGCTCCAAAGGCCCTTTAAACCCTTTAAACCATGGTTGAGATGGAACTGCTTTTTCTAACTCTGAACAGGACCATTTCAGCATCTCCGCCATCTCCTTCACACGCACACACCATGGGTGCGTGCGCAGTCAGCTGCAAGAACCTGGTGTTACAGGAGGGTGGGAGAGACACTGGCCCTTGTCTCACGGAATCAAAGAATGCATCTCGGACAGCAGAGAGTGAGCAAAGCAACAGAGTTTATTGAGGGAAAGCATAAAGCTCTCATGAGTGGGATGGTTCCCGACTGGGTTGCCACTGAGGAATTTTGTCCCTGATGTTTTCCTGGGACCTTATCAGAAAGTTTGTGAGACTCCATGCCTGGCACCTGGTGCAGGTGGGTCGGGAATACCTTCATCCTTTCTTCCCCCCCAAACCTCGCTGCTTCTTCAGCCTCCCACTTGCAGCTGCAGCCTGCCTTCCCGAGGTTCATTTATCTCTCTCCCTGCCTCATGTTAACCTTTTCCCTAGTCACTGGCGCTAGTGTACAAGGTCTGGAACAGAAAGAAAGAAATAGAACTATGAGGTATGCAGAAGCCACAGTGGTGTGGTAGAGAGAAAGAGAAGGAGAAATCCATCTGAAGGATGACACTAGCATGATGGAATGTTGCTCACCGAACAGGCACTCTGCATTCCCACTGTTCTATGTGTGGCCTGGAGACCACCCTGAACTTGTCAGAAATCTAGAACAGCAGTCCACACCCTAGACCTATGCATCTATTTTTTTTTCTTTTCCTTTTTCCCAGCCTTATTGAGATGTAATTGACATATAGGATTGTGTAAAGTTTAAGGTGTACAGTGTGATAACTTAATGCAGGTATATATTATTTACCACACATACATACATACATACTTATGGGTGCACCACCATAGGGTTAGTTAACATCCTTCACCTGCCATAATTACCATTGTGTTGTTGTTGTTGTTGTTGTTATGATGAGAACATTTAAGATTTGCTCTCCTAGCAATTTTCAAGAATACAATACAGTGTTGTTAACTACAGTCATCAAGTTGTACATAGCTCACCAAACTTATTCCTCTTATAACTAGAAGCTTTTGCCATTTGCCTAACATCTCCCCATTTCCCTCGCCCCCCATCCCCTGGCAGCCACCATTTATTCTGTCTATGAGCTCAGCATTTTTAGTTTCCTCATTTAAGTGAGAGCCTGCAATATTTGTCTTTCTCCGTTTCTACTGATCTTCATATGAACTCAGGTGACTGGTGAGCACATTCCAGGTTGAGAGATATTATGTGACATGATTTAACACGATCAATTCAATAATTCCATGAGTTAAAAAACATTCTCCCCATTTTGCAAATGAGCAAACTGAGACTCAGCCAAGTTCACATATTGAGTAAGTGCTAGAATCAAGATACCCATGCAGGCGATCTGACTCCGGAGCCCACCCTCTTCACTGTACCAAAAGCATAGGCTCATCCACTGATTGGTTCCTGGTTGAAAGTGTGTTTACAATGTGTTGATGCCTGCCTGGAACATTTGGAATAATCTGTGGACATATAGCAGTGACATGATTTCCTTTTCCAATGTGTTTTCCAAAGTAAAACACCAGATATTCATAATTCAAATCATGTCCAAGATTCTGAGTGATCAAGGGCCCCCAGTATTTTAAGCTTTGGGGCAATTCATAGCTATCATGTCTAAATTGTTCTGCTTGTTCTAAATTTGCCCTGCATGTGTACCTTTCAAGAATAGTTATTTTAGCTGATAACCCCCCATTTTCAAATGCAAATGTGTTTTGAAATGTATCCGTTCAATCACTTCTCCCTCAAAACCATACTACAGCTGAATTACTCCAAAGGAATCCATAGTGAAGCACGGAACATTTTCAAGCTTAATCCTGTGGTGCTTTTCATCTAAAAAGGTGACTAACAGCTTGCATAAGCTTATAACCAGACTTAAAGCTTAAAATCCCTGTGGAGTTTGCAAAGGGCATCGAGACAGCAAGCCAAACCTGGGAACCGCAAAATGTCTTTGCACGCTGACTTATCTGCCCGTCAGTCACGAAACCAGTCTGAATTAAAATCGCTGTTACTCATTTCAGTTCCACAACCTGTATTTTCCTGATAGTGAATTGAAAAAGCATTCCTTCTTCTGTTAAGAAAAATAAGAAACAGCTCCTATCTGACAAATGTTAATTAGGTCATGCGATGTGGTGAAAAGCGATTTGAAGCATGAGGAAACCCAGACACCACTACCTGACATCAAGTGGGTAATTATAAACATATGTTTGAAGAAATGAATCACATCTAGTCTCAGGTCTGGAGCTCACCAGCTCTTTGAACTCAGGGAACTCACTATGCTCTGCAGGTTCATTTTCCTTGGCCTCAATGACTTCCTAAGTTTCCTTCTAGCTCCAGAGTCTCAAATTTTAAATCAGACCTTAATTATGTGCTAAGCAAAGTATAATATATCCTTCATTTGAAGGGTGGCATACTGACAAAGATAGTTAAGAAGATGACAAGGCAGCATGGAAAGTACTCATTACATAACGTGGAATACAAAATGTTGTTTATACTTTCTAAAGCTATGGAAGATTCTGTGCACATTT
Organism: Crocuta crocuta; assembly: GCF_008692635.1. Taxonomy (NCBI): domain Eukaryota; kingdom Metazoa; phylum Chordata; class Mammalia; order Carnivora; family Hyaenidae; genus Crocuta; species Crocuta crocuta. Next base: position 15,052,526 of record NW_027527920.1, on the reverse strand, counting down.
GGACAGAAGCTGGAAGGAGAGGGAACAAAGAAAACAGAGTGAGATCATGGGTGGGGGAAGTTTCCTTGTAGTTTGATTTTCACTAATTTGCTGTTTAAAAATCATACATTTAGGGAAGCATATCTTGATGTTCTGTGGAAGAACTGTTTGCCTGGTAGTTTGCTGTCATTTATGTTCCCAGCTTCCGAGTCGATGGTAGCTAGGCTGATCTCTCTGCTATTCATGGACTGCATCAGGAGAGCTCAATATTGTTTCCGAAGTGGTCACATGCCTGTGTCCGGGAGCCAGGTCCCCGTCCTCTGAGCCCAAACCTCCAATCACACACTCTGCGCTTGCGTCTCCTTCCACTGCTGGCTGGGAGGCACCAGGTATGGAACATAACAGTCCGGTCAGAGTGCCTCAGGTAGGAAGAGAGCTCAGGGATTGCGCTGCCTTTCCTCTGAGGTAGTCCACCTGAAGCATCTGCTGGTTCACAAAGCAGCCTTTCACTGCCCACCCTTGATGCACAAGCAGGGGCCACAGCAGCCATGTTGGACAGGATGTTGCTACTCCCTCCCATGGCAACATTCAATAGGTCCTGCTGAGCATCTGACCCTAGATGGCCAAGCAGAGCCTCTTAGCCAGAAATCTGAGGCTAGGAGGAAGAAAGGCTCAGTCTCTTGAGATGTATAAATCCAAAACATGTAAGCAAGGGTGGAGTAGACCATTCTGATCACCCATGTAGACGGTAAAAGCAAAGCTCATATCAAGGGCAGGATGTCTCTGTGCTCTCTGTTCCAGCCCCTCCCCAAAGGATGCTGCAGGCTGCCCCTGGGTTCTGGGAAACAGCCTAAATTCTTAAATAAAGTCCCCTTTCAGCTTAGGCTAAGGCAAGTTGGTTTCTGTTACTTGCAACCCAACATGTATTAACACAGTTTATCTGTGGGAACTTCTCAGGACGCCATACCAGTGTTTGTGTGACCTGGCCTTGCCCAGAGCCCCACCCGGTTACCCTCTGGCATGGCAGCCACACCGGGCCTCAGCTGGTAGCACCACACACTGGGTCTCACTGCGCTTTGCTGCTGCTCTGCCTGAAATGCTCACCAGCCTGCTGAGCTGTGTCCCCAGCCCAAAGGCACTGGCAGGTAAAAAGCCCAGCTGCAGGGGTCTGCTTACCTCCTCCCTGTACTTCAGCCTTGCATATGATTAAAGCACTCAGACCGAGTGCTGCCTGGGATGCCAGGAATGACTCTTTCTAATCCTTGCTGGCCAGAACAGCCTTTGAGCTTTCAGAATGCAGGTCCTCCTGGGGAAGTTAAGAGAGGCTCCCAGCTGCAGACGAAGATGCCACTGCTCTCATTTAGGTTTGCCACATTCTTTATGTATAAGGATCCTGGGCATCCAGGTTAAAAGCTGGCAGTACACAGCATCCCCGCACTTAATGAGGAATCAACAGCCTGGTGAGAAACGTCGGTGCGGGGAGCTTCTCCGAACATGCCTGGGGAGAGGGACGCCTCGCCTCCCAAAAAGATGTTCTGAAGAGCAGCAAATCTGCATGGTTTAATCCTGCCTATTTGAAAGGCACAGCAATGATTTCACATGACACGGAACATAACGCAGTGCCTCACAAAAGTCATCTAACCCAGGTGGTATTATCAGCCCTGCTTAGCAGATAAGCAAACTGGTAGGCAACTTGTAGAGGTTGCACAGGGACAAAGTGGGCCTCCAGGTCCAAAGCTAGTGGTCTGGCCCCAGCCACTGTCCACTAAGCCAGCGGTTCTCAGGGCATGCTCCCTGGACCAGCAGCAGCAGCATCTGTTAGGTGGTGCTGGTTAGAAACGCAACTTCTTGGGCCCCCGCCCAGACCGACTAAACCACAGGCTTTGGTGTTGGGGCCTGGCTGGCAATCTGGGTATTAACAAGCCCTCCTCAGGGGATTCCGATGCATGGGCTGGACCCTCACTGTTCAACAGGATCTCAGTCCAGCTGCATCAACAGCTCTGGAGGGTTTATTAGAAATGCAGACTCTCAGGCCCTGCCCCAGACCCAGCGAGTCAGAATCTGCATTTTTAACATTTTCTGGTGACTTGTTTGCACAACAGAGTTTAAAAATTAAAAAGCGCTGCTCAGGGCACTTGGGTGGCTCAGTCAGTTAAGCATCCAACTCTTAATTTTGGACTAGGTCATGATCTCATGGTGAGATCATGTGATCATGATCATGAGATCATGAGATCATCTCACAGGTGAGCTCTGTGCTGACAGCATGGAGCCTGCCTGGGATTCTCTCTCTGCCCCTGTTCTCTCTCTCTCTCTCTCAAAACAAATAAAATAAACTTAAAATAAGTAAATAAGTAAATAAATAGCACTGTTCTTCACTGTGAGAAGCAAACAGTTGGCCCTTAATATAGTGTCAGAACTCTCAATCCCAGGGCACAGGCTACTTGGTCTAAGTAAATCAATCATGGCTCCATTTTTCTTACCAGGGACTGGCTTAAAAATAGGCATGTGAGTATAATTCCAATCAACAAGACAGGAGAAATGAACATAAATGTTTCCTTGGTATTAAAAAGAAATACAAGGGCCACCTCAACTCATTAGTATGGTTACCATCAACAAGAAGGAAAGGAAAGAAGGAAGGAAGGAAGGAAATGAGAGAGGGATGAAAGGAGGGAGGGAAGAAAGAAAACAAGTATTGGCAAGGATATGGAGAAATTGGAACACATTGCATGGTTGGTTGGAATGCAAAATGGCACTAGGGAAAACAGTTCCTCAGAAGATTAAAAAGAGTTATCATATGATCCAGTAATTCCACTTCTGGCTTAGAGCCAAAAGAACTGAAGGCAAGGTCTCCAAGAGAGATTTGTACACCCGTGTTCATAGTAGCATTATTCACAATGGCTGCAAGGTGGAAGCAGCCCAAGTATCCAACAACCGTGAGTAGATAAACAAAATGTAGTATATACACAGAATGGAATATTATTTAGCCTTAAAAAAGGAGATTCTAACACATGCTAAAGCATGGATAAAACTTTAGGACATTATGGTATGTAAAATAAGCCAGACTCAAAAAAACAAATAATGTATGATTTCACTTATGTGAGGTACCTACAGGAATCCAACTCATAGAGACAGAAAGTAGATGCATGGATGCCAGAGGCTGGGGCAAAGTGGGAGTATGAACCTGGTTCATGGACACAAAGTTTCAGTTTTGCAAGATAAAAAGAGTTCAGGAGGCCTATGGCACAACAGTGTGCATATACTTCAGGCTACCGAACTGTACACTGAAAAACAGTTAAGATGACAAATTTTATGTGGTATATATTTTACCAAAATTAAAAACAATTCTTTGGGGCACCTGGGTGGCTCAGTCGGTTGAGTGTCCAACTTCAGCTTGGGTCATGATCTCATGGTCTGTGAGTTTGAGCCCCACATCAGGCTGTCTATTGTCAGCTTCCTCTGTTCCCCTCTCCCTTTGCCCATCCCCTGTTCACATTCTCTCTCAAAAACAAATAAACATAAAAAAGGTTTTTAATAATAATTTTTTAAAAGAGACACAAGGCAGAGAATACCATTTTTTTCCCTGCCTCTGGATATTATCATGTCCTCATATAGTAACTGGAATAGGTGCCAAAATTTGGGGACCTTCTGTGGAGAGGAAAAAAAGATGAGAAAAATACAAATTTTTGGTGATGCCTTTGAGTAACTGCATTAACAAGCCCTGGATCAGCCTTATCTCCAGGATTCGTAAAATGTAAAATATTTTTAATTACTTAAGCTACTTTGAATTTTCTGTTACTTACAGCCAAAAGCATCTTTACAGATACCGGTTCTAAGCACCCAACAAGGGGCAAGCAGCCAGTATGGCTCATGAAGATGAAAAGGCCTGGCTTTGAAGCTTTCAATTTTCCTGCCACAGCAGTGAAATTCTCTGGCAGTGATTATATAGAGAAAGTCTCCATGCCCTACTTGCTCATAATATTTTTTTTTACTTCTCAGATATTACTGTGTAATATATACTTTTATAAGTAATCAGTAAATTACACTAACTGCTTGGATGGCTATCATTTCAGCAAATACAATGCAGCCGGTAAAATGATGCTGAAAGAGATTACTTACTAACATGAAAAGCACCTTTCCTGTGCACTAAGTGGGGGTAAATGCAAGTTACAAAGTGGTATGATTCAGCTTCTTATGTATCAGCTCCTACTACTTATAGATAAGTAGGCAGGCAGATAGATGAATGGATATAAATACACAAATATATGGGAAGAGAGAACAAATCTTTGCGCTGATTATCTCTTGGTGCTGGGGATTATAGATATGCTTTATTTTATTTTTTTCATATATATTTTTCTACGCTTTCTTCAGTAAACCTACCTCATGTCTGAGAATGAAAATATATGACTTTTTAAAATCTTATGTAATCATTAATTCCCTTTACTCCCGCAGACATGATTTTTCTCAAAGACCTGAATATTTAACTCCCTACGTGTCTAACTTTTTATTTTAACCATTTGGAGAGGACATCTCCATAACGTGTGGCAAAGAGCTCTGCCCCTGAAATGGTGCCTACCAATCACAACTAATGATGCTGATGACACAGGCATATTATATTGTATCCCTCATTACACTGAGGTAATATTCAAGGGTGCGGCACACCTTGCCCCTCACTGAAGGACCTCAGTTTGCTGTGGCTTTAGCTCTTGGATCTGCTTTGAATAGTTTCAGTGTCTTTAGGCACACCGCATTATTTGTCCGTGTGTCTGTCTGTTACACACCCTCTTCTCCTCGCTACTCTGCAGCCTCCCATATACCGAATCTTTGGAAATCTGATGAACCCCGTGGTTATCGCCAAGTGTCAAGGAGGAGTAAATTTTTTCTGTGTGACACTTAAAAAAAAAGCTTTCTTAGAAGAGAGGCCCAAGATCTTTGGTGCGAGGAAGCCTATGGCGTGTGGCTGCACACAGCTTGGCTGGCTCGCCTCCTGACTCCTGCATGTTCTGAAACTGGCAAAGATGCTGGAGACCAGAGTTCTGCATAAAAGAAGTGGGAGTGTTTCTGATAACTAAGAGCTACTCAATTAAGAAATAGCATGACTCTGAATCTCTGGACACGTCTCTCCTAAAGAAGGCTGCGGATGGCAGGAACAGAGCCAACTGGGGTCCCTTCCTCCCCCATCAGAGTGAGGTTATTTAGGTTCACCACCTGGTTCTTAGATTCGCCAGATGGCAAGCCTGAGTAACTGCTCAGAAAGAGAGTAACCAGCCAATCCATTACCCAAGCACAGCCGATACCATTAATTTAACATGTGATGCACATACTAGTACATAATACGGGTAATGAGGCATTACAGAGCCATCATAGAGGCAGCCATCTGGGCTCGTGTGGGACAGCCCCGTGCACAGTGGCTCTGGGAAAAACCCGAAAAGCCCGACTGGGTTTGCTGAGGCGGGGACCGGGGGAGGGGGGCTGGGGGAGGCAGGAAGTGGGGCGTGTACCCACACGCCTGCTGTCCACAGTATTCAAATATTTTGCTCCCATCACTGAGACATGCTGACTCCTGCCCAGTTCTGAGAATTGCCTGGTTCTCAGGTTTTCTGTGTTGTTATTTTCCACTGCAATGAAAAAGTATGATCTTTTTACACCAATGGGGGGGGGAATGGCATGGTGACCAGAGGCGGATTTGAATGCTTTGACAGTTCTGGCCCACCTCTGATGGTTACCGAGACAGGGCGGGGGCGGGGACCATGTCTTCTGCCTCTTCCTCTAGAACAGGTTTGTGGAGGAAAAGCTCCCCCTGGTCTCACTGGGGCTGCCGCCCAGAGGGTCTGGAACCCACAGAGACGAAGGCCCGGAGAGAACACAGGTCACACAGGCCTGTCCACATCGGGCACTGGAGGCTGCATGGGGACAGTGGCATTCCTTGTCACGGTTCCTGCCCCCCCATGTCCTTCTCATCCCCCCGCAGTGCCTGCCACAGCGCCACCCAGATCAAGCAGTCAGCTCACTTATTCAGCAAACGCTGACTAGCTGCTGGGCCCCCAGGGATGTGGAGGAAAGGGCTCCTGGAAGCTCTGTATTGCTTCTTACCACTGCATAAAAATCTACGATTACCGCCAAGTAAAAAGTATCATTAAACATTAAATTAGGAAAGTTTGAATATGCCTGATAGTGGCCAAGCAGAAACAAGTGAAGAGAGACCCAGAAATGTTGGGAGACAGACAGAGCCAGGGACAAGCATTTGACAGACTGCCCCGTGGAAGGGAGCACAAACGTGAGCCGAGGGTCTCAGAGGGCAGACGTGGAATGGGGAGCGCAAGTCAAGGAGGAGGAGGAGGCCTCATGTTCCAGGACACAAGAACACGGGGTGGGGGGAAGCAGGGGTGCCCGGCAGGGGTGTGGCACCCTGAGGCAGGGAGCCCCTTTCTTGGCAGGGCTCTGGCAGGCCCTGGGTGGCCATCCATTAGGCATCTTCTAGGTTTCTTCCCCATTCTGGGAATGTATGAGATGCAGACCTATTTTCAAAACTAATTTTCCTCACTAGCTCATTTTTTGTCCCAACTGACCTGTGACTGTAAATAAGGCGGCCCGTGTCTTTAATCCAGCTCTTCAGAAGTAGAGCACTTTCCATGACTGAACTTCTGAGCCATCAGCTGGGGTGGGGAATGCTCTTGTGACCCGCTCTACGGGCCTGTCACCCTCTCTGCTGCCATCTAAGGAATGTCCTCCTTAAGACCATCCCCATAGCCTCTATTATTGCTGCAGGGGAAGAGAGTGGCTGTGAGAGCCAAGGAAAGTCTTCACCCATGCTTCATATCAAACATACAGGAATAAACCCAAATGCCAAGGGGAATTCAACATCCATCACATTTTTATCGTCTTGTCTATGCTATTGTCAGGTTCATTTCAGATCCTCGAAAATGCACAATAACCCCATGAGGCCACAAGTGCTGGGGTCTCACAGAAAGAGTGAAAGTAAGAGAGAGAGCAGGTCTCACACCCCCGGCTTCTGACTCTGGTGTGCATGCTTTATACTCAATCCCGCCGCTCCCAGCCTATGGTTTTGCCTTCTTAGTATCAAGACGTTCTTCTTTGCCTCCTCTGATCTCGGCTTCGCTCTCTCATCATTGACCCCATGCGCCCTCATCCTATTTCATCAGCGTTACACCGTCTGTGTCTCGGTACTTCAATGTTATGTTCAGCTTCTCTGTGACTCTCTCAGTTGCCCGGACTGCAGTGTCTCCAGTCTCACTAGCCTTCTGCTTTTGAGCCCCTGAGCACCTGATCTCCTCTGTCTCACTCCAATATGGGGAGGAACGTGAAACAAATCTTTCTTCGATGCCAATCTGTTGGCTCTCAGTGGTGTTTCTGCACATTTCACAGCCACGGTGGCAAGACCAAAACCCAGATTGTTTAGCCTCAGAAAGTCAGCAGTAAGCAACAGTCCCAGGAAGCCAGCAGGGAGAGGCCAGCTGGGCGGTCAGTGAGACTCAGCAGGGAATGCATGGAGTAAGAACGACAGATGAGGAGTTAGGATGGGGGACGACCTTATAGGGCGCAAGACTGAGGAAGCAAGTAGTATCCTGGTTTGTCTGAAATAAGGAAGCTTTTAAATGGCCAGGCAGGGCTGTCTCCTTTTGCTCACAATGTCTTAAAGGCACCACCTGTCCCCTGCTGGATGACTGATTCAGCAGCCTGGGAGTTCACAGGGGGGTGGCCTGCTTTGGACACGACCCTGTTGATTGGAGCCAAAGCACCTCACACAACAGTGATAGGTCAAAGCCAACAGATATCTTCACATCCTAAATCACAGAGAAAGTCAGGATGGGAGAATAACAATTGACTGTGTCCCTCATCAAAACAGACACCTCATCATGGTGTATTTAGTGTTTCCACTAATACATGGAAAACAAAAGTTGATTTCTCTCTCAGTTGCAAGGCCTAATACATCACTGCCAAGAAGCAAGCATTTAATAATATCCTTCTTTTTTAGGTGCTCTGTGGAGGATCTAGTCAGACAGCAGCCCAAACTCCAAGCTCACAGTGCAATGCGAATAACCCACATGCATAGCACAGTGACCCAACAAATATTTATTGAGTATACCTACCATATGCCTACAGAGCACCAAGCTAGGCTCTGACATTTTTTCAGAGCTGCCCTTTAACACTTACAAAGCAAGTTCACATATACAATCAAGTCCGATCCCCATAAAACTAAGTGACATAAGTGTTATCCTCACTTAGCAGATGAATAAACTGAGGCTCACCAAGTTTAGATGAATGGTCTAAGGCCATAGGACTAGTGTTTTTAATATATAGCATAGATACCTGGCCATATACACTTTTATGCACTGGGAAAGAATCTCAGGGAATACTTGTCTTTCATGCCCCTGGATGCCAATAGACCCTTTCCTACTTGTGCCTCCTTTCCACTCTATCATTTTTAGGCTTGTCACCTCATATCTATAAAATGGTTGCTTCAACTCTCGTTTCATGTTCTTGTGGGACTGTATCCAATGGCAGATCCATGTCATATGACCACCCAGCAGCAAGGGTAGCTGGGAAGGCAAGAAACTGGTATTTGTAACTTGGCGGGGGGGGGCAGGTATACAAGGGGGAAGGTTTGGAATGGCTATTGGATAGCTATCTCTGCTGCAGGTAACTTTCTGATTCCTAGTTAGGGCCAGAGCTGAAAACTAATTCTTCCTGAGCAGAAATATGGATTTCTTGACACTACCTATCGGTTGCTTTGTTAGTCTTCTATTGCTGTGTTATAGCTTAATGCAGCTAAGTCTTGGCAGCTTAAGACAATATGCATTTATTTTCTTGGAGCTCTATAGGTCAGAAGTCTGGGAAGGCTTGAGTGGGTTCTCTGCTTAGATACTTGCAAGGCTAAAATCAAGGTGTTAGCTGGTCTGAGCTCTCATCTGGAACTCTGGGGAAGAATTCACTTCCAAGATCATTCAGAGTGTAGGTAGAACTCAGGATTTTGCAGCTGTAAGACTGAGGTCTCCATGGCCTTGCTGACCATCCACCAGGATCACTTTCAAGTCCGAAGAGCATTCTCCATCCTTAAGCAAGGCCCCCTCCATCTTCAATGCCAGCAATGGTGCACTGACTCCTTCTCATACTTTGATCTCTCTGACTTTCCCTTCTGCCACCAGCTGAAGAAAACTCCCTGCTTCTAAAAGACTTAAATTAGAGGGGCTCTGGAGGGTCTCAGTTGGTTACACATCTGACTCTTGGTTTCAGCCCAGGTCATGATCTCACGGTTTTGTGACTTCGAACCCTGCATTGGGCTCTGCACTGACAATAAGGAGCCTACTTGGGATTCTCTCTCTCCTCTCTTTGCCCCTCCCCTTCTCATGCTCCCTCTCACTCTCAAATAAATAAACTTTATTAATTAATTAATTAAGGACTTAAATTAGTGTATGCCCACTCAGATAATCTGCCTTTTGCCGTAATCACAGGAATTAACACCACAGGGTGAAGATCATGGGAGCCATCTGGAAATTCCATCTACCTCAGTTGCGATTAAAAAAAATCAATATTTTTCTTATAGTTCAAGATAGGATCACCCTTTCCTGATTCACAATAAGGGAAGGAAGACTCCCATTCAAAACAGGGACTCTGCAAGCAAAAAATTAAAGAAAAGAATGGCTGTTGGGTACACAACCAAGGGTGTCTGCGATCAACTGTTTTCTGTGACACTGCTTCCCTTAACTCCCCTCCCTCAACTCCTCATCCTGTTATCCCGTCCTTAGCCTGCAGTGTGTCCCTCACACAGACTCATGAAGAACGCTGACCAACAGGGAGTTTTATAGGGTTTTCTTATAAAAGTATTAACTGTGACTGGGTTTCTCACGTTGATTTTTCACTGGTTTGCATCTATCAGGCAAAAAGGAGGAAAAGGATTTACAGGAAGAGGAGACCCATCTCTCAGAGCTTACACAGAGAAGGCCTAGCAGTACCCATGGTGCTTATAATGGGTCCTGCTGGCTTTTCCAAGTCTTTCTAAAGAGGAATCACATGCCCTCCCCTCTACAGAGATGCCTCATTACCAACTCTTTCAGTGCATTGTTTTCTGTTCCACTGCCTTAAATTTGACTTCAGACCACCTGTGTTTTTTATTTCAATTAGTTTTCCCTGCTTTATGACATCTATTTGGATTTCACCTTTTTTTCTTTTTCCTTCACCACAAAGTCAGATGTCTCCAAAGAGCTTATGTGTGTTTGCACAAAACACGTGAAGATCCTTAAGAACTACAAATTATCAACAGGAACAGCTCAATTCCTTTCAGAATTCTTTACTTTCATGGAGGCTGTGTTTACCTTTTATTTCAAGTGCTTTCAAGCCTATTCTCTTGAAGTACCTTGCCTTACCAGGCACCCCCACTCGTTTGTTCTTGTTGCCTCCTTCATTCAGAAGAAGCATCAATCAGTTTCTGAAACAAGGCAGCCTCTATGCAGAATCAAAAGCCACCACATCACAGCTGATGGCAAGAGAATGCAGTGGGCATTGTTATTTGTACACAGGCCTTCATCCCTTTGAGAGGTACCTCTGTTTGAAATGAATGAGGCAGACAAGAGTGCTGGCTTCAAAAGCAACTGTCCTCTTCTGGGTTTTTCTTGTTGAAAGTCCTGAGCAGCACTGTTACTAGAAAGTAAAGAGAATAAAAGGCAAATCTGAGGCAGGCTACAGGTTTCCCACACAAGAGACACACACCTGGCCTCAGCCAGGTTGTGCGGCCAGACATCTGCCTTTACTTTGTAGAGTTGGGTTTGCAAGGTTAACGTGAAAGAGGATGTTTATTTTCGCCCAGCGATTATGAATTTAAAAATACATAAATTTCCTTCACCAAGAGCCTCACCCAGAAGTATGACCGGCTGCTCTGTTTCCTGGTGCCCCTTAAGGATATCAGTGCTGGTAGGAGTTGAGCTGCTAGAACTCCTGTTGCCATGGTTATGACTTCTGGACCAGGGGATTGACTGATCCCTGGCCCAGCTCTTCCACCCACCTATCACGTCCTCTGCATCAAGAGGCCTCCTTACTCCCTGATCCATTTTGCATTTGGCTGGAATGTTGGGGAGCGCAGTTTTCCATGGCCCTTCATGACCCTTCTGTAGACTCTTAATGACCCTAATGTTGATTTGGACCTAGAGTCTTGGGCCAGTGGAAAAGTTAAAACAATATTCAGGGCTCATATAGATGATCATCCTAATAACTGGCTTGAGAATCATCATGATCATCTCTCACTTGCATAGGGTTTACAACGACTTCTTAAAAGTTCAGAGCAAGTATCTGGCCCATGACCAGGACATGAAAAGAAGAGCACAATGTGTATTTGATGTGAGATCTCATTCATGAATTCACCTTATTTCCCCCATCCTTACCTTCCATACCTGCATTTTCTTTTTAAGAAGTCTTACATTGTTTGCACCTTTAAAAAGTGTCTTAAATTCTTTTGAAGCAAGGCTAAATAAAAAGAAAGTATAAGTATATCCCTCAAAATCCAATGGAATCTTGGTATTAGGATGGAAGGAAAAAGTGCAAAGGCTTTTCTGGCCAGGAAGGGAATATTGCATAGTGCATCTAGAGCATATTCTGTGTAAAAATCAAAGGGGATCATTTAGTTTTTTATTCATTTTTGAGAAACAGAGACACAGAGTCCAAATGAGGGAGGGGCAGAGAGAGAGGGAGACAGAGAATCCAAAGACAGGCTCCAGGCCCTGAGCAGCCAGCACAGAGCCCAACACGGGGCTTGAACCCATGAACCGTGAGATCATGGCCTGAGCTGAAGTCAGATGCTTAACTGACTGAGCCACCCAGGCACTCCAGCTCTGGTTCTTTTAATCCTCTCAACAGACTTTGAGGGAGAGGTTTTTATCTCCACTCTTTTTCAGATGAGGTTAAGGAAGGTTAACTAATTTGTGCAAAACCACATAAGTAGTAGGTGAAAGAGCCAGGATTTCAGCCCAGAGCTGTCTGATTCTAAAAACAGACTATTCCTTCAGTCCACGCCAGTATTTCCCAAGCTTTTCTCATGTCAAGAGCACAAATCTGAGGCCCCATCCCAGTGGCACTGAATCAGAAATCTCTGGGGAGGGACTTGGAAACATATGTTTAACAAGAGACAAGATGATTATTATTATCACAGAAGTTTAAGAAAACAGCTCCATTGCATCAGGTGGGAAATGAACCCATGCCTGTCTCCCTCTTACTGATCAAACTAGAAGCCATCAGAGATTTGAAGCTCATATGACAAAAAGAAATCACGTCATTATGGAGTTTACAGATTTTAACGTTACAGGATATTTATTCTTCAGTTTGGTAATTATGGCATTGTCAGATTGAAGGTTTTCTGGGTCCCAAAACACAAAAAACTTCCTCTTAAGTTAAAAATGGACGCTAGTGGAAACTTGACTTTTTTTTTTTTTTTTTTTTTTTTAGCTTTCCTCTTTGTCCTTCAGTGAAGTGGGAATTTGTTTTCAGCTCCAAGCAGCTTTAACCTATGCAGAGGGTCCACTGTGCAGGAGCTGAGGAACGGCTGGAAGGAGAACCCCAGGCTGGGAATCAGTCCTCACGTCTGGTTGCGCACCAGATGGATTTCATTGGATGAGCGAGTTCCACGATCCAGGAAGTAGAAAATCTATCATGGCTTGGTTTGCTTTTCTTAGTTTCCATTTTTCCACGCCTGATGAGAAGAGCAGAGGCCAACTACGTCTGCAGCTCTAATAGCTATCATGGAAGCAAGTGACGTCTTTGTTCAACCTAAATACTTAATGAATTAAATGGAAAGCAAGACAGTGATTCCTGACAGGGCTCAATGTAAGTCAAGCTGTGAAACTCCACAGTGCAGCCTGAAGTAGAGACGGACAAGTTGAACTGAAACCTGACCACTGCTTCTCAGCAATTTTACTGTAAGTTATTCCTGTTATCTCAGAGAGAAATTTGAGACAGGGCTAGAGAAAAGTATGAAAGTGATTTCCCCCATGTTGAGCACAGATTGTTGCTTTAGGAATTTGTTTTATATCATATTGCCAACCAAGGAACTTGCTTTGAATAAAATTTCCGGGCATGGTGTCTATAATAGCAAATAATGACAGTTACATTTTACAAAGACTAGTTTAATATGCTTTAATACCTTTCTATTCCAGAATGTTCTTGATCCAATTTAATCTTCACAACAACTTCATAAGGTTTATACTCTTAATTAACATGATTTTACAGATAAGGAAAGAAAACTGGTAGCTTCCTCACAGAGTTTTTAAGTAATTTGCCGAAAGTCCTCAGCTTCTAGCCAAGAGCCCATCTCGTATCATTATACTAACTGCATCCCCAAGGAGGCTGTATACATAATAGGCCATTCATGTCTCAAGAGACAAATTCCCATGCTGGATGAAAATATAAGACCCAACAATATGTTTGTTGCTTAATGATAGGTATCTGTAATAAAACAATGCAGAAACCTATCCAAAAATAAGAAAGTTTTATTGAGGAAACTCATGCAACAAAACGGAAGCAGCTGGTCAAGGTGGTATCATATAAAAGAGATTTTGAAACCAAAAAAGTGGAGGGAGGGTGCAAAGAGGCAAAGAGGGTGAAAAATATAAAAACAACAGTGAAAATATGGCTTATCAAAGTTAGAAATGCAAAAACAAATGGAAAAAATAAAAAGCAAACTACTGTCATGGGTGGTGCGAATTCATGATCAGGCTAAAACAAAAATCAGACAGTCTTAAAAATTAAATAGACAAATTTCAATAGACAAAAATTTAGAAGTCATCGGAGCTATGACAAAAATAGATATAAATTTGAAGACTAATATAGAGGCCCTGAATGCTATACCCTTGTATCTTAGAACCAGTAGACATATACTGAACTTAGGAACAACATAAGCTCTACATTTTTCTCAAGGTATATGGCATTGGTACATATATGCTAACTCTCACATAAGGCTCCAAAAATGAATCCAGAGGAAAGTTACATTTCTCACCAGAGTGCAATAAAGCTAAATGCTAATGATACAAGTTTAAAAAAAGGGGGGGGGGAAGCCTTGGACAAAATAATGATTTGGTCTATAGCCTCAGAAGTAGACCATCCAGGGCTTAAACCATCCCTTACTGCTGTGGGACTTAGGCAATTTATTGGACCTCTATGAACCTTGGATTCTTCATTTAAAAATGTGGCTCTACTTTACAAAGATTCTATGGATTTTATCTATAAAGTACATACAATAATATAATACTAAGGCTTAAAGGAAGGTAAAAGCATACATCATACAAGTATCATGTCATATTTTTAATGTATTCATATTTTATTTAACTTAAAAGGCCCAGAATTTTGGTTCATAAAAGCCAAAGTCTAGAAAATATACATCTAATTACTAACAGTGCTCATCTCTATGACCTGAGATTTCTGAGTTTTGTTATTTTGCTTTATTTTTTAACTAGAAATATATAGTTAGTGCACAATAAAACAATAATAAATGTGAAATAAATATATACTTCTTTAGAAGATAGTACAAGAAAATAAATATTAATATATTGAGTGCCCTATAGGTGGGGGTTGATGGGAACATGTGGCCATTTCATTTGTTGCCAGTCATAATTTTTTTTAATGTTTTTTATTTATTTTTGAGAGAGAGATAAGAGACAGCATGAGCAGGGGAGGGTCAGAGAGAGAGGGAGACACAGAATCCGAAGCAGGCTCCAGGCTCTGAGCTGTCAGCACAGAGCCTGATGCAGGGCTCAAACCCACGAACTGTGAGATCATGACCTGAGCCAAAGTCAGACGCTCAACCGATTGAGCCACCCAGGCACTCCAGTCATCATAATTATTGTAAATTCTAAAATGCTCTCTACTGTCTCTCTTTGTGCAGATAGATAGGTATACACACATATATACACAGTGTATTTACAATATATAATAAACACTGATTTAAATTAATTTTATATTTTAAAAAATTATAAAATTGAATTTAGATTATATAAATTTATTTATCTAAATATAAATACACATTATATTTATATACTATAGTATTATATATAGTACTAAAGAATATAGTATATATAGTGATAAAATACTATGTATTATACTATAGTATATATAGTATATATATTTATATTAGATAAATAAATTATATATATAAATAAATATACATGTGTACATATTTATGTGTATTATTATATACTATGTATAATACTCTATATGCTATAGAGCTATAGAGTATTATACATAGTATATAATTAATAGGATTAAATATAGTATATAGTATCACTTATATAGCATATATAGTATTAGATATGTAAAACAATGTTGGGATAACTAACAATTTGAATATGGGCTATAGAATTAGATAATTATATTGTGTCAATACGAAACTTCGCAATTTCTTAACTGTTAAATTCCCTAATTTTTATAAGAGAAAATGTCTGTCTTGGGAAATATATACTGAAATATTTTGGTCTGTATATATGTACATCTCCAACTTATTCTCAAATGGTTTGGGGAAAAATACATATAGAAAAAGAAAATGAATAATAAAGCAATCAGGGAAAATGTAAAAAAATAGTGAATCTGGTAAAAGGTGTACAGGGTTCTGCATACTAGTCTTTTAACATTTCTGCAAGTTTAAAATATTATAAAAATAAAAATTTACAACAAAAACAAATATATGAGTAACAACTTCTAACAACAGCAGCAAAAACTCCTTAGCAACAGGGTGAAGTAGGATATTAAGAGCATGATAATAACTACAGGAATATTATTAAAATGGAAATACCACCTGTCAAAAAGTCAGGGGAGTGTGAACAATCAGGGCCCAGAGGTAAAGACAGAGATGCATTTTAGAAATATGAAATAAGTGAACAGGGGCGCCTGGGTGGCTTAGTCGGTTAAGCATCCGACTTTCGCTTAGGTCATGATCTCGCGGTTCGTGGGTTCGAGCCCCGCGTCGGGCTCTGCGCTGACTGCCAGCCCGGAGCCTGGAGCCTGTTTCAGAGTTTGTGACTCCCTCTCTCTCTGACCCTTCCCCGCTCATGCTGTCTCTCTCTCTCTCTCTCCTAGAAATAAATAAAACATTTTAAAAAAATTTAAAAAGAAATACGAAATAAGTGAACAAAGCATCTGATTTCAAATCATATAAAAAGAAGAGAGTCAACATAAGGGAAAATAGGAAGAAAGGAATAAAGATATAGAACAAAAATAATAAGCCAAAAAACTAGTGGAAAAAATAAATAAATTTAACTGTTCACTCTCTGAAAAGATTATAAGATATATCGAAACACTTAGAAATATAATAAATTTTTAAAAAGGTATAGATCAACAAAATTAAAAACAAAGAATTGATATAAGGGATTTTAAACTATAAATGATTGCAATCCACAATTTATGGTAATCCAAAATGTGCAGCCAAATGGACAATACAAAATATAAAATCAGCCAAACAAAATGTAGAAAACCTGAAAATAGTGGCAAAGGAGGAAGAACTTGAGAAACTCATTAGAAATATAACCTAAACGACTTTAGTCAACAGTATTTCTGTATATTCAAGAAACAGATTTTGCCATATTATGTAATCAATTCCAAACCATGGAGAAACAAGACCTGACACCCAATGCATCCTAAGAGATAAGTATCATCCTCACCCATAAATCTGTGAAAAATACCACACGTGTGCACACATGCACAAACACCATTTTAAGGACTGTAAATGTAGACAGTGCCGATCCCAGTAAAACTGGTCTGAACAGATTACCACCAAGTTCAGGCATGCAGTAGATTTTCCAAAAACAGTTGTTGGCTAAGTGGATGAATAAATATATGGGTATATGAATGCAGAACTTAGTACAGTCAATTAGCAAAGTCCACTGAGGCAGGAATGGCTTGTGCAAGGCATATATTTGCTAACTTATGAATCACCTCATCCACGTCAGGCTCAACGAGCATTGGCAGAAAAATCACTTTCCACTGAGCTTAGAGAGTGCAGCTGTGACAAGAGAATGTGATAATCAATAAAAGTAAATTCTAGGAATGCCAAGAGATCATAATAAATCACAGGTACCTTTTATGAAGGAATCACTTTTTTGTTGAAACTTAAAACTAAAAAAAAACCTGAAGAAATGGAGATGCTACGGATCGGAGGGTTACAGAATACACCCTCCCCAAATAGGCCACTTTGGCATAAGGATTATTTTGAGCTAAAGACACTCGAAAACCAGCACATTCAAGAAGGGCATTCTAATCTCCCCTTTCTTCCTAAAACAGGAGATAAGAATTCTCGTGGGAAAGACGTCCTCCCAGTATCTGGGGGAAAGAACCGTTCTTCAGTAGAGAATAAAAGCTAAAAGAAATCTGTACCAACAGACCTTGTTAAAAGGCTTCTTATCTTCTTTTAGCTTCTCTACATAATTCAGTTACTCCTCCACATGCCTTTGTTTAACCCCATATAAAAGCACGTGAGTTTTGCCTTGTCTTTGGATCTTCATTTCCTTTTGAGAGTTTCTGTGTCCTGTAAAATCATACAAATTTGTATACTGTTCTTCTGTTAGTCTGTCTTCAGTGGGTTTAATCCTCAGGGCCAACCAAAAACTCCTCAGAGAGTAAAGGTAAATTTGCCTCCCCCCACCCTAAAGAATATTCCTGAAGGAAAAGACTGATGGATCTGACTCCATGAAAATTTAAAAATGTTCAACAAAGTTAACACCACAGGTAATGTGAAAAGACACAATGCAGATTGAGAGGAGATATTTGCAACACATATAACCACAAAGAATTAGCATCAGTAAGAAAAACACTAATAATCTAATACAAAAATGAGCAAAAGGCCTGAACAAGAAATTTATAGCACAAGATATCTAAAAGACCAATGACACATGTAAAAAGATGTTTAAGCTTGCTTTACCGGTAATCAGAAAGATGAAAAATGACGGTGGCTCAGTCAGTTAAGTATGTGACTCTTGACTTCGGCTCAGGTCATGATCCCACGGTTCATGAATTCGAGCCCCGCACTTAGCTCTGTGGTGACCTGGTCAGCTCTGTGCTGACCTCAAGGCCTGGAGCCTGCTTCTGTCTCCCTTTCTCACTCTCTGCCCCTCCCCTGCTTGTGCTCGCTCTCTCTCTCTCTCTCTCTCTCTCTCCCTCTCTCTCTCTCTCAAAAATAAACATTAAAACATTTTTTTAAGAAGAAAGATGAAAAATGAGATACCATCTTACATCCACCAAACTGGTGAAAATGAAATAGTCTGACACTATCAAGTGCTGACGATGATGTGGAAGATTTGGAAACATTCACATTTTGATGATGATGTGTTTATTGGTGTAACCATTTTTTAGAATAAATGGTCCACATCTAACAACACTGAAGAGACTCCTATCTTACAAATCCAGAGATTTCACCTCCAGGAGTAAACAGTAGAAGCTTGCACTTGTGCACAATGCAAGTCCATTGCAGTATTGTTTATAACAGCGAAAAACACACCAACACAATCAACCACACAAATATCCATAAAAAGAACCAACACATTGTGATATACAATGAGACCACTTACAGCAGTTTATCAACAGAGGTCAATCTCAAAAATATAATGTTGAATTAAAAGCCAAGTTGCAGATAAATAAGTAGAGTGTAAAAATCTGTAAATATACAAAATAATGCTGTATATTTTACAGCTACATATGTAGGTTGCAAACATATATGTAAAAGAGAACTGTGGGCACCAGACTCAGGGTGGGGAAAAATGAAGTTAGATTTGGGGGGAGGTACATGGGTATCCAATTTCACAATGAAAATAAGAAGAATATATGTTTGGATTTGATGGATCAGGTAGCAAGGTGGTATTCAGAAATATTCATTGTACTGTGTTTGAAATCATTTTTAGATGAGCTGCCCAGATTTAAAAACACATGAAAAATACAAGTATATAAGCTAGGATATAAAATATATAAATATCAGTAATAGATAATATGCCAAAAAAGAAAATATCCAATAAAAATGGGAGTGGTGGGAAATTCAACTTTAACTCACTAGTTAAAAACATTTAAATATACATGTATCATTTTGGCTTATCAGTGGAACATGAAATTGCAAAAATGTGCATAGCTAAGGTTAACAAGAGGGAAAGGTCGGTGGGAGGGAGACCACATCCATTCACTGCTGATGGGAATTTAAATTTGGCAGTATATGTGAAAGAGCAAAAAATTAAAAACTTAAATACACACACACACACCTATAACCTTTGACTCAGAAATTCTACTTGAAGAAACTTAAGAACAAAGGAAGTGATCAGAAATGTGGGCCAATATTTATGCTTATATGTCTTTCTTGAAGCATTGTTCATCATAATAATGTCTTAGATACACTATGTTGATTTAAATAAAACCAATAGAAAATTGAAGTCATTATGGTACAGCTGTAACTGTTTCAGATAATATTTTATTTTACTATTTTTAATGTTTACTTACTTATTTTGAAAGAGACAAAGACAGCACAAACAGGGGAGGGGCAGAGAGCAAGGGAGAGGGGGAATTCCAAGCAGGCTCCATGCTGTCAGCACAGAGTCTGATGTGGGGCTTGATCCCATGAATCGTGAAATCATGACCTGAGCCAAACCCAAGAGTTGACGCTTGACCCACCAAGAAGCCCCCAAATAATATTTTAAAAGAATATTTTATGCTGCTGAAAAATATTATTAGTATGTTGTTAAGACAGGTTATAAAAACATTTGTATAGTATGTTTGTTTGTAGTTGTATTTTTAAAAACAAATAAACAGGAAAAATAACTTGGAGGTATCCAAATCACAATATCAACAGCGGTGATCTCTGGATAGTGAAATTTCATTATGTTTTCTTTTGCTCTTCATTTTCTTACTTTTCAATAACAACTATTTAAAGATTTTACAATAGAAAAATTATTTAAAATAAAACATTCACCAAAATAAGCTTTGGTGAGCTAAATATTTCAATATAAAATCTAAATATGGAAGAATTTGCAAAAAAATTTTTTTGAAAAAAGTGTTTATCACCTCTCTGGGAGAATTTTAACTTTCTCAGCTTTGAAGCAATTTTAATGATTGCACTATAAAAATTAGCATTACTAACGATTCTTTTAGAGGGAAAAGATTTCTATCAAACATTACAAAGAATTAAGATCTGTCACAATTAACTAATTCAAATTTGTAAAATCAATGACAATTTGTGAAAGATAAATAGGTAAAAGACAGGACCATTCCCATAAGGGAACTACAATAGTAGACAGAGGGGAAAATGTTAATTCTCTCTAGAAATCAAAGAAATTGTAAATGAAAGCAGTCTAAAGATGACAGTTTACATATTCTGAAAGGACCAAAAAAAAAAAAAAAAGTTGAATACTAATATCCAGTGCTGGTGAAGCTGCCCAGAAATTGACTCATACATTCACTTACAACCATATCACTCCCACCCTTGAGGCAGAAATGTTACCACTCAGAATTCATTCTTAAGAAATACTTTGGCAAAAGCAGAAAGGTCCCTCTCATTTACGTGACTTCTAAATGTTGGAAATTCCAGGACTCAGCCCTCTGGCACCTTCTCTGTTCCATCTTAAGGATGTTTGGACATTTACCATCTTTCAAAATCATGACCTCATGATGTTTTCAAGCTTAAAGATGTTTGGACATTTACCATCTGTCATAATCATGACCTCATGAGGTTACCAGTTTCATTATCTCTACTGTTTAAAGTCATGACTGACCCAAGGCAGAGCCAGGCTCAAGTCCTGATCTTTGGCCGTCAGTCCATGCCTCTTTCCGTGGCACCAAGTTTGGCCAAGACTGGGCCTTGCTACTCACGTTAACAGCCTACCATTTCCTTTTTTGTTCATGCATTGTCTGTTAGAATTGGACAAGGAGAGTTACTTTTCTATCAAGAGCTAAAACAAGCAGGTTTGCTGCAGAGATGATATGACAGCAAAAAGAAAGAGTCCCCAGAGGCAAGGAGCCTTATGTAAATCTGTGTTGTCATCCCAGCTCCAAGATCCCAATTACACACCAGCTGACCTCTGAGATCTAATCTCTGCTGTTTCCTAAGGCGTCAGGACAATGCGCTATCCCAGGAGTTCTCGGGGCCATCAGATTAGGAGTAAAATTGTGGAGTGAAAAATGGCTCTCTCCAGGGTAGCACTCCAGGCCCATAAATTTAAAGGAAGCCTAGACACAGAAATATCTTCCTCCTCTTCTGCCTGAACTTTGCCTGGACGTAAAGCTCCTTCCCCAACCTGGCTCATTCAGAGCAGACACTTGCTCCTCTCCTGCAGAACACGGGCTGCTAAGGGGAGGGGGCAGGGGAGGGCAGGGGTCACACCTGTGGGGTTCACCTGAATGATCTGACAGTTTCTCAAGGTGTCAGAAATAGGGCTGGTGGAACCCTGAGACATTCCGAAATTCCTCTTTGGAGTCGAAGAGATCGCCCCTCCACCAGACTCAAAGGAGCAAAACAAACTTCTCAAAGGCAGATTTGCACCAACTGCCCTGGGCAAGACGATATAGACAAGCTTCTCTGGTGCCCAGTACGTGCTGCTCCCAGGGGTACACAGATTCTTCGGCCCATGGACACGTCCCCTGGGGTCTCAGGAGTCCAACCAGGGATAGATTCACGACCAAGCTCCTAGACGTGACTCAAGAAAATCACCTCTCCAAGCTGTGGGGTACTATCCCCTTTAAGGAGGGCCCTTCCCAGTCTACAGCCTGTTTTCTCTGGCCACTAACTTGAGAAAAGGAACCACATGTTCAAATTTAAAGTCAGGGTAGCTGGTTCAAGACAGGCAAAGGAATTACTCAAAAAAAAAACAAAAACAAAAACAAAAAAAAACACAACCAAAAAAGCAAATACTGGACAGAGGAGGCTTTACTTTTTAAATAGAAGGGGATACACCACAATTTACACGGTTAATTTCAAAATCAAAAACAGGAAACAGATGCCATCTATACTTTTTTTTCCTCAAAAACACTGTAACTGGTTCTCTTACTCTTTATGATAGCCAGTTAGATGGGAAAAGAGAGAGAGAGAGAGAGAGAAAGGGAAGGAACATGGAAGTGTAGGAAAAATAAAAAGCACAGTGAAAAATTGTAATCAATAAAAATAATAACAGCAGATAGGTGCTGGGCACTGTGCTAAACACAGTTCATGGATTTTTTCATTTCTTCCTCCCCCAAACCATTAAGGTAAATAATAGTACTACCCCTGTGTTAGAAGGGGGAACTGAGATTTTAAATAATCTGCCCACTCAATGAGCCATGAAGGGAGAGGGCAGCTTTGGACTTCCAGCTGTCTGTCCTCACAAGGCCTGTGCTCAAGACACAAAGATACAGAGAGACAGCCTTTCTTCTGGAAGGAAACTTATGCTATCTTTAGAATTCCGTGGCTAAATACTTCCCTTTATCGTTTCTCAACAATAGGAGTTAGAGGAAATTTTGTGCTTCAATGGAAAACGATGCATTGTCTACCCACTGCACAGCCTTCCTGGGTTATCTGATTCCAGTGTTCATTGCCCTTGAGGCATTTTACAACTCTGTACATCACAGATAACAAAATGCAAATTCTGCCCTGTCCTGTGTAGAAGTCCAATTGCCTTTCCTTCCGCAATAGAAGAAGCCAATTGTGCCTCCATTTGCACATTTATTTCAACGTTCCTGTATCCATATCTATTTGGAGGGGTGGAGGCGGGTTTCTCCTTTGAACTAGTTATAGCAACACCCTTGCTAGCTTCCTCATTAATGAGTTAAATAAAATATTTACCATATGTTCATTTTTAATATCTGAATGAAAGCCATGATTTTATCTTTTTTTAAAAAATTCTGACTTAACAGAATTATCAAAGCTTGTCAAAGCATCCCATGGCTTTCTGGAGGATCCTAGGCATGATCTAACCCAAATCTAACCCAAATGGTTTCAAGAGCACCTGGGTAACTGGCAATGCTGTATAAATAAGGTCATTCGTAGCACACACTTACCCTAACAATTTCCATCAAACACTGTTGTGTCCAGGGGCAAGAACTCCAGTCCCCTTGTTTTCCCTGGACTTTTGTTGTTGTTGTTGTTGTTGTTGTTGTTGATTGGGGAACATTCATCTATATAAAGTATATAATTCTATTGCACCATAATGTCTCCATTGCTTTTATCCTGAGCTAGTCTCATGGGCTATTTCAGAGCTCTCTCCATGAAATAGCTGAGAAAGGGCTTGAGAACACTTGTTTTGAAAATAATAATCTGGGGTGTCTGGGTGGCTCAGTTGGGTGGGCTCAGGTCATGATCTCACAGTTCGTAAGTGCAAGCCCTGCATCAGGTTTTGTGCTGACAGCTCAGAGCCTGGAGCCTGCTTCAGATTTTGTCTCCCTGTCTCTCTGACCCTTCCCAGCTCACACTCTGTCTCTCTCTCTCCCTCTCTCTCAAAAATAAACATTTTAAAAATTTAAAAAAGAAAATAATAATCTAATAAAAACACAATCTATGTCTTGATTATCAGCAGTTCAGAACATACAGCACAATCCCATTTTTTTGACCTGAGATGCATGAGGATGTCACCCTTGGCAGAACTGCTTTTGGTTGGATGGGTTTTGGAGTCAGACAATTATAATTGAAACCCCATTCCACCACTTACTAGAACGTGGATTTGGGCAACTCGGTAACTTCCTTAATCCTCAGTTTTTTTCACTGTACAAAGAGGAACAATCACACCTGTGTCATAGGATTATTTCCAAGGTTTCGATGACTCACATAGAGAGTCGGGCACCTTTGGGAACTGGCCCCTGAACTGTTAACCCCTGACTTCTAGGCCTGCCGAGCAATCAATGACTAACTGCATCATCAAGATAGCATGTTTAGTGGAAAACTGGTGAGTCATTGGGAGCACTTGAAGCAGATCATGGAGAACTGTTCTTCATTTTTTGCAGCCAAAGACTTCATTTGTTAATGGAGCTTTTGTGAGATGAGTGTGTGACTATGGGTGTCCCGTAGTCAGAAGCACAGGGACCCAGCATGCTGACGCCCCATCTTCCCAAACTGTCTTTGGTCTGCTGCAATCAGTTACTCAGTTCGTGGCTTGTTGGTCTCCCTGAGGAACCCAACATCATCACCTGTCACCAAGCTCAACCAACACGCCAAGTGGCTGGAGGAAGCAGGCAGAGTCTAGTCTATACCCTCCCTCTTCCCCACAGATAAGAAAACCCTTGGCCAATTTTAAGGAGCCAGCAATGTTCCACGTCTCTTCGGCTGTTCTAAACCAACTGAAATCTTTATTTCCTCTAGCTTCCAAGTATAATACAAACAGAAAAAAGATTTTCCATTCTATTGAAAGTACTAAAATATAAGAGGCATTATTGGTTCCAGAATACCTGGTCACAAAAAAAAAAAAAAAAAAAAAGACTGTTCTGGTTTTGGTTTGTTTGTTTAACTGTTCCACAAACCAGCAGCTGTAGTTCGGACAGGGAGAGAAAATGGGCCAGCACAGAGCAGGAAACAAAAATAAGTACACAAACAGCTCAACTCTTCGCTCACCAGTTACCTCGATCTTTACTTTAGACTGAAAATGAGAGAGCAATAGAGCTTACAGGGACCTAGAAGTCCTCATATCTGATGTACATCAGTTAGACATGTGACCTTGGACAAGGAATCTCTGAGAGCCTCCATTTTCTCACTGGTAAAAGGAGAAATAACTCCTACCTCATTTGCTACAAAAATCAAATCAGCTTTGACTCTGCCAAGAGCTGTTATAGGCGCCTTCCACGGGATAATGTTTGATCTCACAGTTCCATTTGACAGATGAGAACACTGAGACTGAGAGAGGTTACATAATTTGTCCAGGGTTACAAAACTAGACTGAGGAAGAGCCAATGCAAAGTTTACCTTCAAAGTTTTATCAACAAAGGCATGATCTTGCTGAATAAATACCTGCTTGAAACACTTCATTCTTCCAAATAGTCTAAAACCTTACCTGCAGACTTGTTTTCACCTTTCATTTGTTTACTGATCTTAAAAAAAAGATAAGGAAAGGTTAAACTCCACGCCAACCCCTCTCCAAACGAGGATGTGTTCCAAGCCTTCTTGTTTTTGTCATCATCCCACATGGTGCAAGAGTGTCCACAGACTGATCGGTGACCCAATGAAAGCTCAGTCATTTTCCTGATGGCAGCCTGGCCCCAAGAAGGAGAGGTGTCTTTTTCTAATGACATGATCCCAAGAGTGACACAAATTTCATCCTGGAAGTGGAATACGGTCCCAGCAGAGGGAAGAAAGCCCTATGCAGTGCTGAGGAAAACCAGATGCACAGGGCTTAAGGGCTAGTGGTTGTTACGAAAACTGACCCTGGACGCGGAAGGCCCCGATTTCCCCTCTCTCTGCCTTTTACTGGTAAGATATGATTTGGTCCCAGTTCTTAATCTCTTAAATCTCAACCACAAAATGAGAGAATGATAGTACCAATCCAAAAGTTGTTGTTTCAATTACTCTTTTCTGAGAAGTCTAACCTGAGGCTGCCCTTCCTCCCTATGCCCAGTTTCTGAAGATGAAAGCAAGAAACCCTGATTCTGAAATATAAAAGTCTGTTTCTTTCCTAAGTGAACTTCACCACAACCCCTTGGCTTCTCCCCACCAGGGACTTGCTCCCTTTATCTCTGTAAAATATTTATTTCTTTTCTTCTGATTAACTTTCTTATCACCATTACGCTAAAAGAAAAGGTTACAGTCAGGTCATCAAATGCCAGTCTCTTGAAATGTCTATTTCTTCAAGAAGCTTTTCAAATTAAAAGAGAGCAGGAATTGGGCAATTTTTAGGAATCTAATTATAAAGCCATTATTATTATAGACAGAGGATTACAGACAGTGCTGATAACTCTGCTTGGAGACTTGAGCCTCCGCAGGGCTCAGGCCTACCCCCTTCTCAGTTCACAGGAAATGAAAGTTCCCCGTAAACCACTGGACTTTCTTGAGCATGGATATGACTAAAGATCCCACTAATGGATCTAGTGACTCTTTCACTGAATTAATGGAGTCAACCACATGACAGTCAGGTCATTAAGGCCTAGGAGCCTCTCTATCCCTCTCCTTCAGAGTCTTCACACCTTTTCAGTGGAGCACGTTTACCAGTATAAAAAAAACTTTGAGCACTCCCCCCTCAAAATATACGGGTATGTATATGCTTATAAATTACATAGCACCAATATATAACATAGTGCTATATACTAATTACCAAGTATGAATGAATTACAAGCATTATAAATATATACATATATATATATACACACACACACACACAAAATTTTCCAAGGTGATACTTTAGCCCATCCATGCTGCTGTAATAGATTATCATAGACTGGGTGAACAACAGAAATCTATAAACAAAAGAAATTTATTTCTCACTGTTCTGGAGGCTAGAAAGTTCAAGATCAAAGGACCAGCAGATGTGGGGTCTGGTGAGGTCCTCATAGATGGCCGTGTTCTCACTATAACCTCACAGGAACAAAGAAGCAAGGAATTGGGGCACCTGGGTGGCTCAGTTGGTTAAACATCTGACTTTGGCTCAGGTCATGATCTCACGGTTCGTGAGTTCAAGCCCCTCATCCAGCTCTGTGCTGACAGCTCAGAGCCTGGAGCCTGCTTCAGATTCTGCGTCTCTTTCTCTCTGCCCCTTCTCCACTTGTACTCTGTCTCTCTCCCAAAAATAAATAAACATTAAAAAAAGAATTTTTTTTAAAGAAGTAAGGAATCTGTGTGGGGTCTTTCTTACAAAGACACTGCCCCCACTCATGAGGGTTCTGACCTTACGACCTTATCATCTCCCAAAGATCACATCTCTACCACCATCACCTTGGGGGCTATACTTTAACATATGAATTCTAGAGAGGAACCCACATCCAGCCTCTAGCAGAAGATATAAAAACATCTCTAGGACCAATTATGTTCTTCTTGGGCCCTGATAGACCTCACAGGAGCCAGTTAGAGGCAACGGTTCAAACTTCCTGGAGAACTTGTTTTTCAAATGAAAGTTCTCCAGGCCTCAGCCCTAGAAGCTTTAATTGGATTGTTCTTAGGGTTGGCCCCAAACCCATCCACTCCCTGAGCTCTCAGGCTGACTCTGACTCCAGTGCTCAAAGAGACTTCAAAACCCCTGGTCCAGACCCTCTATTTGGCTACCTTTTTCATTTCATCCCTATGGCCCTACTGTTAGCTACCTCCCACCTCCTGGAGACCCTCTTGATTCCCTACATAAATTAAAAACAATTAAACAATAATAATAGCTGCCATTTAGTATTTCCTGCTTGCCAGGATTGCTCTACCTCTTTCCATTACCCCCTGTAATCTGACCAGGTAGACACCAGTAGTCCCAGTACAGATGAAAGAAAAAAACTAAAGCTCAGAGCATTCATGTCTTGCCCCAGGTCACCCAGTTAGTAAGTGACAGGCCAGGCATTTGAACTGAGATCTGTCTGATTCCAAAGACTGGACTTTTGACCACTGAGTATGCTGCCTCCAAAACAGTCACTACATTTCCTGAACCTCTACTATGAACCAGGCACTTGGCTGGACGTATCTGCTTTTGTACCGAGATGATTCTCAGTCCACAAATTCTGATGTATAAGAAATGTCTTTACTCTCTGTAAGCCATCTGAATTACGGACTCCAAACTCCTATTTTTCAAGCCCTCCCTGATTTCCTCTTTCCTCCCCAGCCCCACCCCCATTGTGTCACAGTTCCTATTCAGACACAGCAATACCTAGGCCTGGGGGTGGGCGTGGCACCTGGTTCTCTGTTATTCATCCCCCCCCAGGTGGCCACTGAGGGGCCTGTCCTCCCTGTCTTCCATGACCTCTTAGCAATGAAGGCTCAATGCTGTCCTACCTCACACCAGGCACAGGGGGCATCTTTTTACCCATCTGCCAGCACCACATAGGTGCTTCCTCCGTGGGTTCTTACCAGCTTCCAGCAGGGTCTCTGTGAAGCCAGGGACGGTCTCCTCTGCCCTCAGACCTATGATCTTTTCATCTCCACTGGCTTGCAAAGCCCAAGAGACTCTCTCTGGTAATGAGAAGGTGGGGGGTGCTCCTGCTCCCTTTAAAACATGTTTACCCTTGGGGTGCCTGGGTGGCTCAATCAGTTAAGCAAATGACTCTTGATTATGGCTCAAGTCGTGATCTCACCGTAATGAGATCGAGCCCCATGCTGGGCTCCACACTGGGCATGGAGCCTGCTTGGGATATTCTCTCTCTCTCTCTCTCTCTCTCTCTCTCTCTCTCTGTCCCTTCTCCACTCATGCCCGTGCTCTCTTTCTCTTTTTCTCAAAATAAATAAATAAATATAAAACCAAAGCAAAACATGTTTACCTCTTTGCTTATCTTTCTTGGTTATAATTCGCTTGTCCTAGGTCCTAAGTTTGGGGAAGACAAAGGATTTGTAGAATTCTCTCTACTTTGCCCTTCTTAGAAGTGGAAAGGGGAATGGGGTGGGGGAGGGGAGATGTTGGGAGAAAAATAATATGAAGTTAGTATTTCAAAGTATTATCTCAGGCTCATATTATCCCAGTTTATAGGTGAGGAGATCATTAAGGTTAAGTAACATTTTGCTCGGCTAGTAGATAGTAGGCCCAGCATCCTCAGGCTCTGGCAACCTCATTCTCTGTGAAGCCCTCCCCTCTTCCCTGCCAGGAGTCTCCCTGGCCAGCTCTGAGGAAACACAACAGAGCTTGCACATTAAAACCACCAGAGGAGGGTGATGGGGCAAAGACAGGCAGGCGGAGCATGGGCAGACAGGAAGCAGACATCTCTCATCCTATCCCAGCCCGGGAGAGCCTCGCAAAATGAGTTGGCATATGATGATAGCAGAGAAAGTTTTTGGTGAAGCAGGGACTTACAACAGCTAGAACTTTGAAGCCTTCTTCCCGTGTAGAAAGTGGTAAGAGGGTGTACTCTGGAGAAATTTGGGAAGGAAGGGTCTTGGTATTCCGAAGCCACTTGGATTCACTGGTATCTTGATGGGTTAATTTGCAGAGCAGATGCCCAACTTATCTAACCGCCTACTCAGCATTTCCAGCTGAATGTCTGAGAGGCATCTCAGACTCCACAGGGCCAAAGCTGATCGCCTAATCTTGCTCCACCAAACCTGTTCCACTCACAGCCTTCCCCACCTCGGCTGATATCAACCCCATTGTGCACTTGCCCGATCCAAAGTCCTTGAAGTCATCCTCAGTGCCTCTCTTTGCCTTGTAGCTCACATTCCAGTAGTCAGGAAACTCTGTTGCACCCATCTTCCAAATATACCCAACACCCATCCACCACTCCTCAATTCCACTGTTAACCATGCTGAACCAAGCTACCATCACTTCTCACTGGATCACTGCAATCGCCTCCTCACACATGTCCCCCGCTTGCACCTTGCTCATTTATAATCTGTTCTTGGCCTTGCAAACCAGAATGATCTTTTGAAAATGTAATACAAATCATGTCACTCTTCTCAGTATGATTTCCTGTCTCTCAGATCATAAAAGTCAACATCTTTACAATGGTATCTCCTTGCTCATTGGCTTCTTTGTTATTCCAGGAACAGATCAGGCATGTTCCTACCTCAGGACCTTTGCACTAGCTGCTCTGGCTATCTGAAGCTCTCTTTCCCAAGATGTCCACAGAGGCAACTCACTGAAATACTTGTTTAAAGTTCAACTTTCCAACAAGGCTCACCCTGACCATTCTATTTAAAATCACTACCTTCCCCCAGCCCCTATATTCTGCTATACTTTCCTTTTTTCCATAGTTCTCATTGCACTCTACAGTCTACATAAATCTCTTATTATGTCTATTGTCTATCATCTGACTTCTCCTGCCTTCAATGGTATGTAAGCTTCACAAAGACTAAAATCTTGCTCTGTTTTGTTCACTTGTATGCCCCAAGTGCCTAAAACAGTGCCTGGCACATATTAGGTATGCAGGGGAAAAAAGCTGAACAAATGAACTTGAAATAAAACTAGAGACCCAAGGAATATCACAAGAGTCTTACACAGTAGCATTTCCTCTGCCTGACTTCTCAGCCCTCTACATTAATTAGCACAGAAGAGTTTTTTCTAGGATCATCTCCCAATGGGGTCCCCAGCAAAGGCATCCATTCCTGAATCTTTGCCACTGCATCAGCTCCTTCTTACCCTGAGGTTAGAGCTTTTCTGCCCCCTTCAGCTATAGAAACATTATAGCTTTGACTTGAGGCACCAGCCATTCTGCTAAATTCCACAGATAATGGACCCTCCGGCAGCTCTCCACCTGGACGACCCCTTCCCTTTTTCTTTGTGCTTAGTCTGCAATTTGAAATACCACTTCCATGAACCAGCATCCCCTCTGTCAGAGGGAAAGCTAGGCCACTGTGTGGGAGCCACTGATCCCTGACTCTTGACAGAATTTCCCAACACAACACATTAACCTAAATTGATTAATTTGGAACTATGACCTTGGCCAAAGAAGATGAGAATACATGACAAGACATTTGATGTTCAAAATGTATCAGGATTTTTAAAAAGCTTCTGTAAATCAACTTTTTTGGTAAGAGATATAGATTTGGGCCTGTGCGGGGAGGGGGTAGTAAGAGAAGTGGACACTGGGTAACATGGTCAGATGTTAATTATTAATGAGCAGGCTTCCCTGACAAAGTATCAATAGGCAATCTGGTCTCTTTAACTTCAGAAATTAGCAAGAAGACCTCGGACCCCGGGTGAGACAGGAGAAATGGAAAGTCCCCTGTGTATCTCTGTTTTCTTGGTTTTGTGTGTCTTTATCCAATCAAGTGCCCATGGACAAAGCCTGGGACTAGGTAAGTGCCTGTCTTTTCTGCAGAAATGGGCATGGATTTTCTTTCTTAAATGTGTGTCACAAAGAACATTTGTGGGACAAATTTACTGAGTGTTCTTGATGGTGTGGGACAGAACTTGATTCTATTAGTGGCGTCACAGGTCACAGAGACATCGCTGTTCATGCAGGACTAGAATTTTAGGAGATCTGTCTGGGGGTAGAAGTCTAAAAGTACTTGTGGCTTGCACTGAATTCTCTCCTTCATGTCTGATTCAGAACCCGTCATGTTAAGACTTGGGCGGAGAATGATCTCAGAGAGTTGGGGATCTTTCCGGAAGTTAATTTGGCATCTAATTTGTGGTTGGGGAGCACAGCCTGCAATGAAATGCTCCATTTTGCTGAGATTGACTGATTGCCAGCCAGCTCAGTGGAGAGAGATATTTGTAGAGTTCTGTTTCTGGTCAGGTCTAAAGAAGAGAT
Organism: Crocuta crocuta; assembly: GCF_008692635.1. Taxonomy (NCBI): domain Eukaryota; kingdom Metazoa; phylum Chordata; class Mammalia; order Carnivora; family Hyaenidae; genus Crocuta; species Crocuta crocuta. Next base: position 15,021,269 of record NW_027527920.1, on the reverse strand, counting down.
CACGTTGCATATTTACTAGACTTCATGTTTTTCTGCCCAAGTTTTACTCTGAGATGGAGGAATCCAACGGCAGTCACACCTATTTGATTTATAAATTTATCAACTTGATTGATGGCCAAAGGCAGATCCAATTTCTTGACCAGGTAGGTGGATTCCAGGTTCCTGGCTAAACAGTGTATTGGATCAGTAAATGATGGATATGAAGTAAACTGAACAGGTTGGCCAAATTAGACAGGTATTTGGGATTTATGTGTGTGTGCTGGTTACTGGTCAGGAGCTAGTCACTCTAAGGAAAAGGCTTAGATTTTTCTTTCCTCAAAGACTGTCTTTGGAAGGAGCTCCAAAAGCCTTGAGAAACAGGAATTTAGTAACTAAGAGTATACCTGAAAATTCTAGAATCTTTTGTTTCCCCTACAAGAAAAAAAGGCCGTCGATTATTTTATTATTATTTTGTATCCTACATCAATATTTATTGGTAGCACCAATTATTACCATTTACTGAGAATTTTCTGTGCCAAGCACTATGCTGATTTTTTGCATGCATCATCTCAGGTGTAAAGCCATGTCCAAATGTGACAATAATGATATGGAGCCAGCCAGGCAGAATAGCTGATAATTTTCATTCTCTGGGTTGACAGGGATTTTGTTAAAGGGCCTGTCCTGATATTCTTCCCAGAATGTTGTTTTTGTTTATTTTCCATAGATCTAGAAAAGCGTCTATATCATAACTACTCAATGAATTTTCATAGTCAGAACCTGCATCCCAGAAGCCTCCATTGTGTACCCTCCCCCCCTTGAGCCTTAACAGAGAGTATTTTGTCTTTGGGAGAACTTTTCATTTACGGAACTATATAGCATGCTCACTTCTGCTTCTGGCTTTTTCCTCAACATTATCCTGGTGAGATTCATCTAGGGCACACATATGTGGTTGTGACTTGTTCATTCCTTTGGGTGAACATACTTCCCTTTGTTCTTCCACTGTGCTGTTATTGGCCCAGACTATTTAGCGGAGACCTGGAGGTTGGAAGCCATCAGTGCCAAGAAGGAGGCTGAAGGGCAGGATGGCCTCCCCCAGGTTGCTGGGCGTCCAGATTTCCTTCAACAGCTCTTACGGTGCTCAGCTGCTGCCTTTCCCGGGGTCTGGTTTGTCCAAAAGCTGAGGGAAGCAGCCATGATTAGCAAGAGGGTTCTTTCGGGAAAGGGATCAGAGTCAGGAGGCCTCCTGTTCCTTTGAGAGCAGAAACTCTGGGCAAAATTCTTCCTGCAAAGAGTGAGCCAGCTCTTGTGTGGATGAGGCTGGTGTGCCGTCTTCCAAGGTATTGCAATAAAACTAAAGAACAAGTCAAGAAAATAGCGATTCCTGATTTTTGCAATCTTCCTGAGAATAATTTTGTCTTACAGAGAAGAGGCATATTAAAATGATCTGTTCTGGGTGTCAAATACATGAAGTATCCAAGTCTAATAAAGGAGATAGGATGTGTATGCAACATTTTCTCAGCGGGAACATGGAATGTGCTGAGTACCACCAGAGAGGAGTACAGTGGATTGAATGCTTGTATCCCCCCCATATTCGTGCTGAAATCCGAACCCCAATGTGATATATTATGTGCAGCCTTTGCTCATAAGGATGAGCCCTCTGAATGGGATTAGCACCCTTCAAAAAGGGATTCCAGAGAGCTTGTTCTTTTTCCAGCATATGAGGAAATCAGGAACCAGACTCTTGCCAGAACCTGGCTGTGCTGGCACCCAGATCTCATATACCTCCAGCCTCCAGAATTGTGGGAAATAAGTTTCTATTGGTTACAAGCTACCCAGTCTGTGATAGTTTGCTAGAGAGGCCCAAACTGGTGAAGACAAGGGGTGGGCAGAGGTGCAGAAGACGCACACTCCCACGTGTGGGGCTCAGGGAAGGCTCTGAGGAGACCTGCAGCATTTGAGAGGGTCTTGTGCAGGGTGGAGGGGAACCTGGACCAAAGAGAAGGAGGCTTTCCTTGTGCATGAGAAAAAGTACAGAGCCAGTAAAGTCCATGTGTTTTTCAAGCCCAAACACCTCCCCAAAACAGGCCCTGTGGGATGAAGAAAAGAAAAGCAAACTGTAGGTAGGAGTGGACAGCAGCATTGGGTCACAACTGCCACCGACTGGAAACAACCGGAATGCCTCACAATGTACTATCCAGCTAGCACTAAGTCGGTCTTTAAACAAGCCTTGTCTCAAATAACTAAAGTACTAAAAGTTCCAGAAACCTTTGGGGCTAATACAGATGGAATACACAAACAAAAGGCTTAATACTGGCCCTTGGGAGCTCATAATGCAACACCAGGGATATTAACCTGGTATGAGGGTGGGTTTCTGTGAGTCTGGATGCCTCCTCAGATGGCACCGGAGGCCATGTGTATGTGTCCTTTGGGTTGGGGAGAGAGGTCATATTTTGGCGGATTATCAAAGAGAGCTGTGACCTCCATAAAGTTAAATGGCAACTGGTCTTGAGGCTTTTAAAATTAAGTATGAGGAGAGGAACCTGGGTGGCTCAGTCCATTAAGCGTCGGACTCTTAGTTTCAGCTGAGGTCATCATCTCACCATTTTGTGAGTTCAAGCTATGCATGGGGCTCAGTGCTGACAATGCAGAGCCTGCTTGGGCTTCTCTGTTTCTCTCTCTTGCTCTGCCTCTCCCCCAGTCCCCACTCCTTGTCTCTCTCAAAATAAATAAATTTTAAAAAAATAAAAATTAAAAATAAGTACAAGTAAATTCTATAAGCAATAAAGTGGAGAAAAAAACAGGACTGAATAACCTACTTATTGAATCGCAACTGTGAAAAAACTATGTATATGTATATCACCAGTGATTCGAAGTATATTTAAAGATATATTTAAAGGCCATATTTAAAGATATATTTAAAGGCCATAGAGTATGTGTGTTTTTTTAAGTATAAGTAAAAGAAAAAAAAGAAAAAAAATCCTGGGGGTGCCTGGGTGGCTCATTCAGTTGAGCGTCCAACTCTTGATTTCGGCTGAAGTCATGATCTCATGGTTCGTGAAACTGAGCCCCACATCAGACTCTGTGCTGGTGGCTCACGGCCTGCTTGGGATTCTTTTTCTCTGTCCTCTGTGCTCATGCTCTCTCAAAATAAATAAATAAACATTTTTTTAAAGTCCTGATTAGCTGCAGTTAGATTGTCTTGGATTTGTTGTCCAAAGAGGGCCACTGGGAAAAGCCACACCTTGCACGATGCCTTCAGGCCTGCCACCTCCACTATCATACGCCCAGGCCCAGAATTCTTCCCCCAGCAGGATGTATGAATCCCTGATAGGCCTCGACAATGGCAGGGAAGGGCATTTGTGAGAAAAGTTTCCGGTGATATCCAGAGGTGGAGCTCGTTCATTGGGAGTGTCCAGGGAGAGGAATCCACAGGCCAGCCCCCCTCATGCTAGTGAGACTCTATCTTCTCTCTGCTGAAGGGAAGATCCCATCTGCTGCCAGGCGCCCTGGCTCAGCCCCTCAAGCCCTCCTGAGGGCAAGACGCAGGAGAGGACAATCCTGAGGGAACCAGAAGGCAGCCTGTCTTCCATGCTGCTTGCCTTTCACATGAGACCCAGGGCTTGAGCCCTTATTCTTTAATTCTGGGTCAGGTGAATAGTACATTTTCAAAAAGAAACTGATTACTGAAGGAAGTGGCCTGGGAACAGACTCGGGCATGTGAATCACCAAGTGAGTAATCCAGCCAAAAGCCAAGTGGCCAGTACAGAGATCCCTGTGGCAACCCCCTCCCACCTGTTTCGCCACACCAGCTGCCATGGTACTGGGCCTCACAGGCAGGTCATCAGGGAGGGGAAAGGAGGGCAGGGCGGGGGCTGGTTCACAGACAAGGCTGAGCAGTCCCAGTTACACTGCCCATGGGAACAGGGCCACGCTGACCTCAGCCTGGGCTGTCCCTCACCCTCCTGTGCCCATGCAGGGCAGAGGGCACAGCCATTTGCACAGCCAGGAAGGAGGGTGGCTGTGCTCAGGTTCCCAGGACAGTGTCCATTTTAGAGAGGGACCCTCTCAGCTGGGGATTGGGGTCCACCCCCCTAGGGAAAGGGTCTCGCCAGGGCAGGGCAAGACACCTGGATCCCTGACAAGCAGGCTGGGGGTCATGGCTGGACTTCAGCCCCAGTGTGGAAACTAGAGTGATGGGAGGGAGCCCTGCCAGTGCAGCAGGGAGGGGAGCTCACACTCAGGCACCAACCGAAGGCAAGGAGACAAACTTGCCTTGACTCCTCCAAACTTTCAGTGGCTCCTCCACATGGAAAGATCAGGGGTGCCAGCCATGCTAGTCAAGAGGAGGTGCAATTCATAGACACAGCCACAAGGTAGCACAGTGAGGACCTCGCCGGTTCAGGGTTTCAGGAGGGGATTTCAGGTCTGGGAGAATCCAAGTTTCTGGATGACTCTGGAAAACTAAGGGCTGTTGGCTAACCTCCCTTTCCTCTCTTTTTATTACTCTATTTCCAGAAACACTCACAGTTTTGATCTTTCCACAGTGATGTTTTGGGGGTAGGTATGGGAAGGAGTAAAGAGAAAATCAAATGCTTTAAAGGGGAGCCTCCGTGTCTCTCCAGAGCATTTTCACTTCCACATACACAAGTTCACCACTACTTGTGGCACAGCTATTCCATGAAGTGTTGTGTGGCCATTAAGAATAGTGCTGATGAAGGGGCGCCCGGGTGGCCCAGTCGGTTGAGTGTCCAACTCTTGATTTCAGCTCAAGTCATGATCTCAGGGTCATGGGATGTAGCCTGTGTCCGGCTCTGTGCTGAGTGTGGAGCCTGCTTGGGATTCTCTCTTTCTCTCTCTCTCTCTCTTTCTCTCTCTCCCCCTCTGCCTCTCTCCCCTGCTCACACTCTCTCTTGCTCTCTAAGAAAATATAAAAATAAATAGTTCTGATGAAGATACGGAAGTGGCAACACTGAATAGTATTTATAGTATTTATCTTACGCAGGGAAAAGGCAGGATACCCAAGTGTGTGTCCTGTGATTACAACACTGAAAACATGTGTGAGGAAAAGAATGCTACTAGAAAATGTACAAGAATGTTTATACTTCAATTGAATTTATACCTAAATTTTTGTTTCTTCCAATTTTTTTATGTTATAGTGTGTGTGTGTGTGTGTGTGTGTGTGTGTGTGTGTGT
>NW_027527920.1:14915837-15015970 GCF_008692635.1 Crocuta crocuta | reverse complement strand
TGCACTTTAGTGTACATCAGAGTCTTATTAAATTTATTTATTTATTTATTTATTTATATCTCATTAAATTTATTAAGTAAGTAAATCTTATTAAAGTAAGATTCCTGGACCCCCATCTGCAGAGTTTCTAATTCAGTGGGGACTGGGGCAGACCCGGGAATTTGCGTTTCTAACACGTTTCCAAGTGCTGTAGCTGGTCTGGGACAATGTCTGGACAACCACTGATAAAACAAAAAAAGCTACTCACTCAATGGCAAAACAACGTTTGAACCCATGTGTCCTGACTTTCAGGCTCAGGGCTCTTCCTGCAGAAATAACGCAGGCCTCTGAGGCAAACCTGGCTTCATTTCCGAGTTTCCTGATAGGGAAGGGGGAGGGATCCACATTGATTGATCCTGGATTTTGACCTCCCGCAGGGGTAGCCATAGCCCAAATAATACAAACCCCATGACAGTCATACAATTTATTCCTCCAAAATAAAATATGGGCATGCCAAAAAGAAAGTGATTCTTGAAATGAAGAAAAATCCCCAAGCTGATACTTACTTGTAATTGGTGGAAAAATACTAGTTGCAATAGCTAATTAACCATACACAGTGAACCCCTCCTTGGCAGGCCTGAAAATAGGATCAAGAAAATTCTTTTCAGATGAGCTGGGCATTTCCAAAAGCTGGGCAGAGCTGTGGATTCTCAGTTGACTAGGGCTGGCCTTTCTGACTGTGAAAAACTTTCCGGTGACAAATGTTCCAGCTTCCCTGTCCCTAGAGAATCCAAAATGGTGAAAACAACAACATAACTGCTTTCTACCGAAACAATAACAAGATCAACAGCAGCACGTTATAGCACTTATTAACCACCTAGTGTGTACCAGGCCCCACAGTCAGTACAAAACCACATCCCTGAAGTTACAAAAATGAAAAAGCACATTTCATTTCATCAAGGAGCTTTCCAACCAACGGGGCCTCTGGCTCCCTACAGCTGCACGTGTGTGTGTGTGTGTGTGTGTGTGTGTGTGTGTGTGTGTGTGTGTGTGTATGTGTGTAGATTAGAGATTGGGAGAAATATAATTTGGGTACAATGTGATAATTGTACAAATAATGTTAGATATAAAACACCACAAGGTCATGAAGCGGAAAGGTTAGCTGGGAACATAGAGGAAGTGATGGTTAGGTTGAGTTTGGAAGGAAAAGATGTGGAAAGATGTTGCAAGCAGAAGAAAAAGCATAAAGTAGTCTTGGAGACTTGCAAAAAGATAATGAAATTAGGAATCCCTGAGGCCCTTGCCTGTGGCTGGGGGGCAGGGAGGCCACATGAAAAGAAAGGGCCAGAGGGGAGGGCGTCCAAGGCCGTGCTAAGGAGTTTGGTCCTCACCCTGGAGCACAGAGGCCACCACTGAAACTGGTGTTTGAAAAAAGGAGGAATAAGGCTTCTGGCTGCTTTTTTTTCTGCTGAGTGGATGGCTTTATCCCCTTAGCCTGACACCGCAGCCGCTCTGTGGTGGAAAAGACAGGGGTGGGCTCAGAAGCTACCAGCTCTACTACATCACCTGGCAGGCACCCACAAACACTCAGATCTTCCTCCCAGGCAGGCCCCAGCCTCAGGCAAGTGTCTTTGAAGTTTTTGTGTTAAGTGCCATTCCTAAGTAGGAGGAATTTACACCAGTGAAATGAGACGGAACACATAATAGAAACCTGAAGAGGAATCTTCCATTTAAAAAAGTACTGTATTCTAAGTCCGGAAAGAACCATTTGGAAATTCCACGTTGTACTAGCTTTTAGACCCATAGCAATTTCAACTTGAAAAACTCATTCCCACCCACATGATACGGCTTGCTTCTTACAACTTCCCTGTAAAGAATGTTTCCTGGGCAGGTATCAGTATGCCCAGTTTGAGATGTAAACGTTCAGCAAGCAAAGACCACCAGGAGCATGCTTAGAGTCAAAAGAAAGGTTCATTTCCCTTACTGCAGCAAGAAAGGACACACCCCAGAGAAACCCTGGGGTATCCTGATGTGAGATGGGGGGGGCGGGCAGGAAGGTGAAGGTGGGGCTAGTGTGGGACTTGCTACAAGAGCAACATTCACTGCTGTTAGTCCAAAGAGGGGGACATTTAATCACATTTTCAATTTCTGTGTGGCCTCCTCTCTGTCTTGTTGCGAACACAAACCTAGATAAAGTCCTGGTGACACACTGTAACATTGTATCCTTGTCTACCATTGGGAACATCAGGGTCTGGCTGCCCAGAGGGCACTGCTGTGTTTAGTTCTCATGTTCTCACGCCCCAGGAAACCCAGGGAATGTTCCACCGCGCCAGCTGCATAGCCCCTCTGGGTGGCCACGTCCACCGTCTGTGCCTCTGATTTCCCATGAGTGGCATGCAGGGTTCCTTCCAGCACTGACAGCTTGGGTGTCACCAGGACTCATTGAGAGGTCGCTGCAGTGCCCTGAGACCTTCAATGTCTGCTTCATCTGATGTCAGCCATTTAAAGGTTAACCGGAGAGAAAAATATGAAAGCCAAGTTCTGTCCACTTTAAACCGGAAACATTGTCCCCTCCCTTAACCCTAGAGTGACTCAATTGCCTGGAGCAAATCAAAGATTCCCGAACAGCAGGAGCACAAAGGCACAATTCTGTAAGAACAATCCAAGCAGTAAATGACGATTAGACCACTTCTTTCCCAATGGTGTTTCCCACAGGGCCAAGCACACATGTGGGCTTGCCTGAAGGGCAAGGGGCAGGAGAAGCCTCCCAAGGCCCCTGGGAGCCTCACTGATGCACGTTTCTGGTGATGCCGGTGTCCCCCTCAGAGCCCACTTGGGTATCCTGGCCTTCAGAGCTACCCTGCTATGGATGTGAGTGCCAGGGAAGCCTGGGACACACTTCCAGCCTCTCCGGGCCCAAGCACCTCTAACCAAAAGCTTGCCCCGCCCCACACTTACTATGAGTGATGGCCACTTCCTCAGAGGCCCAGGAGGAAACCTGTGTCTGGACAAAGTCCCAGTCCCTCTTATCTCAGCATCCTTCACAGTCCTTGGTTCCCCAAAGTCAAGCTCACAAACGAGGTGCAACCACAAACACCGGTAGCTCTAAGAAAGGAGAGGCTCCATGATTCCGAGACTGCAAATTCTGGGCCAATTTAAGATAACCAAGGGTACTTTTAAAGAGCTAAAATGTTTTTATTCACCCAAGAATCCTTTAGGTACAGAATTACTTTCACAAACTGAGCTGGACTCTCTTAGACCTCTCTGAAGCTTGGTGATACCCAGGGAACACCTGAGAAATCTCCTTTCACAAGATTCTCTCTGCTGCCTATGACATAGGCCTTGCCATGATTCCATGACCAGGTCCTCCGGCATGTAACTGTCCATGCCCTGGCCTCCACCTTCATGCCACAGAGAGAGACTCCCATCCCTGAGATTCATGATAAGGATGGGTGATGTTGAATTGGGAAGAGCTGGAGGAAAGACTCAGGAGGGAGGGTTGGGTGTCAGCCTGCCCACTTGCCCCAGAAAACACCTCAATGATCCATTCAAGCAGAGAAGTCCATACTCGAAGGATGACGTCTAAGGCATGGATTTACTCCCAGATTTACCCACACACTAGCTCTTGGCCTGGCCTGTGCTAGGACTCCCACAATGTCAGCATCTGTCCAGTCCACCAGAGTGCTGCCATAACAAAGGGCTCAAACCGCAGAAATGTCTTTTCCTGTAGTTCTGGAGGTTAAAAGTCTTAGATCAAGGGGTTAGCAGAGTTGGTTTCTTCTGAGGCTTCTCTCCTTGGTTGGTAGTTGCCCATTGTCTCCTCTTTATCTTCACATAGTCTACCTCTGTGATCTACAGACTTCACATAGTCTACCTCTCCTTTTTTCTAAACCATATGGGTTTAGGGCCCACACCAGTGACCTCATTTAATCTTAATTACCTCTTTAAAGACCCTGGCTCCAGAGATGGTCACACTGGGACATACACAGAGGGTTAGGACTTCAACATATGAATTTGGGGAGGGTTGGGGGAGAACATCCAGCCAACACTTTCAAGGCCCTGCTCTGACCTGGGTCCTGGGCCACGTACCGGGGACACTACTTCAGCAGCCTCCCCAGTGGCTTCAGGGTTAGAAAAAGAGGTTTACAAATACACATGAGATTGAAAAGTGAGTAGTAAGTCTGCGTGCTCTGAATCAGGTCCAAACAGGGGAGCCTTTGCCATGGGGGTGCAGGAAGTCACGGCCCAGCTGAGAGGCCCAGGAGCCAGCTGGCAGCTGGTGGGGGGAGGGGTGCAGCCGCTTTCAACAGCATGATTAAGACTTTCTGGCAGCACGAGTAATAACTGGCAGGAAACCAAGGAGGAGCCATTTATCTGGCTCATATAGCGGGTAAGTGATAAAACTTAGCCTCTGGCGCGGTGCCGGAAAGACCCATCATCGGTGCTGGAGTGCGCTCAGTGTGAGCCTCTACAATGGCTCTCTCTGGCTCTGAGAGGCCATTTTCCCACACAAGCTGTCTTCAGCCAGGCTGTTTCCTAGACGCGCCCTGGCCTCAGCCAAGGAGAAAGGGTCAGCTGCCATTTCGTCCTGGGTGCCTGTCTCCCTTTGTCTTCACCCCCTGCAGACCTAAAAGGAATGTCAACCTAAAAGGATGGTCAACCCCGCCCCCCCCCGCCCCCCTCCCAGGGACAAGGCAGGACTGGGAAGATAAACACTGAGCCTCCTCTTCATATCTGGGCACTGGCCCCTGGTAGAGGCAGGAAATAAACCATCCACTCCTGAGGGAGACTCTGGGTAACAGAAGAGAACTGGATTTGGAGTAGCTATTTCACTTACCAGCAGGTGGCCTTGGGCAATGGGCTCTAGGCCTCAGCTACTGGGGGGGAGGGACTGTTACAGACCCCACAGTACTGTTGGGAGGATGGAATGGGCTCTCACGAGGGAAGCATTTCACATCTATGTATTGTGAGCCATAAACAAACATTTGTAAGCATCTACCATTTACTAAGTCATCTGACCAATATAATACCTACCTGATTTATGTACTACCCCCAACATTTTTCCCACCTTCTTAAAAAAACATTTTAATGTTTATTTTTGAGAGAGAGAGAGAGCAGAGAGAAAGGGAGACACAGAATCCGAAGCAGGCTCCAGGCTCCGAGCCGTCAGCACAGAGCCCAATGTGGGGCTCAAACTCACAAACCATGAGATCATGACCTGAGCTGAAGTTGGACACTTAACCTGCTGAGCTACCCAGCGCCCTCTCCCAACCTTTTATTACAAAAGTATTCGAGTATAGAAAAAGCTGAAAGGATAGTATAATGAGTTACTGTATTTTCTCTAGATAGGTTTAAGATTTGTTAACATCTTAGTATATTTGCTTTATCTCTCTATATATGTATGTTTATATGTGGTGTATGCATTGCAGAACCATTTAATTCTTTCTCTCTCTGTATGTGTGTGTGCATATACATATATATATACATACATATATACATATATATATGTATCTTATCCCTCTCTCTCTCCCATATATATATATGAGCCAAGTGTTCCATGTCACTTGGGGACCTCTCATCCATGGCACCTGGCTCATTGCTCTTTCATTATCTGCCAACATATCTCTCTTTCCTCCAGACTATGAGACCTGAAGGGCAGGGGCAAGTCTTAGTCACCACTGTATCCCCAAGACCCTCACAGGCCTGGCATGGAGTAGGCTCATAGCAAATGACCATTGAGTATATACTTCCTCATCAAAGGACTAAGTAACACACATTTTAAAAAAATGTTTAATGTTTATTCATCTTTGAGAGAGAGAGAGAGAATGTGTATGAATGGGCAAGGGGCAGAGAGAGGGGGGGACACAGAATCTGAAGCAGGCTCCAGGCTCTGAGCTGTCAGCACAGAGCCCAACATGGGGTTCGAACCACAAGATCATGACCTGAGTTGAAATTAGATGCTCAACTGAATGAGCCACCCAGACACCCATCTTTTTTCTTTTCTTTAAAATTTTTCTTTAATGTTTTATCTATTTCTAGGAGAGAGAGAGAGAGCGTGAGCAGGGGAGGGTCAGAGAGAGAGGGAGTCACAGACTGAAACAGGCTCCAGGCTCCGAGCTGGCAGTCAGCACAGAGCCCAACGCGGGGCCGGAACCCACAAACCGCGAGATCATGACCTAAGCGAAAGTCGGACGCTTAACCGACTAACCCACCCAGGCGCCCCCCTTCTTTTTTAAATAAATGAGTTTTAAGTCATTTCCTTCAGCAAGTTTCACGTCCTTGCTGGAGAAAATGGAAAAACATCCCAGAGGTACAGGAAAACCATTTCAGGCCCCGCCCTACTTCCCCATCTAAAAACACATTTAAAAACACAGGGACTCTAAAGTCACTCGGGACTCTTCATTAAGGCCGCAGTCAACATCTGTGACAAAGCTATCGATTGGCAAGGAAGGGATGATCCCCAGACCACAGTCTGCTCTAAAAAGTACACACATAGGGGCCCATGGAAGCTGGCTCTGCTCCCATTATGGCCCTTACAGAAGTGACTCTAAGTCCTTTGGGTTTCCACAGAACCAGGAAACCACTTTCAGACTAGGGAGAGTGGGAAGGGGGCATGCACATAACGTGTGTGTTGTCTTCTTGCCTGTAAATTTCCCACAATGTCGGCTGCTTTAATAGGAGTTTTAAGCTTCCCCCAGCTTCAGATGGTGCTCTCTAAAGCAAAGCTTCTCAAACTTTAATGTGCGTGCAAATCATCTGGGGAGCTTACTAAAATGAATGTTGTGTTTCAGTACATCTGGGATAGGCTCCAAGATCGTGCATTTCCAATAAGCGACCAGGTCATGCCAGTGCAGCTGGTCCCCAAACCACACTTTGAGAAGCAAGTTTTGAAGAACATAAAATAGCTCCTCATTTACTCAGTGATTTAGTATTTAGCACCTACAGCTCTGTATAAGGCAGCGTGCTAGCACTGGAGGCACATGGAAATGGGAAGAAATATAAAGACAAATAAGACATAATTTTTTGCTTCAGCTCAGCTGGATATGCCTAATTACTATGTCTAGCATTTTGCTTCAGTTGGCTTAATTCTTACGGCCACCTATAACCTATAATGTGTGTGTTGTTTTTCTCCTTTCACACGTGAGGAACTCGGAGCACATACAGCCTAATTGCTTTGTCCAAATGAGGAAAAGGACGCGATGAGATTTAAACTGAGCTCTACTTAACTCCAAGGCCTGTGTCTTTCCCCGCCCATGCACCTTTCTGACAGCTGGTCTTGATGAACTTCTTATTGAGTCCTCTTGACAGTGGGAGGGCAGGGAGAGCCCTGGAAGCAGACTGGCAGTAGCCCTGGGGGCGGGGCATGGGGTCCTGAATAAGGACCAGTGGGGGGCGGGGATTAGAAACCAGCAGCTTGCTCTAGAGTTTTCTACTTATTCCAGGTAATATACTGTGCTAACGTGGTAGACTGGACAACCACACTGGCAAAACTTCAGCCACGAAATATGGCATGAACTCTGTCACCAAATGGCTGTGTGACTTTGGATAAATCACCACCCTCACCTAGACGCTCTGTTTGTTCTTTCCTCTCTGACAAAGGTCTTCCGGCTTCCCTTTTTGTTATGTCCCCACTCGGGGGTCCCTCAGCCCCAGCTTGTTAGCTCAGGACCAGGAGTTTCTGGAGCTCACCCTGCAGCCCCTTTCCTCTCTTCCTTCCTATCATCACACACATTGCCAAGCGCGTACCCTGCCCCGGACCCTGTGCCCGGGGCTGGGGATGCAAAGGCAATAAGATACATTCCCTCCCTCAAAGAAGAGATCCAAATTAGACCAAAGGTATGGAGCAGAATGGCCTCATCAGGCCCCAGGCATGCAGTGCAGAGCACCTAACTCAGCATAGGCAGGGGTGAGCAGGGGCGGGCAGGGACGGGCAGCTGCCCCGAACACGAAGGCTTCCCTGGGAGAGTCCACTTTATCCCCCAGCAACTCTGGGAGGTGAGTGCTACTGTCCCCATTTTAAAGGTAAGGAAAAGGAGGTTTACAGAAGTCACGTGACTGGCACAGAGTTGCACAGTTAGTAAGGATTAAGTAAGCTGACGTGCCCACAAACACTTGGCAGAGCATCCGGCAAGTAGTAAATGAATGGGAACTAAAACGCCTCTTGTAAATGGCAGAGCAGGGAGTAGGAACCAGTTAGCCTCCTCCTCAGACACACCACAAATGGACAAATTAGAGCAAGGTCTCCCCTTGGAAACAAAGACCAAGCTTGTCACTGGCCACGAGGTAAAAGAACCCTTGAGAAAGGGCCTGCCAGACTCCAAAGCACATGGAGGAGGCGCTGCGTGCACCATGGCGGTGGCAGGGGATTGTCACGCTGGGGAGGCTGTGGCGGCAGAAGCGGCCCCAGGGCCCCAGGGCCCTTTGTCCTTCCTGGATGGCTGCTTGGCCCAGGCTCAGCTGCTCCACATTTCGGCTGTCACACTCCCCATCTGGGTAATGGAGTGTTATGAAGTATGTTGGAGGCCATCAATTAGTGCTTAACTGCGTGTTCATTGGGTTGTATTTCTAGGGATGCTCCATTCAGATCCACAGCAGAGGTAAATCTTGCTCCTTCTCATTCGACGGCATAGAATTAAAATGCCGCCCCACATCTTCTCCCAAAGAAATTGAGATTTATGGGTCACTGTCAATACCAACACATGTTGGCCATTATTTGTACGTCTCCTTGCTCCTTGGGACTGATTGCTATTTACTCTGAAAGATAAATGTGGCTTTATAATCCATGAGAGTTGCTGGGAAGAATAAGTTTTAACGTGCATTTGTTTCTTCCCTTGAAGATTTTTTTCATCCCACTTCCTTCTGTTTTGCTTGGTGGTGTAAGCCCCACCTGCCCCCACCCCTTGGATACGCTGATCAATCTGAGGCTCTGCAGCAGAGACCAGAGGGGCTGGTCCGTCCTCAGTCCAGGTGCCAGCGTGACAATACTGAGACACTTAGCACCTTCATAGCAAAATTACTACTATCTTGTGGGTTGACACCACTAATGCATCATCAGACCCTAGAGGCCACCAACAGGCCTGCTTGAGGAGTAGTAGGTAAGCCCCTCTTGAACACTTGTGGCCTTCCATGTTGCTGGATGGGCTGTGGAAACTGAGGCAGAAACAAACTCAGGAACCCACATAAGTTGTGGTTTTGACAGTAATTCTCAAACTGGAGCCTGCCTCCGAATTGCCAGGAGAGTTTGTTAAAACAGATGTCTGAGCCTCATTCCAGACCTCCTGATTCAGCAGGCCTAGGGTGGAGCCCGGGAATTTGCATTTCTAATGAGGTCCCAGGTGATGCTAACACTGAGACTGGCCCTGGACCCCCACCCCCCACCCCCTGCAGAACTGCTTAGAAGAAGAGGGAGAAGTATTTCAGGCCATGAGTGGGAGAGAGGAGGCTGCTGGCAGTGTTTGGCACTCTGGGTAAAGAATAGCAACATCTCAAGAGGAATTTTTATCGTTTTGCTGGGCAATGTGTGACATAGATCCTTTTCTCTGAAGTCTTCAGTTAAAGGTCAATTTCCATTAATGAGCTGTCAATTTGAATCTACTCTGGAAATGCACTGAAGTGCTAATGAGTCTGGGACCACCCAGGCTACCCATTGGTGGTCTGCCGGACCTAGATTACTAGGAAGGTCATGGTCTGCCTACTGGGAAGTTTTCATAACTTTATTGGGTGACATTTATGAGGAGATCCCTGGTGTTAATAACAGAGCCCTTGGTGCTGGCTCCTACAAAATGGTCCCTAAGAGATTTTTCCCGCAATTGTCAGGATTTACAGGTGAAAACAGACCCAAGGCAATAAAGGCACATAGTCTAAAAACTCAGAGAGCTCCATGTTGAATATTAGAAGGCTGTCAGAGGTGGATCATAGCTTTTTCTGGGCACCAGGGATCTTACATTGTAAGTCATAAGGCTGCAATTGCCCTCAGGAAATATGCTAGGATGAATCAGTGTGTACTGAAGGTAGACAGAACCAAGCCGTCCCCATCAAAGTACATTGGACTGGACAGGTCATCTCTTGGGACTCACTACCTGGCAGTAGGCATTCCCAGAGCAATCAAAGGTCCTGATTCTCACAGTACCAGGAGGCTGGTCGTAAGGCAGATAGTACAGTGGGGATAGAAGAAAATCAACATATTTGAAGATGTGGAAAAGATAGGTAAGAATATCCCGTGATTATATTAGTTGGGACTTTGGGTCACAGGGACAGAAAACCAATTCAAATTAACTTCAGGAAAAAGGAGGATTTACTCACATAACAGGGATGTCCAAAATACAGGCTTCCGGTAAAGCTGGATTTAGGCCTTTAATAAAGTCACCATGTCTCTCAATTCTCTCTCTCTTCCTTCTCCTCCTCTTCTCCCACTCTGTCTTTCTCTTTCTTCCTTTATCTCCCTCCCTGTATGATGGCACTTGGGATTCTACATCTCTTTGGTCTTTGGAGCTTAAAATTCCAGAATTCCTTAAAATTCCGAAATTATAATATCGTATCACACCTCTCTGACAAACATTCCAGAAAGAACTCTGCTTCACTGGGTGCTCACCTCTAAATAGATAAGTATGGCCAGAAGGATGGGATCTCCTGCCTGGCCTGCTTTGGGAACCGTACGCACTCCTTGGGTAGAATCACCTCTACCCAAACTTGACCGAGCCCAATTCACAGAGAAAGGGGAGATTGCAACCAGACCAGAGAGAACTGGAGGCTATGTATGAGGGTGAGGCGGTGGGGAAGAATTTCCCTATCCCTGCTTCCACACCTTGACTGTGCACATCGGGCACCTGCTCAAAGGTTTGTCACAGCAGTGAATTCCGGACAGAGCTGGCCTCAAAAGCATTAGGAAAATCCTGGTGACACTGCCAGCTCCGTTGTTTCTAAGTCAATGGACTGTCAGTTGGTTCTTTAACACATAGGAGCATCAATGTGAGTTTCAAGCATTGTTCCCTCCAGGGAAAGCAGATGCGTAAAATAAATAAAAGTAATCAATAAATATTTTTCTCAAGTTTGAGAACCCCTGCTCCCTACATACATTTGATTCGAGTTAAGTTCGAAGGGACCGCCTCCTATAAAAACTAAGATTTACATTACAGGTCTGAATTTAGAGGGTTATAAACATGAAACTGCTTTATATCTCTCCCAGCCCTGACTTTAACCATGTCCTATCAAGTCAAACTTTTCCATCCTTCAATAACAGCTTGGACAGATCTAGAACTTAATAGTAATAATATTAACTTTTGGTCAGTTCTATTATTACAATTTATTTGTGATTTATTATTCCTTAATTCCAAGGCCTCAGTCTCACATCCATTTGCTATTCTTCCTTTTCTCCTCATTAGCTAGATTTGGGAAAGGTGTGATTTGTAGTGGAGAGGAGAACTTTCTACTCTTTGGCTCCTTTTCCCACTGCATCACTGTGGGAAGGCTCGTTCTAGAATTGCTCTCTGGGGGAGCTGGGAGTGGGGTACAGGTGGGGAACACAGATTCTGTTTGTTGGCTATCTGGTCTCACTTTGGCTTGCTCTGGACCCATCTGCTGCTGGTGGCCTTAGCTCCAGGATGGTCCTGTGAAGACGTGTGCATGGCTTTCTGAGGGTCCTGTCAGTGTGAAGCCAGCCCATCTGTCACAGAGAAGGACAGCTGTGGCCCCCTTTGGCTTCTCCAGTGGTCCATGCCCTCACACTCGCTACTCCTTTACAGAGCCTCAGAACCACCGGGGTCTTCCTCCCTCCCACCACTGTCCTGGGGCTGAGAGAAACTTCGCCCACGTTGTCTGAGCCTCTTGCCTACAGATGGCAGAAACAGGCACAGCCTCCACATTCACACAGAGCCCCACAAACTCCTATAAACACAGGTCAAACTCTCTGCCACACTCTGTCACCATATCCCCACCACAGATGGGGCCAGAAGCCTCACCATCTGAGCAAGTTCCCAGCCTGAGCAGTAAGATGATCGCTGCCTCGGGCAGACAGCCTCACTCGGCAACCTCATAAATGATTCTGACAGATGCCCCCAACTTGACCTCAAGATGAAGCGTCACAACGGGAGGGCACAATGGGAAGTTATCTTCCCACTTTCTCCTACCTCCCTTCTCCCTCTCACCTCCCCCCATGTGGCCAGAGGAAGGTGGGTAACGGCAACTGGGCCTGCTCCCTCGGGAACCGGGCCCCGCATACTGACAGTGTCGTCAGAGAACACGGATTACTGGACACCTGGCGTTGGCAGCAGAGGTTCTGCTGTCAGTCCTGCGTGCGGTCCTCCTACACTTACCATTTGCAACATCTTTTCACATGTATTATCTCAGTTGGCCTCACAATAATCCTGTGAGATATTTAGCCTACAAGGAAACAGGCTCAGAGGGGTTAAGTGACAAGCCCAAGGCCACACAGCCTAGTGGCAAGGGTGGGATAGGAGCCCAGCGCTGCAGCTCCTGGGCTCCGTCCTCTCCCTATTTTATGCAGGTGCCTCAGCATCGCCTCTCTTCCAGCTCTAGCAAACTTAAAGAAACGAGCCAGAAAAATAGCTTGTTTCCGAGGCTGCCAAGCAGCTGACAGTGGAGGGTTTGGGAGCATGGAATTTCCTTAGAGAAAACACCAAGTGGTTCAGATCATGGGTCCTGACTGTTGTTTTCCGGGCCAAAGCCACACGACTCCGGGGAACTCCGAGTTGGCTTCAGTCGGCCCGCTGCTCCGCGCTCCCTGGGCTGGGGGCGGGAAGGGGGAGGCTTATAAGTTGGTGCTTCCAAAGCAGAAAACCGGGCATACGCTGACAGGACAGATGGGTCAGACCCTGTGCTCCCTCACCAGAGAATGCCCACCCAGGTCATACAGGGTCATGGCACCATCTGTACCTCCTGGGTGGCTCTGTCTGGAATGACTCATTTCCGCGCATGCTGGGGAGAGGTGCACGCTCCTTATAGTGGCCAGAGTACAGGGCAATTTTCTAATCAACAGATGGGGTTGGGTGGAACCCCTCCTATACACAAGAGGCTCCTTTCTTCAGCCTTAAGTAAAGACTCATGGTGAGCATGAGACTCCTGCATGCCCTCATCCTGGGCAGAAGTTTCCCCAAGGCTAGGGTGCAGTGAAGTGCCACCCAGATGGGCTGCGATCATATTACCCCACCGAAGATCAAAGCCCTCACCCTTGACAGAGACAGTTTTTACTTTTCAAGAATTTTGTGAGCTGATTATTAAGCATAACCATTATTTTAAAATCAAATTATAAAAACTTGCAATTAAATAAATGATGTTTAAAAAGAACAGTAGTTAATACTCAAGACTCCTCTGTTCCTATTTATCTTGCTACATATTGCTATTATCTCAGTTCTTAAGGTTACAGACACTTATTGCCATTTATGATGGAAATACTGCATAATGATGTGCTGAAGTACATGCCTTTCCAACTCCTCATTAGCAACATCACACTGGCAGTACCTATTTTTCCCTTTGTGGGTCACACGGTCTTGGTCGCAGTTATACAACTTTGCTAGTGTAGCACAAAAGCAGCTACAAACAATAAAGATGAATGGACATGACCATGTTCTAATAAAACTTTATTTACAAGAACTGGTAGTGGGCCAGATGTGACAGGCCATCAATTGCCAGCCCCTGGTCTGGATGTGAGAAAGCCATGGAGAAAATGTTAATAATGAGGATTAAATTTAAAAGTGTATTGTGTCTCTTGTTCTTTTAATTGTAAATGAGACCAAAAAAGGAGACAATATTCTTTCAGAATTCAAAAACAGTTATCTGACACAGCACAGAAGGAGCTCATGTCTTTGTTTGATTTTTTTCTTACTCATTAATATCAATGAAAATATCAGCCATGGGTTGGCTAATGATAAAAAAGTTCAGTAAAACTCACTGAGAGCATTCTGTGAGAATCAATTGGCTATGTGGAGTTTGCAAGAAAGAGTGTTGGCTATTTTATTATTTTCTGTAAAGTGTATAATACACAGTCTTGATATAGATAAAATATATTTTAAAAGTATGTATGTAGGGGCACCTGGGTGGCTCAGTCGGTTAAGTGTCTGACTTTGGCTCAGGTCATGATCTTGCAGTTCATGTGTTCAAGCTCCACCTCAGGCTCTGTACTGATGGCTCAGAGCCTGGAGCCTGCTTTGGATTCTGTGTCTCCCTCTCTCCCTGCCCCTCCCCCACTCCACACTCTGTCTCTCTCTCTCTCTCTCAAAAATAACTAAAACATTTTTAAAAAGAACTTAAAAAGTATGTATGTATANCCCCCCCCCCCCCCTCCGCCCCCGGGAGTCAGTTGTTAAATATTCCCTATCATGTCACTGCCTGAGGGACATCCACGTAAAGAGAGACCTAACTGTCTGGAGCAGCACATATTGAAGGCACAGTCCAGAGCGCAGGGAAGGGGTGGGATGTTAAGAGCAGAGGGATGGTCAGGAGGGCCCTCCAAAGTGTCCTGGAGGGCTTCATGGGAGACACAGGGCCCTAAAGAATCGTAGGACTGAAAACAAGTGGAGAGTGGTCGCACTTTGGGCAGGTAAGCAGCACAAGTGAGGAGGACAGGTTGGGACGCCCTGACTCAGATGGGGCCGCCAAAGGAGTGCATCAGCATTGGGAAGCAGTGAGAATGAAGTGGGTTGGAGACATGTAAGGATACGGAAACATGCAAGGGAGCATCCAGGTGGCTCAGCCAGTTAAGCATCTCTTGATTTCAGCTCAGGCCATGATCTCACCATCCATGGAATCAAGCCCGGAGTCCAGCTCTGCACTGACAGAATGGAGTCTGCTTGGGATTCTCTCTCCCTCTCTGCCCCTCCCCCACTGTGCTCATTCTCTCGTGCCCTCTCTCTCTCTCAAGATAAATAAATAAACATTTTTTAAAAAAAGAAGAAACATGCTATGAGGTTGAGCCTCAAAAAAAGCCAGTTACAATATGTGTACATTCATGTTAAGGAGAAAAAAAAATACATTAGAAGAAAGTGTACTTAAATATGAATAGCTCTGGGTGATAGGATTATAACTGATTTTGTTTTTCTGCTTCTTAATACTTTCTGTCCCTTCTTGTTATTCTGAAGTGGTGTGTATTACTTTGATAATCATGAAAAAAGAAGTTCTTCCTGTATGAAGGGCAAAAAGCAGGCGGCCCTAGGGTGCCAGACCGTGCCTGAAGCCGTAGCCGGGACCAGAGCACATCTGGCCTGATGCAGCCCAGAGGCCCCTGAAGGGAGGTATTGAGGAAAGGGATAGTGGAGACTAGGGGGTGACCCCTCTCCCCTGGGAGAAGTGCAGGAGCACACAGGTGATCATCTCTGATGCCCCATGGGCCTGAAGTAGCCCTCCTCATGGAGGGCATCTGCCCCACGCCTTAGCCTCAGGTAGGTGTCTCTGTCTCTCTTTCCTCCCCTAAGTATCAGTTTTCAAAGGTTTCCCTCTCCACAATCACAAAGGCAGAACAAATTGGGAAAAACAAGAGATTCTCCACCATTCCAGGGCTTCAACACTGCTATTTTCCCAACTGAAGAAGTATGTTGTTTTTTTTTTAAAGTGCACCTGATTCATAGAATTGGAAAATTGGAAGGGCTCCTAGAGAACATCTAGTCCAACTAATTTCTTCTGCTAATAAAGAAACAGAAACTAAGAAGGTCAAGGGGCATACCCAAGGGTGCAGCGCAAGGTGGAAACTGGTCTCTGGCAGAGATGACACCCAGGGCCTGGCCCCTTTGTCCTCAGCATCCAGGTGCTGGCAGTGAGCCTGGGGGACTCACTTCCAGGTAATGTGGGCTGAGCAGCTCTGTGCTTCCAAGCTTGGAAGATTCTAATTCTTCCTTCAGCTTACCCATGGAAAGCAAGATTACCTACACAGCACTCAGCTTTTTAGATGCCACTTGCTTCTCCAGGGCAGGGCCACAGCAACTGTGCCCTTTCCCCCTTTGTAGACCACACACTCAGAATAGCTTAGTGCATCAGACTCTCTTCCACCCCACTCATGTTGAGATGAGACCCTCAAAGCTGTCTTTTCCATAAAGCCTTTCAACGAGGAAGACCATGCTATCAGTCACCTTCGTGGTTTGTAACTTTACTTTTCAAACCAGGCAGGTAATCCCATTTGGTGATCAAAAGGGCTAAAAACACTGGCCTGGTCATTTTCTCCATAGAAATTTGACCACAGTGGATATAAGGTAAGGATTTTCACCTTGCATCTTTATGCCCAGCAGCCTCTGCAATTCACAGAGTTGCTTTGCCTCTTTTTCCTGGACAAAAGCCCGCGTCCTCATCCCTGCCACCAAGGCTGGCTCCTTGGGTATTTTCTGCACATCCCTCTGTGTTGTATATGCCATGTTGTTAGTCTTAAACTATATGATCCTGGAGTACAGGGGACATATTGGTTTATGCTCTTACTGATCAGGAGCATCTGTAGCTAGAGGATTAAGAAATACATTTTCATGAGCTGGATAATAACAAAAATTAAATGGCAAAAGTCCTTGCTGTCCCCAGTAGCTGGAGAGCTTTAAAAAAAATAATAAGTACCTATTTTAGTTTTTTACTCCTACAGAGACAGGGAAAATTCCAGAGAAAAATGTGTGTCCATATATCTTGTGCCATGCTTCTTCAAAGAAGAATAAAATTTTAAATGGGGTCATCAGCAAAAGCTTACTAAAATGTGAGGCTCACAAGCTGATCTTTGAAGTCAGGACGTGGACTTCCCCAAGCAAGGTTGGCAAGAATAGCTGGTAAGAAGACGAGCTGAGGCTCCCTACCACGTCCCTCTACCTCATGCCGCAAAAGCATAACCCAGACGCATGAAAACAAAAACACCAACAACTGAGTTCGTTCTCTGTGTTGGTATGCGTGCTATTGTCGCCTTTTAGAGTAGAAAGATCATCCTGGTCCCTGGCTCTTTCCTCTGAGTCCAAACACTTAGGACAACACCTTTTAAGGAACAGTCTCTTTTGAGGATTCCCATCTTCCAACCCAGTGCTTAGATCAGCTTTCAGCCAGAGCAAATGATACTCTTGGTTCTTTCCCCCTGAGGGAAGCTCGGAAACCGAAGAACTCTTTGTTCTCAAGCTCTTTCCAGTAGCATCTGGGTCATCCTTATGCCCCAGGAATTAGACACGGAGTACCACCCATCTCTGTTCCCAAGTAGAATGGGTACAATGGGGATTACAGCACCTTCTGCAAAGGGGCTCTTGCCAACTACCTCTCTGGTCTTTAGGAGATGGTTTAGTTGTGCATTAGGTCAACCCCAATAACACCGCCGAGGTTCTTACATCTATGGCCTTTTTATTTTTCTAAGCAATATTTAGGAGGAAAAGTTACTAGATGGTAGAACACTGAGAAGGCTATAAATCTCCCTTTGGCTATGGATGCAATACATTCTAGGAGGGAGAGGTGGAGGACTCACTTCATATTTTTAGGGGAGATCATGTATTTTCTAGTTCTGTGGGACAACACAAGCTTTTAGCCACTGAAAGCCAGTGGCCTAGTGGACATGAGGCAGGGCTGGTCTCTCTCAGCACAAGAAGACCACTTCAGACTCTAGTCAAATATCTAGTGGGCAACCTTTGACCTTTCCCAGCAAGCAGAAAGCACCCCAGAAAGCATCTTCTTAGAGATCTTGCTTTGTATAGTGCCCAATGAAGGGCAAAATAATCACTGGTGAGAATGTATTTTAGTCCTTTTGCTAAGCTTGAGTGGGTTATCTCTTCATAACCTTTGGATAACTGGCTTTATTGGGTATTTTTTTCCTTCTGGGATCCTTTTTAGCAAGTTAACAATAAATACATCCGTACATCAAACAAAATAAAAGCCAAAATGACATAACAAGGCCCAGGCTTGGTCTGGGCTTTCCAGAAAGCATCAGTTTCTGGAGGAAGTTGCACCTGCTCCTAAAAATGGAAAAAATAAATAAGATGAGAGTCCACCAGCAAACAGGTGTTTTCTATTCCCTCTAGTCCCATAAGTCAAGTTTACATATATGGGAAAACAAATACACATTTCCCCAAATTGGGCTTGGTCTGTGATGAAGTTGAAACCAGCCCTGTGTTCTGGCTGTGTTTGCTGCTGTCACAGGAAGGAACTGGAGAGCACACACCCCCTTCCTGAGGGCTCCTGAACTAGAACAGATACTGGCTCCCTTTACTCTTCAGGGAGGGACAAAGTTATCTTACAGCCTCACAGGCTCTGTGCTCACAGCACGGCTTCCTCCTTGGCACAAAGGCCCTTGGAGGCCCTGGGCAAGGCCCCTGGGTTCCTCAGATATCAGAGCAACAGTGACATGTGGGTACAACTGGCTGCCCTTGACAAGACCTGGCCCTCCCACTTTCCTAAGAAGGGAGAGCCATTCTCAGGATTCATCCTAAAGGCAAGGCAGCCAAAGTTTGGGCCTCCTTGCTCATGAGGAATGGAAAGGACATCCAAAGCAGACCCCTACTGGGCCATACTCAGACAGCCCCTGGCAGGTCCATAAAGACTCAACTGCTAATCCTCACAGCAGCGGGGTTAGGATCTGAACTCAGACAGTCACAGCACAGAGCCTGTGTCTTGCATTCCCTGCGATACTGCCTTCTGGCTGTGAGC
Organism: Crocuta crocuta; assembly: GCF_008692635.1. Classification (NCBI taxonomy): domain Eukaryota; kingdom Metazoa; phylum Chordata; class Mammalia; order Carnivora; family Hyaenidae; genus Crocuta; species Crocuta crocuta. The sequence continues at coordinate 14,997,394 of NW_027527920.1, read as the reverse complement.
TGAAGGAAAGAACAACACCATTCTCCTTGTGGCCTCTGCCTTCCATCCTCATTGACTTTCCTGGTACGGCCCCTCCCCTCCTTGGTTAAAGTTCCCTTCAAATTCCAGATTTTAGCTACTCCTTACAATTTCCACCCAACTACACCTACCTCCCACTGTTTTTCCTGCAGCATGGGACTGGACTGGGTTCTGCTCTCTCGTCCCCTCTCCTACCCATCCAGCGTCCACACCTCACCAACCAAGCCACGCAGTGAAGGTCATCCCTCTGCCCTCAGAGTCAAGCCCCCCTCTCCTGTATGCTCCTCTCATCTCTTCCTGCTTGTGGCACGTATCACACTATTTGTTCTTTTCTTTTTGTCTGGGCTTTAGTCCAACCTGTGCATAGTACATGGCATATCATGGGTGCTAGATAAATGTTGATGAGTGAATTTACATGATTGATTGAGTGGCTGATTGATTGGCTTAATTCATTAATTAGTTGACATGTGGGTCCAGAAGAGGGGTCCTTCTGGCTCTGAGCCCAGCCTATCCCACTAAACGGGATCACATTTAGTATCGATCATAAAGGCTTTCTACATGCTTCTTGAAAAGTTGGTGTCAGTGGTCCCCTCTTTGCCTTGTCTGTAATCCATTGGTTTAGACACACACACACTCATACACATGAATGTGTGCATACATACACACACGCATACACACATACTTCTTCCCTGACAGGACCCCTCACCAAAACCAAAGAAACCAACACCTCCTCCCTGCTCTGTTCTCATCCAGACAAATTAGTTCTAAGCACAAGAGGAGAGAACCTTCTGGGCAGGGCAGGAGATGGGCCAGCCGAACTGAAGCCAGCCCCTCAGAAATAAGGCGCGGTGGGACAGGGTAATTGCCACTTTGGTTTTCTCACTTGCTGGCAGCCTTTGCTTCCTTCCCCGTTGTGGAAGGGGCACACCCTGGCTCAGAGGTGGCTCCAGATTATTCTCCCCTCCCAGGAAGTACTGAAGAGAACCCATGAGCTGAACCCTGGCCTCTGCAGGCCCAGGTAGAGGGAGCAGAGCCCCTTTGAGGATACCTCAGCCCTGCTCCCCTGCTGGGGTCTGCCTGCCAAGACAGGTCAGTGGAGTTCTTCTCGGTCCTCATTAGCACTTGCACAAGTTCTGGAATTATTCCTCTATCACTAAGTGGTCCCCAGAATGCTGCAGACTCATCCTTGCTTTGGAAGTTATTGTAGGACAGTCCAAGAAGTGGATCCCACCGGTCTCCCCCCTCAGCCCGGACCCGCTGGAGCAGCACTGCTTGGGAGAGTGGAAGCCAGGCCCCCAGTGAGAGATGACACACTGTGGCAGAATAAGACTGCCTTATTCGTGTCTTCTTTGGACCACTGGGGCAGGAAGGAAGTCATGGGTCATTTGCTCCAGGGTCCTGACAGCCACTGTCTCAGAGTAGAGTGCTGCTGGGGTCTGCACTCTAGGTTCAGGTTTCAGTTTCAGCGAGCTTTGTGACCATAGGAAAGGGGCTCAGCCTTCTAACACTTAACTCTAGTAACTGTCCTGCCTCCTTAGAAGAGAGAACTGTGATCCCCTATTGGAGTGAACTCTGAAGTATAAAGAAACATGTCAGGGGTGTCTGGGTGGCTCAGTCAGTTAAGCGTCCAACTCTTGACTTTGGCTCAGGTCATGATCTCATGGTTCGTGAGTCTGAGATCTGTGTCAGGCTCTGCACTGACAGCATGGAGCATGTTTGGGATTCTCTCTTTCCCTCTCTCTCTTTCTCTGCCCCTGCCCTACATGTATGTTCTCTCTCTCAAAAGAAATAAATAAACATTTAAAAATAAATAAAAAATAAAGAATCATGTCAGTGTGACTCTGTGAGCCACAGATGACTCTCTGTGCTTTCATTAAACTTTAGCAGAGAGTTTGGAGAGAAGAACAAAGGACCCTGACCCCCTACAGCTGACTGTCAGGACAGCTCCGAAGAGCTGGTCCCAGAAAGCTGCTTTAACCATGGAAGATTGAGAGCAAAGGACAGATGCCCGGGCTGTGATTCCCCCTGGGCCCTGAGCAGGTGCCGCCACTGGCTCATCTCAAGACAGGAGTTTGGGGGCCCAGGGGTAGGAAAGAAGAGGAGCCAAGCATCTTGGGGTAGCACCTCCTCACAAGCAGAAGCAGAACAAACAGAGCTGGATGTTGGGTGGGGGGCTGTAGAGCACTGAAGACCAGCAACCGCTGAGACTCATGTCTTTTCAATATATCTGGTCAGGCCCTGTGCCCGTCTGTCCTGCGTGTCCAAGAGACAAGAGGAGAGCAAGGAAAACTGGTTATCAGCTTCTAGCCCAGTGAAAGCATGGTAGGAACTAGCCCAGAAACATCACCCCCTCAGCCACACCACACCCCTGTACATCTTTGCCACCTACCCTCTAGTCCAAAGTCCTTTACCTTTTCTCCCAGGTTGCCTAGAGGCCATTTTGCCTGGTGTCCTTGGTGGGGGAGGGACAGTCAGATTCCCCACCCCCAGCCTCATTACACTATTTGACCCGAAGATGAGTTTAAACCAACCAACCAACAGATACCAACCTTTCTCTGCCTTATTATTCACCTTTCTATCCCTCTTTCTCTTACTCCTTCACAACGCCGGCAACAAATAATGGACACCCCCCTTCACTCCTGTGAGCTTCCTTCTATCAGGCTCCATTCACTTCCTAAAATCTGACCCAGGCCTCACCTCCCCAAGGAGGCTTCCAGTCTTCCCTCTTCTCTGGATGCTGTGCTACATTCGGCTGACCTGTACTGAGCACTGACGGTACCAGGCTGCATGCTGACCCCACACGAGAGCCATTGTCTTTCCTCTCCTTGATGACCCCAGGACCCTTGTTCATCAGATGAGGAAACTAAGGCTCAAAGAGTGTGCATAGCTTACTCAGCGTCACACACCCAAGGGCCTGACTCACAGCCAGAATGATGATGTGCAAAGAGTCGTTTTCCATCCCACAGATGTGAGTTTGAACTGTGGCACTGACAGCCTAGCTCCAAGCTTCCAGTTCTGCCTCTAACCCCTCAGCTGGGGAAGGGGTTGAGGAGACAGCCTGTAGAGCCTGTGCCGCTTTCCTGGTCGGCCCACTGTACTCTAACACTGGTCTAGTGCCTTGTCCTGTCTCAAAGGCAGCTGTCTGTGCAAACTAGGAGGTCAGCATCTTTAAGGGGAGGCTGAGGTGTGTGTCGTGCCTTCCTACAACCAGGAGAGCCACTCCAGGGGAAGTGCCATAGATACTATAGCCAGCTGATTGAAGTCTTCAAATGACAGCACCACCCAAAACACTTTTACCACTACAGGAGTCTATGCTCTAGACCAAATCAAGCTTTTGGAATATGCTCTGCTCTTTCCCTTCCCCCTCTCATGCTGTGGAGTGTCCACAAGGCAACAACCCACACAGACCCCAACTTTCTGCCCACGGCTCACCTTCAAGCTACAGCCCCCACCCCTTAACCCCATCAGAGCTCCTGCAACAAGCCAGGCTCAGCCATTCTCCTCCTTTCACCCACGGAGAGCCTCCTCTCCACCTTGAGATGGACTCTCATTCATCTTCCTCATTGCTTCTCTGCCCTCTCAGGGACACAGCACTGGGTACCGACCAGCTTCTCCAGCTTGCCATCACTCCCTCAGGGACCCTCAGCTGCTCTGCTTATCTGGAAACAAATGCCACATAAAGTCTCTCATTATCTTTGAACATTTGATATCCCAGTACATCTTGCATGACTCTCAAATATGAGGTCAATACAAATAAAATCATTTAAATTGCCTGATATTAAACATGTCTGACCCAAAGAGTAAAAAGCTTTTTAAGTGATTGTTCCATTGATACAAGAGTCACAATGACAGGTTTCAGAGATGAAAGTAATGGGTCAGAAAATAGAACAGTAGAGAAAGCAGAGATGAAAGGCAAATAACCTCATTTGAAATCCAAAGCTTTCGCTTTTGGGGGGGAAATTGCCAAAAGCACTAGTTTGTGTTAAAGAGATCATAATGCAAGGAGCACACACTTGCCACCTACCTGAGTTTTCATCCCCCCATATATGTGTCACTTTCCATCTTTAAGGGCCATGGCCTTTGTTGTGACTGTTTTGTTGGCTGGTGATGTGAGTAATGTCAATGTCACGGACACTGTGGGTCTGTGCTGCCGCCTCCAGGGAGACAGCCCAGCTCCCCAGCCACAGGGTTAGCCCAGCCAGCTACCAGCCACCAGCCTGTTTCCTACATAACTATAGTTCAACAGAGATTTTCACTAAATGAACACATAACAACCAACAACTAGTACATGTGTTGCTTAAGTGAGCACAACCAACAATTAGTACGAACAGTGTTTTATTTAGAGTAAGATTTAAAGACCTACAAATATTACGTCAGTCCCTCTCAGATTTCTTGGTTTTCTAGAACTTTCTAGCACTTTTTAAGAACTTTCAGTGACTTCATCAAAACAGGGAGGATCCTTCTTCTACTTTACCTTTAAAGTCCAAATAAAAGAATATGACTACTGGGGCACCTGGGTAGCTCAGTCGGGTAAGTATTTCACTCTTCGTTTCAGCTAAGGTCATGATCTCTGTGCCCCACTTCAGGCTTTGTGCTGTCAGCTCAGAGCCTGGAGCCTGCTTCAGATTCTATATTTCCCTCTCTCTTCCCCTTTCCTGCTCCCTCTCAAAAATAAATAAACATAAAAAAAAGAATATGACTACTACTGGTTTGAAGTGGCATAAGAAAAGCCCCCATTATTGCAGCCCTATCACTTCTCTGGGCATGTGGAGTTTCTATATCTTACCCCTCCAGGGACCAGAGAAAGAAAAAGATTCTGTCAAATATGCCCTACATTTGCCCATATCACTCCCATCCTTCCAATCAGAAGAGGTTGTTTATTGTCTCTCTACCCTCAGCTCTTTGCCCTTTGGAACAGGATGTGTTGATTGATTGACTGATTGATTGATATTTACTTAAAATCGGTACCTATGAATTCCAGCAGTCTTGACACTTGGCTGTGACACACTGTGTTCTTACATAGTTTTAATGAAGACTTAAGACGTAAAAAAATCACATTTAGAGAGAATGCCATGAAACTCCATGTGAACAGTGGAAAAGGCTTTAAATGAGAAATTAAAGTGACCAGTTAAATAAGAATTACAGGAAATGACTGACATGTAGGGCTGGACTGGACAGAGGAGCAAAAGACCAAGTGTCCCACTAGAAGTGGGGTGATATGTGATGGGGGGGGTATTCAAAAATAATACAATAAGCTGGAGGGAGGGAGTGAAGAACTCGGACCAGGCATTCTCACTCCTAGAAAATCAGCTGTCATGAGAAGGCTCAGACAAGTCCTGGGGGTGCAGGGATAGGGGTATTAGAGTCTGAGAGTACAGTCATCACAAATAACACATCTGAAGAGTGGTCTCTGTCCTCTGTCATCTTCTCTACTCTCTGCAGTGTGTGGTCAGTCTTGGTATAGGTCCACTGAAAGTGAGAGAGCATCATAGCCCCTGATGTCTGTCACTTCTTAATTAACATGGGGGCAGAGGAGTTACATGTTCTGGTGGGTATCTAAAAATCCCCAGAAGTCCTATTGAGCTTCATCTCTGATGCTTAAATGCCAGTTCTAAAATAGGAAGACTTGGTCCCAAAACCAACAGATGTTTGGGCTGTCATCATTTTGCTTGTTCTAAACTCATTTGTGATTTCACTGTGAAGCTCCGTCTGTGTGATTAATAGGAATCACTTACATAAGATTATTTGGAAAATCTTACTAGTCACTTGAGGGATCTATCTATCCATCTCAGTGACTTTGTCTTTTACAGCAATGCAGTGGGACATTTTGAAGGAGTATTTGGTCAATCTTCCACCTCATCAATCTAAAAAGGTTTTAGAAATTCCCCCATACTCTTCAAGATGGCCTTATCAGATACCTTGGTTTCATGAAAGGTAGATTAATGTTTTCCATCTTGTATACAATGCATTCCCTTATCAGTTATAGGAGCTTGGACAAGCTACTTAGCGCTATGGGCCTGTTTTCTCATCTATAAAACTAATCAATAAACTATATTATCTCCATAGCTTCTTTAAGTTCTAAGAATCTAGAGTTCTTTTAAATAAATACTTTGTTGGCTCTCTTGACCAAACTAGCATCAGAGGTGAGAAACAGGCTCCAAAAATGGAAATTCTTCTTTATACCCATTAGTTCAGAGCCAACCACTTTATATGCTTTTGTGTTACTTGTAGCTGAAAGTATCATGACCTTGTCTACACTGAAGCTCATCTCTTTTTCTGCCTATTCATGTGGCCCTATGTCATCATCACCATCAGCTGAGCGTTTTACCTCCTGGGACGAATCTGGCTTCTTTCTCCTCTTTCCCTATCATATAAAACCCTTACATGTTATTGTGATTACTAAGTAAAGTTATTTTTCACATCTCTTCATTCAGAAAATTATCCCAATATTTATCATGCCTTTATTCTAATGAACAAGAATTTCACTTTTCAAAGTGATTTTCAGACATTCACTGACTTACGTGACTCCTCACAACAATCCCAACTTTTTAAGTTTCTTTCTTTATTTTTGAGAGAGAGTGAGAACCAGCAGGAGAGCGCAGAGAAAGAGAGGGACAGAGGATCAGAAACAGGCACTGAGCTGTCAGCACAGGGGCCAATATGGGACTTGAACTCACAAACCATGAGATCATGACCTGAGCTGAAGTTGGACGCTTAACCGAGCCACCCAGGTGCCCCTCCCATTTTTTTTTAATAAGAGTTATTTGTTATACAACATCCTTATGTATATGCAATAGTTATAACAAGTTATTTCCCTGATAAACTTTGGCATGAAATTTCATCAATTTTTTTCCTGATAGTTAAAATTGTTTTCAATCATTGTAGTATGCCCCCCAAAGACTTGCTTACCGGGGGAAAGAAATCTGGTAGACCAATGAAGCATGAACCCAACTCACAGAGGGCCATTGAAACTGAGAACCGAGGTAGCCTTCAGTGGTCATCTGTCCCACCCACCCCTGAATATGGGCTCTCATTTCCAGTGACCAAAAGGTACTTTCCTCTAGGGCTCCCTATTTTGGGGTACAGAACCTTTGATTATGGGCTCCTCATCTCCATGAGCTCCCCTGAGTTGCTCCTGAGCTCACAATTTCTAATTTGTACCTATCGGGTCCCACTTGGTGGCTTTTCCTGGTCCCCTGTTGTGAGCGTTTTTTGCTGTTGTTGCTTTTCAGAGCTGCCCTTTTCCCAAGATGGCCACTTTGACTTAATGAATCAGCTGCAACACTTCTGATCTGCTGCCAGGTTATCTGGGAGGCAGCTTTCCTGGGCTTCCGTCAGGCTTTTTAAAGAGCCCTCTGGTCTTCCTGCCGGCTGTTTGCTCTGCTCCTTTTTCCTCCTAATTAATGCCTTCATCTTATCTGAGTGGCCTGTTCTCAAACATAGCAACTGAGTGATTGATGTGTTTTGTTGTGTTTTCTTTTGGAACCCTCCCTATCTGCCCAGACTTGATTTAATTGGGGTTTGCTCACTGTGATTTAAACTGATTCTCCCACTAGGTATCCCTTACATCAAATCCTGCTCCCCACTTAGAAAAACCACAGCTAAAGATTGTTTGGCAAGCCTCAGTGTTCACAGGGCTTCCTACCAAGGGTCAGGCTTGGCTTAGCGATTGAGAGCTTGGGCTCTGGGGTCAGCTGGAATTGCCTCTGACACGGTGCCCCTGACAAGGTAATGAAGCTTCCTAAACTTCAGTTTCTGAACCTATAAAATAAGAATTTGGGACCTACTTCATAGAAATGTTGAGAATAAACTGAAATAATGCATGGAAAATGATCAGTACCTCATAAGAGTTCAATGAGAGTTATTACTGATTATCCCACTCAACTCTGGGGATAGGCAAAACAGCTCATCTTACCCCCAGGTTATGAATGAACACAGAAGGCTCATGGGCTCACCCTATGCCACACAGCAGGTGCATGAGCCATGGGTGCACTGGACCCCAGATTCACATTGTAGCCACAATTTCAGCAATGCCTCTCAGAGCCAAGACCTGCCTCCTCTATGACAGTGGTCCCCAGACTCACAAAATCAGCATCACCTGGGAACTTGTCAGACACGTCTACTTTTGAGTCCCAGGATGAATGAATCAGAGGCCTAGGACTCTGATGTAAGCTCAAGTTTAAGAGCTTACTCCTCTATGGAATAATAATTTATCTCTTGATCAAACACCTGAGATGGAGTGATCCCGAACACAAGTTAACCCCTCCATCCCTGTGACCTAATACTCTTTGTGATGGATACCTAATGATACCATTGAACTGTGAAGTGGTCTTTACCCCTGGATGCCTATTAGAATCATCTAGGGACCTTTTTAAATATGCAAAGGCCCACCCCAGGCCACTTAGCATTCAGTCATAAACACAGCCTGAATTGAGAAGCCAGGAACTTCAAACTACCCTATGCACACCCCTCAGAACCCTTCTAATCTGGGAATATGTTTACCTCATTAAAATTTGTGTGTTTTACAATCTAATTCCAGCAAACTGTTTCTTTCCTTCATGTACACATTGGGTCCCCTGCCAGGCCAAGCCTTCCACCTCATGCCCACTTATTTGCACAGCCACCAGCATATGTACAGAGCTATTTACCCCAGCGTCACTGCCCTGTCCACACCCTGGCCACACCTGCTTGATCTAAAGGTAGTGACAAGATATGATAAGCATTCAACATTGACTTAGTATTATTCTTATTTTTCTTCTAACTTAGAAGGAATAGGGATAAATAGTTTAATGAGTACATCGGAGTATTAAGGATCCTAAGATCACTTCCTGGCCCTTCAGGGTCACAATCACAGACTACTGGGCACCTAAGAAAGAAGACAGTGTCAGCCTTTCTCACCCTCACAAAGGACAGGAGGATTTGGTTTGGCCCCAACTGAAGTCATAGTAAGGACTTGTTTGACAGCCCCTCTGACTTGAAGATCACCAGCCTCCAAAAAAGGGCCAGCTCAACTTGCCTAACTGGCTCAGATAAGAAAGCTGAGAATCTTGGGGCTGCCTTACTCACCCCAGAAAGGCCTCGCCATTGTGTTTACAATGCAGAGCAGAGGAAGACCCTAGCCTTTGCAGGACTCCATCCATAGAGGATGCCTTCTTCTGGGGAAGAAGCAAGAAAAGAAGGTGCCTTAGGCACTTGCCCAAGAGAGTAGGATCAATGGATACTGAAATCCTGTGCAGACCAAGAACTTCCCACTGTACATGGGCACCGCCAGGTATTATGGGGTTTAAAGCTCCATACAGGTTGGGATAGGAAGGGGAGGCTCACTTTAAGAAAAAGAATACGGGGTGCCTGGGTGGCTCAGTCAGTTAAGTGTCCCACTCTTGGTTTCAGCTCAGGTCATGATCTCACAGTTTGTGAGTTCTAGCCCCATATCAGGCTCTGCGCTTACAGCATGGAGCCTGCTTTGGATTCTCTGTCTCCCTATCTTTCTGCCCCTCCCTCTCAACTGCTCATTCTCTCTGTCTCTCTCAAAGATAAACATTAAAAAAAGGAAAAAAAAGGATACAAAATTACAAATACAAAATTAGGCATGAAATTTCAACAGGGGTCTTGCACACTAGGGCCTAAGTTCCAATTCCATTTGCTGTAGAGTATTTTCCCCTCTACCTAAATTCTCTTAAAAAATGTTCTGGATTTTTTTTTTTAAATGATCACCTCCAGGTGTACATCCTTCACAGTGCCAGATGCCTTTCCACCATCTCATTATCTTCACAGAATGTATTCTTTGAATTTCAAAAGACTCCATAAATGGGAAATTTGTTCATTAAAAGAGGGTATTCACGTGTATAAAGACCAGCATTTCATTTATTGACTTTATTTTTTACAAGGTAGCATATTCCCATGGCCCATTGTTCAAAAGGTACAAAAGGATATAGAGCAGTTTAAGTTCTGATCCAAAGTCAAAACTTAGGATCTTTCCAAACACCTGCCAGAAAGGAGTAGATAAAGGTGGTGACCTATCCTTTTGTCTGTCTGCCTTTCATCCTCCTAACAACACCTGACACTTTTCTACTCTGTCCAGCAATGAGTAAGAAATGGGCTTCCGTAAAGAAAGGTGGAAAGAATTGAAGCACAGTAGCATTTTGGGGGGGAAATTACAAGCTTATGAAATGTAGAGAGGCGTCAGGCCATACCCTGTGATCTAAGAGTCTAGGCCAAAGTCAGTAAATGGCTTTCAGCCCAAGGAGTGATTCCTTCCCATCAGGGATGACTGTTGTGGGGAGGATTGTGACACGACCCCAGGCTCAGTGTGGAAGAACGTTGTGGTCCATTAGCCATGTCTGTCATTATCAGAGGGGGGTGGCAAACTGAGTGCCACACACATGTCATAGTGATCTAGGGGTGGGCTAAAGAGTAAGTGGAGGTTTGACTAAAAGAACCATCTAGAGTTCCAAATATGAGAATCAACTGAGTAAATTAATTAAAGCAAACTGAAATGCATGGCTATCCAATCCTTGTTGTGTAGAGAGAGTTACAGAGAGCAGGTGCCTGAAGGTCCTCTGCCCACCTTTTCTACTCACCCAGGGATAGCTGTCTTTGTTGGCAACACTTTGGGCACATGCCCTTTCCCTCCCTGAATGCCCTTTGGGCTCCTCTCCTCTGGATCTTGTTTGTCTCCCCACCTGAGTGCCCAACGGGCGGGGACTGGTCCGGTACTTCCCCCCTCGCTCCATTACCAGGAGCTCCTCAGACATTTACTAGATATTTATTTACTCTGCCTTTTGTATTCAGAAATGAAGAAGATCTAGCACCTTCCCTCAAGGGTCTCACAGTCTGTGAGAGGAGTACAGCACATAACTAAATCATTATAATTAAATAATAAATTATAGTACTATAAATGTTATCAATGTAAAATGCAATTATAATTATACTTATTTAAATTAGAAATAAGAGAAATGACATGCCAGGTGTGGGTGCTCACCATTTTACTTTATATACCGTATTTAATATAATATTTACAATGGCCCTGTGAGGTTTACTAACATTATCCCCATTTCCAAATAAAGAAACTAAGGCTTAGAGCATGTAAGTCACTCACCAAGCAAGTCAGTGGAGAAGCTATAATTCAAACCTAGGTATGTCTGTCTTGTTAATAAAAGGAGAAGGGGGGTCATTTCAATTTGGGTTTGACTGAGGAGGATGAGTGGTTCGGGTCCCTTGGAGACTACCATCATGACCCCCACCCTCCAGTGTTGGCAGAGGGGAGCTGGACCACTGGGGAGGGGCCGGAGCGGGCAGACGTATCCACTGCAGTCCCAGCTACTGAGACCCAACATTTCAACCAAGGCTCACCCGTCCTGGCCCGGCCCCCGGCCCAGCCCCTAAACCCTGGGTAAGAGCTCAGAACCTAGAAGGCTACTGGGAGCATGCGCGCTTACTGCATTTGCTGTGCACATGCTGCTAGGGGAGGTTTTATGAGACCAGAGAGAGGCGGGGAAAAATGATGAGAAATCAGAGATCTGACAGAGAGTCGGGAGATGAGCCACAGGAAATGCTTTCGTCTAAAAATATGCCATTTCTGAAAGGAAAACAGTCATTAGAGGGTGTGAGAAGCCCCCGTGGTGAGGAAAGCAAAACAGTGAGACTCACTGGGAGGCCAGTGGAACAACAGAGAAGCCCATTACCCACCCACTTCCTGTGCGATTAGCGAGACTTTAGGAGGATGAAAGCCACGCAGACAAAATGACAACCCACAGACAGAACTCCAGGGGAAACGTCTGGGGACAGCCTCCCAAGATGCAGGCTGGAGGCAGGAGGAGAGGAAACCGTTCCAGTTAATACCGTTCTCCCATCCACTGGATTGGCTACAGATTTGCTAAAATTTCCTGTGTCCTTCCTATATGCCCGGCACAGGGAGGGGCTGTGCATACGTCATCTCCTGCAATCCTTGAAACTGCAGTAAGGAGGAACACGAGGTCAGGTGACTCATCCAAGGTCATAGAGCTGGCAGGGGACAACCACAGGGCTTCCTTCCGAGGTTTCCTGATCCCTAAATCTTTCACTCATTCCCAGTCTACCAAGCTGCCTCTGATAAGATCAGGGTCTTGACCATCTCCAACCTACACAAGCCAGGGCCAAGTCACTCCGGTTTTCCTGGTGAAGTACAGCTGTTTCACATTCCTTATCTTGTCTTAGGTCATAGCAGATCTGGTTAAAAGGAAATTTGCCATCGTTTTATTAATGACTCGTTGTCAGCTAAAACACATTACAGCCACACCGGCTCCATCTACTCACCCAGGAACAGTGTAATCTTGGGATGGGGAGATAACACCTGAGCTACTTGATCCAAGGTCCTTCTACATCCATTGTGAAGCAACAGTCCCTCCCCTGCTCAGAGTTCCAGGGTTTGGGACAGGGAAGCCTGGGGACCTTTGGTGGACAAGGAGGCGAACATTCCTTCAGGGGCATCCTGACCATTAGGGAGCACAACCTCTGTTCTGGGAGCAGGAAAGTTCCACCCTGAAACAGGTAATTTGTCACCATGTTGTAGACGAGGGAGCAAAGTGTCCCTCACATTGAGCCCAGATCAAGCTCCTTCTGCTTCTCACTTATGTGTCAGAATTTGGCATTTGGGAACACAAAGAGTTAGATCTCCTTCATGAATATGGGAAGGGTCACTGTGAGGGTGACAGCTTCCTCGGCCCCTCTCAGTCCCATCCACTCAGGCTAAACATCCTCAGGCCCCTCAGTCTCCCTCTTGGACACAAAGTCACTCCTGCCCTGGAGCAGCCAGAGCAGGCTGGTGAGTCTCTTGGCCACTCCTACAAGTGCAGGGGACAGCTTCCAGGTCCCTGATGATTCAGGACCTCAGTCCAGCAGCCAAAGCAGAGGGGCACCCTCCTCTGTCTACCCAACTGGCCCTCCTCAGCCCTCCCCTGTCAGACCTTCCTGAGTCAAAGCCCTGGAAGTCACTGTGGACCTCTTGCTCTCCCTCATACCACATCTGGCCAGTTACTACATCCAGTGATTCGGTGCACATGGAGGCTAATCAACATCTCACTCCATGTCTCCCACACCCCATCCCTTACACCCCTTTGCTGCCATCCTCTTTATGCCCTTACCCCCTCCTCCCTGTGCTGCTACTCTAGGCCCTTCACAGGCTACCTCCCTCCATCCTTCTTTCACCTGCAATCCTAGTGATCTTTCAAAGAGGCAGATTTAATCAAATTTCCTCCCTGTCTAAAATCCATCCAACAGCTCCTCATGGCCTCCAGAGAAAAACAAATTAGCCTGGCCCCCAAGACCCTCTGTCATCTGCCCCCCACCTGTTTACTGACCATCTCCAATGACCTATGACTTCCTGACTCTGCCTTCCTTCTTCCCCTACTCTGTCCACAAACTTCTGTTCTTCCTTCAAGACCCAACCTAAGTACCTTCTGTCCCTCACACCTTTCCTGACTTCCTGCCCTCACATCAGAGGTGATGGTACCCCTCCTGCTTTCCAAGAACACACCTCACACTCACCTTGCTGAGGCACTCCTGGACTACATTACAACCAATGGCTCACACACCTGTTTCTACCAGTAAATCACTGAACTGTGAGGAGCCCTCTTCTGTGCCAGGCCCAGAGCAATGCATGGATTTACAACAAAGAGAGATGCTGAAGGACCACATAAGCTAACTCATGGCATTTGGTCCTCAGGAAAAGCAGCAGCCCAGGACATGGTGCAGACCTGGGCAGGTTTAACTGTGCAAGACACCATCTTAACAATAGGAACCACTCTGAGCACTTTGCATGTGCCAGGATCTATGTGAAGCGTTTCACCTACATTATGTCATTTAAAAGGATTGAGCGAGATAATTTACGTAAAGTGGTTAACACAGTGCCTGACACAGGGTGAGCACCGACAAATGTTAGCAATAAAAGTGACAAATCATTTAGGGAACACTTACGCCAGGCAGCGTGCCACGCTCAGTCATGCATTGTCTCACTTCTCCTAGCAACTCTGGGAGGCTGGTAGTCCCACGTGTCCCCATTTTCCAGACGAAGACACTGAGTCCAGCTGGACTAAGGGATCAGCAGGTTCTGCCTGTCTCTGGTACAGCAGAGTGCCAGCAGGTCCCCAGAATGCATTTGGGAAGGAAGCTGGCCAGGTCCTTTCAGAGCAGAAGCTATGAGACAGCCGGGGAGAGATGTGCCACTGAGAGACTTCTTGTCACATAGCATATCATCCTCCAAGGGACCCAGTTCACAGGAAGCAGTGTAGATTCGTTCCTCTTGATTATGTCTATGTGCAAAGTAGTTGTGCCTTCCTTCTGGGCTGGCATCATAGTGTAAGAAGGAGTTAGTCCCCTCCTCCGTGCAGCTAGGGAAACTGAGGTCCAAACAGAGGGATTCACATAGAGAGCTAAGACATGGGGGTCAGTCCATCAGCCAGGTTGGGCCCCACTCTCATGGCTGTATACCAAATGACAGTGACATGGTGTCATGGTCGGAGCACAGGGTTTAAATCTGAAGTCCCCATTCTCCCAGGTGCTGGCAGCTCCGTGACATCTTGGTCAAGCCATTTGGCCTCTCTGAGCCTCAGTTTCTTCACGCATGAAACAAGGCTGAGGCTTCCTTCCTAAAGGGCTGTGGTCACAATCAAATGGATGGTGTGTATCCCCAGGCTCAGGCGGCAGGGGGATGGGAGGCCGTAAAATGCTCTACTGGCTGGTAGCATTTAGCTCACAGGAAAATGCATTTGGCCTTGAGCTCCATGGTCTCTCTCTGCCTGTTGCTCCTGGATGGCACTGTGCCTGGGTTCTTATGCACGCCAACAATGAGGCTCACTCTGCTCAGTCTGCACCCCTAGTGGCGTGTCAGGAGCTTCAGAACGGCCGGCTGGTCCCGCATCACCACAACCTCACTCCAAGCTGCCGGTCAGGTGGTGTTTGCTGAGCTCTAAGGGGGCTCTTTCCCTGCAAGCTCCTTCACATTTCCCTTTTAAAACGATTTTGTCTTCAACTGTGGTCCATAGGGATTGGCTGCTGAAGTCAACCAGTGGTCTGCAGAGTCTCTTCCAGGGAGGAAGAGGGCTTCGCCATCTCCTACCTTTTTAAACAATATCTGCCTTGATTTTCTCTGCCAAGATACCTCTTTGGACAGATGTAAGGTGCTTCTGAGGCGCCACAAGCTGAAAAAAAAGAAGTGAAAGAAGGAAGTAGGAGTGAGTGAAATGGCCATGTTCAGGGGCTGGGGCCCTGCTTTCCAGAGAACCTGTCTGGTGGCTCATCCACCATAGACTTGACTCCTGGGGAAAGACTGAAAACATCCCAGAATCAGGAGACATTTTAGGAGCCAAAGCACCTTTGAAGTTTAATAATTCGGGGGACAATGTTCACCATGTCATCATAAAGGGCATGAAACCCCACAAAGAGGAAAATAAAAGGGTTCAAAAATCATTGACAATGCTTCTCCTTTCAAGCTTGTGAAAGACATGCTTCCATTCACCCTGACTGCCCCTACTACAGGCGCCCAAAGCGTCTTAGAGCTGGGTGATGTAAAAGCTAGGAAATGCCCGTGTTTTCTGCTTGCTTTAATTTGGTGAACTGCCTGACTGAGCAGTAACTGAATTTCATTTTTAGGATAAAATACTTGATCTCCAGGGGAGACAACTGATTTTTACCAGGTCACTTCTCCTTGACCTCTGAGGGCGGGTCTGATTCTTGGAGAAAATTTTAACCACTTTCCAGTCTACAGGGATCTCCAAGTCCCTCCATGGTCTGATCCACCTGCCTCTCCAGCTGTATCTCATCTCCCTCCGCTCCCATCAGAGGCACCTATCACTACCCCACACCCATCCTCCCAGGCTCTAGCTTTCAGCTTCTGCCCCCAGAAGGCCCACCTCCTCCCCACAGTTCAGCATACCCAAACTTGACCCATACCAAAGCCGCCACCACCTGCCTTGCCTCCAAGCTAGAAGAAATGATTCAACTCCAAGAATAGTAATTATTATTATTATTATTACTATTATTATAGCTTGCATTTCTTGAGCTGAGTGCCAGGCATTTCACAAGCTCTCTTTCATTTACTCCTCTCTACCATACTCCTACCATATAGGTATTACTGTGATTTATCCCTATCTCACAGTTGAGACATCTAGGACTTAGGGAGGTAATACAAATTGCCCAAGGTCATATAGTTGGGAAGTGTAGGAGCCAAGAATTGAACTCAGAGTCTGGTTCTAAGCCCAGGCACACCACCTCTCTCAAAGGCATTGATTCATGCTACAATCACCTCCCACCCTGTACTACTAGAAGTCCTGTGCACCTGTTTTGAAACCTTTTACAGAGTTCTAGTTCGGTGGGCAAATACCACACATAATTCTTCATACCTCCAAGAATACTGAGCTCTCAGGAATGAATGAATTAATGAATGAGAAAATGTATAGCAGACTAGTGAGCTAAGCCAACTTTTATAAGCATTAAGGGGTTGTCATGTTAATAAAGATTCATTAAGTACCAGCCATGTGGCCCACATTCTGATGGGCTCTGGGCCCCAGACTTGAAGTCCATCAGACTCTCAGATGTTTGGTGAACATTTTCCAACCTACAAGACCCAGTTCTCTACTGAGCTCTGATTTTAAGTCTCCTAGCAGCTTCTCTGCTCATTATTGCTTGGCAAACAATGTGATTTATACACGAGACACACATATTAAGATGCAATGTAGTTATTCCAACTGTCATAACCACTAAATTGAATTGAATGGCAATCCACTGACAGTTCAACCTATGCTGGTATGAAAAAAGTCTTCCTGAAAATAATCAATTCAATAGTACTTTAGAGACATTGCTGGAAACAAGTGTATAAACAGTAGGAAAGGTGATGCCATGACTGTCATTTAGTAACACATGGAGTTTTGGTGTTCTGCACTAAGATGAAGGCCACTGAAATGTGAAGCTAATTTGTCCAAACAGAATTTCTAATAAATACCTTTGATTATTCCTTTGTTTCTATCCTTTACCAAAGACAGGCAATTAGCAGCATTTGCAATATTACAAGCAAATGAAATTGGGTCTCTTCCCAGCCGCCTACAAAGGAGTTCTATAGCAATAAAAATAATCAATTGGGTTCTTCATTTTCTGCTGGGTCCATGTGATTTCCTTAATAATGTCAATGCAGATTGCAATTTGTGGGGAAAAATAAATACCACTTGCATAAGGCATGAAATTTCAGACCACAGCAATGTCATTTTTTCTTACAGAATTGTTTTGTTACAGGGTTTGGAGCTTGGACAACTTGAATAGACCTCAGGTCTGGTGCCCAATTTGTCTGACCTACATTTTGTCTCCCAAATGCATCTTGTATGTTTCTCTTTCTGTTCTTTTGCTCTTCAGTAGTTAGCAAGGGAAAGTACCACAGTTAGGATCAGAACCAACATCAAACCCTCAGCTTGGCCACGCAGTAATCCAATGGTTTAGGGCAAGTCATTTAACATCCTCAGAGCCTCAGTTCGCTTCTCTTTAAAATGAGACATACAAATGTTGAAGAGCCAAGAATCTAAATTCTCTAGGCTCCTAGGACATTGCATGGTGCACAATAGGCATACAGTACATATTGCTTGAGCAAATGAATGAATGTCTTACACAGTATCTAGCAAGTGGTCAGCACCTACTCATTATTGCTTTGAAATTAAAAACTGGGGATAGTTGGTGGCTCAGTCAGTTAAGCGTCCAACTTTAACTCAGGTCATGATCTCAGTGGTTCGTGTGTTTGAGCTCCACGTCAGGTTCTGTGCTGACAGTTCAGAGACTGGTGCCTACTTCCAATTCTGTGTCTTTCTCTCTCTCTCTGCCCCTCCCTTTCTCTCTCTTTCTCTCTCTCCCTCTCTCTCTCTCAAAAACAAATAAACATTAGAAGAAACTTATGAAAAAAGAAATTAAAAATCCATCCCTCACCTCCACCTCTAACACCCACTGTCTTCCTCTTGGCCCAGAAAAAACTTAGTCATTCAACAAATTCTACTCCCTCTGAGAAGCCTTCCCAAGAGGACACCAGCTAAAAGTGATCTGACTCCCCCAAACTCCTAAGATATTTGCTGTCCATAAGCCTCACTTAGAACCTCAGCTTCTGCCTGGCCTTGTATTGCTGCCTCTCTTCTCATAAGATATTTTTTATCTGCCCAGTTAGATTACAAGCTTCTTGAGGGCAGATCCAGAGTCTTTGATTCTTGATGATCCCTACAGCTTCTGGTAAAGTGCATGGCATATAACATATGCTCCATAAATATCTATAGATTGCCTGGCTGAGAGGGGAAAGCCCAGTCCCCGTGGACAGGGGCAAATACCCGCGAGTTCCTAGGTTACCCCCCTTGCCCCGAAGAGGCCACAGCACCAACCCTTACAGCTCTCAGCTGAATGCACTGTGCCTCTAAGTCTTGTCTCTCTCTAGAAAAAAGTTGGCTCTGCTTTGCAAAAACACTTCCTGCACATAAGGAACCAACATGCGTGGTGGTGGAACGGCAGTTGCGTGACCTCTCTGCAGGACGGCCTGGCAGTATCGGGCAAACTTTAAATCACATTTACAATTTTTAAAAATTAAAGACACACACATATCCTTTAAGCTAGCAATCGCATCTCAATGTTTATCTGACTTGCACATGTATGGAAAGTCATATTAAGAATATTCACTATGGGTTAGCAAAAGACTGGAAACAATGTAAATGTCTATTACTAGGGAACTGGGTAAACAGATCTTGGTACATGCACATGAAAGATATGCAGCCTTTAAAATAAATGACATAGACTCGTATGTACTGATGCGGAGTATCCTCCAAGATTTCAGGGAAAAACCAAGACGCCGTCCAGTCTGTAGGCCAACTTATATAAGAGAGGACATGTGCACATGTGTGTATGTGCATTGAGTGTGTCTAGAACAACAGCAACGGCTGACCAGGGGAAGCAGGTGGCAGGAGGGACTGGGAGTCAGAAGTAGGAGGAGACTTGTCACCAGGTTCTATATTACTATTTTTTTTTTATTTATTTATTTCTAGGAGAGAGAGAGAGACAGCGTGAGCAGGGGAGGGTCAGAGAGAGAGGGAGTCACAGACTGAAGCAGGCTCCAGGCTCTGAGCTGGCAGTCAGCACAGAGCCCGACGCGGGGCTCGAACCCACACACCGTGAGATCATGACCTAAGCGAAAGTCGGACGCTTAACCGACTAAGCCACCCAGGCGCCCCTCTATATTACTATTTCTGCAGACTAAATTCATTAGCAAGTACCTCTGTTATCTTTCTCTTCTTTTCCTTTATTAAATTCCAATTTTATTTATTTTTTATAAGGTAATGCATCTGCATGTAGAAAATTATAACAGATGCAAAACAGTGTACAGGAAGAAGTCTCCTTCCCAACCCAGCCCTGCCACCTGGCTTCTATCCCAGAAGCCACTAGTAGAGGCCTTTGAAAGGTAACCTGTGCACCACAAGTAGTCTCTTTAAAACTCATCTTAATAAAGTGAACTGGTATATGAATCTCCACCCACCTCATCTTCCCTCTCCCGTTCTCCGACCCTCCCTTCTCCACACAGTCAAGCCAAATTTTGGACAGCATTGTCTCCTTGCATGGAGTCATGGGAAGAGCCTTCCCAGGCTTGGGAGTCAGGCAGACCCAAGTCTTCAGGAAATCACCTAATTTCTCTGGGCCTCACTGCTTCATCTGTAAAATGGGCAAGGAATACATACATAGCTCTGAGGTTGTAACGGTAGAAACATATCATGAAAAGAAGGAGGGTCACTAAGCAGGTGAATGGGGCTGCTGTGCTGCTGGAGCTCTGGGGGCTGCTCCCCTTCTCGCTTGCACCTGTCCCAAATGTATTATCCAAATGCTAAACACCAGCCCCCTCACCCTGGGTTTGGGGACTTTTGAAAGAGCTCAGGGTTAGAAAGTCAGGAAACCAATTTTTGAGACTTGACTCTACCGCTAACTGGGCCTCCCTGAGCAATGAACTCTCATCCGGAGCCTTGCACAGATCAGGTGGGTGATTTCTCAGACCCGGCCAGCATTATAACCTCCCATCAGGGATGTGTTAGGGGAACTTTACTCAGTGAAGGGGTAGCTGTGTGTCTTTCCGGGCAATGAGTATGATTTCCAGCCTAAACTATGATCTCCCCTAATGATGCAGGTATAGAACAAAATGATGTGGCTATAGGATATGTATTTCCTAAATTTTTCAAAGCTAACAACCACATAACTAAATTCTTCAGAAAGGGAATAAATATTTTAAATTATCTTTAATTCATTTTTATCATTCCTGAAATGAAATGCAAGTCATATGAATTATGTAGAGGATCCCTCTGTCAAATGCCAGGTTACTAAAGATTAAGACATGACCATGGGTTACAAAACTTTTGCAGACCAGTAAAGCAGCCATTTGGGGGAGCTTCCCTAAGACTCTGTCCAACTCCAGGAGGCTCTGACCTGATGTTTGGCAAATAACCAAGTGACACCCTGCACTGTGATTTAGAGTCACACCTACGATCCTGAAGAGAGAAGGGGATTTTACACCTGACAGAAACTTCCCAAGAGCACACGCACCCACACCCACACCCACACACTACTAGAGGGGTAGGTGGGGGATGGGAGTGGGGAGGGCCTGATGTCAGGAGAGGTCACCTGTGTCCTTTCACATGTCTCTCTCATTGTCACATCACCATTCAGCATACAGACTCCATCCCCCAAAATAAACCACAGATATAAAGTAGAAATATGGGTCTCCATCTATTTTTAAAGTAAATTTTGGGGAGTTAAAGAGCCTGCTGCCTCCAATGACACCATGCTCACTGAGTAAAAATATCTCTTAGCAAGTTGTCCTCAATCATTTTTTTTAATGAGTACTCTTTTTTCCTACTTAGTTTTGGTAATTTAATAGCTCTGTAAAAAGTGCTATGGAAGCAAGAAAACTGAGTATTTTCTAATTTATTCTCTGGGAGACTTATCTATTAATCAAATATCTTAATTTTGTCCATACTTAAAAAGGGCATTTTAAAGTGACTTTCCTAGCCATCCCAGGTCACTCCTCAAATTTTTATTGTCTGTTTTTTTAAATTTATGCCCAATGTGTATTCTCTTCTTGAGGACTGAGCTGGTTGAGAAAATCACTATGGAAATTTTGAGTGAATCTGCTACCAGTGGTGTTGAGTCTACAGAGAGGGCAGGCCACTAAAACACGGGAGGATCATCCCCTCCGATCCTGTTTTGTGGCCTGTCATTGTCACAGGTCTAGGCAGAGCTAAGCATGCAGGTGTGCCTCTAGTATTCTGCTCTATCTTTGACATTTCAATCCTCTTCATCACAATATTCCTCTTCAACTGTTTGTCAATAATTCCCTGTGCACCAGGTACTTTTCTGGGCACCAGCATGTAGAGAGGCACCTCAGCCATACTCCTTGCCTTCAGAAGGACTTTAAGACTGGAAGGAAGGGGGAATGATCACACCTGACTAAATGCAACATGACAGATGCCACACATAGGGTGTGCACAAAAGTGTTCAAGAACAATTCTTTCATCTATGTAACAAATGCTAATATAGCACTTACTATGGGCTGGACATGATGCTCTTTGGGGCATGGCCAATATTAACTCACTTAATCCTCGCAACTACTCACTAACATGGATACTATTATTAGCCCTTTGTACTTATGGAGAAACTGAGGCACGGTGTAGGTTAATAGCTTGCTCAGGTCACACAGCCAGTGTCAGCACCAAGTTTTGAGCCTGACACCCTGGCTCCCAAGTTCATGCTTCTACCAGTGGGTTCACTGCCTCTCAAAACACCATCTCAGGGCACTCGGGTGGCTCCATCACTTGAGTGTCTGACTTTTGATTTCAACTCAGGTTCATCTCCCAGTTCATTGGATCAAGCCCTGTGTCAGGCTCTGCACTGACAGAGCAGAGTCTGTTTGGGATTCTCTCCCCTCTCTAGTTGCCCCTTCCCCATTTGCTCTCTCTCAAAATAAACAAACATTTAAAAAACTAAAAAAAAAAAAAAAAAAAAAAAAAAAAAAAAAAAAAACCCTTTCTTCCCCAAATTCAAAGATGCTTGACGAAAACCAGCTGCACATAGAACACGCTGAGAATGCTACAGAACACAGTGAGGAAGTGACCCTTACATGAAACCTAAATGATGAAATAGGAGTTAACTAGGCTAATGGGAAGGAAGTGGGTGGCAAGTCAAGGTTCTGGGTGAAGAAAAAGTGAGATATGTTCTAGGAATTGAGCAAAGCCATCATCGTAGGAGGATAGAGATGAAGGAGGAAAGTAGCTCCAGGGGCGGCTGAAAAGTGAGCCTGAGCCATAGGACTCAGCACCCTCCCCGCAGGCCACGGTGGTCTTGTTGGCAGGGCTCCCAAAGGATAACAGGTAACTGGTAAAGGGTGTTCATAGGGGGTGGCAGCATCAGCTTTGCATTAACCAGTGAGCACTCTAGTTGCTGGTGTATAGAGTGGGTTAGAGGGGGCAAGTGAGGAAGAAGAGGCCCACAGGGAGGCAGCAGCCAGGAGAGAGCTGGTGGTCCCTTGGATGGGGTGGGGATGGGTAAAAGTGGATTCAAGAGAGACTTAGGAGGTAGCATTAACAGGAAATGGTGATTGATTATGAGGCTGAGGGGAGAGAGGCATCAATGATGGCTCTAAAGATTTTGGGTATCTATGGTGTCAGGGAGCACTGGAGGTGGGGCAGGCTTACAGGGTGAGCTGCACACACCAGTCACCATTCCCCTGGTTCACAGGCTCCTTTGGGGCTCCAAGGCCTTCAGTCCTCAGAGTCTCCCTCCGGCACCTCAGAGCTTGAAAGTCAATCCTGCATGCACACATTCCATGCTGGGCACCGTGTCAGGCACTTGGGCAGACATCCTCTTATTTGAAAGGGCCTCACACATCCCTAGAGGGAAACTCTTGCTATCCCTGTTTAACAGGTTGCTGAGAATCAGGGAAGGTCCAGAGTCAGCCAACACTCAGGTGGCGGGTGGGAGAGCCAACAGACACCCAAGGCCACCTTCCTGGTGACACTAAGGGAAAGGTGAGCTTGGCCTGGGGCCCCTTCTCCTCGGGGACACTGAGGTTACTCGCCAAGTAGAACAGAGATGCGACTTAAAGAGCAGTGAGAAGCTGGGGCACCTGGGCGGCTCAGTCAGTTAAGCATCTGACCCTCGCTTTCAGCTCAGGTCATGATCTCAAGGTTCCTGAGATGGAGCTCCGTGTCGGGTGGGGCTCTGTGCTGACAGCTGGAGCCTACTTGGGATTCTCTTTCTCCCTCTCTCTCTGTCCCTACCCTGCTCATGCTCACTCACTCACTCTCTCTCTCAAAATAAATAAACATTTAAAAAAAATTTTTTAAAGGAGCAGTAGGAAGCTGTGCAGCTCTGTGGGGGTGCGTGAGGACCTCACTGCCAGACTGAAGCCCGTATGCACCATACAGCACGCCCTCTTCACGTCTCCAGAACCTGTCCAGTGAAGAACCCCCCACCCCTCAAGCATCAGGCAGCCAGGGCCTTCCTGCCTTCCTAGGAGTTGGTTCCAGGGAACAGACAGCCCACAGCATGACTGAGCACGAACTCTGTGATTCCCCTCCCACCACTCTTTGATATGGACCCCGCACTCTAACCATGCCACTGTCTCGTGCCACTGTCCCTTCACCTATGTCTGTCCCTCTGGCATCTCCTCTGCCCCCTCTCTCTTTAACATGCCCAGAGAGGACCTACACTTTGGATCTGTCTCACCAGAGCACCCCTTCCACGTCTCCTCAGGCTGGGTGAGGGTGACTGCTGTCCCAGTTTGCCTGGAATTTCTTGGTTTGTGGGACTTCCGGCGCTATATCAGGCAGACCCGTGTAAGCCAGGACAGCTGGTTGCCCTAGTTAGACACCCGGACTGTCGCAGCCTGCTGCAAGGCCAGCAAGTGTCCGGCTGTCTCGTGCTTGTTGGCTCTGTCTTCTTTCCCCTCCTCTACAGCAGATGTGTGTCCTGGAGACCCCGTATCCTCGAAGTCTGGGTGCTGCGTGCAGTCAGTGCTCATGGGAGGAATGTCTGATGTGAGCACAGACCCAGAGTGTGCGTGGTCGAGGATGGCTCCTACCACCCAGCAGTCAGAGGGAGAAGCAAAGCAGTCAGAGGGCACCTCAGTAAAGAGGGACACAAGCAAAATTCATAGCCTGAAAAAGACTGAACACTGGCACATGAGAGCCAAAGATCTTGTTTTGCTTTTTGTTTGTTTGTCCCATTTGCCAGCTGGTAGCTTGCAGGATAAGGTAGTGGAATCCCTTCCTAGATGCATTTAACTTGAAAGAATTCAACTACAGGTGCTTGGCAAGCAAACCACCAAACAGTGAGCTAGCACGAGAGAGAAATAATGATAATAATCGTAAGAATGGGGATGTTTCCACTCACCAGGCCACTTGGGGAGCATGAGCCCACAGTGAGTGTCAAGTGGGAGGTGGGGTGCCCTTTCCTCGTGCATGTCCCACATTGCATGAGCATCTTGCTGCCCTGAGTGTGATTCTAGCATACAAAGAAAGACACTTATTTTTCCTTCAATCTGGCCTTCATCTGATGACCCCCTGGAGAAAATACAGGCACACCTTGTTTTATCGCACTTGGCCTTACTGCACTTTGCAGATACTGTGTTTTTTTACACACTAAAGGTTTGTGGCAACCCTGCATCGAATGAATCTATTGGCACCATTTTTCCAACACTATTTGCTCACTTTGTGTCTCTAGATCACATTTTGGTAATTCTAGCAATATTTCAAAGTTTCCATTATTATATATTTGCTACGGTGATCTATGATCAGCGATTATGACCTGCTGAAGGCCCAGATGATGGTTAGCCTTTTTCAGCAATAAAGTACTTTTTAATTAAAGAATGTCCTTTTTAAGACATAATTCTATTGCACACTTAACAGACTACAGTATAGTATAAACATAACTTTTATATGCACTGGGAAACCAAAAAACGTATTTGACCTACTTTGTTATGATATTGGCTCTATTGTGGTTGTCTGGAACCAAACCACAATGTCTCCTGCATGAGGCATACCTGTATTGGCTGAACTCCATACTGTATGATTGATTATGAGATTTTCAAGGGCAGTTCTGACTACACATGCATGCTGACTTTAGAACCCTCATGAGTGAGACTCTGGCCCTTCTGGGGCCTCAGGTTTGAGTCCCAGCTGGACTGCTTAGTAACTTAGATCTTAAGCAGGTCAATGATTTAACCTTGCAGAACCTCAATTTGCTCTTGTGTAAATGCGGCTGAGGGTATTACCTCTACTTCCTGGGTTTGTTGTGAGGATTAAAAACAATGCATGTACAATACTTAACAGAGCCCCCGGGACATAGCAAGCACCCAGGAAACACTAGGTATTGTTTTTTAGCGGTGGTAACAGTATTGCTTTTATTGGGCACTTAAACTTCTAAAAATGGGCATGCCTTTTGGGTGGCTTATTGAGCTGAGTGTTTTGACTCAGGTCATGATCCTGGGGTCATAGGATCAAGCCCCATGTCAGGCTCCATACTGAGCATGGAGTCGGCTTCAGATTCTCTCTCTGTCTCTCCTTCTGCCCCTCCTGTGCTTGTGCTCCCTCCATTTCTCTAAAATAAAATAAAATAAATATATAAATAAACTCCTAAAAATGAAAAAAACTGTAGCACCGATCTGGACCTTTCCAGACAGTTCCTTAATAAACAGCTTCCAGATTTGTCCCTTAAAACTGACTGCATTTCTGCTTCTAGTTATCAGGCATGTTATTTCCTACCTGCTGGTTTTGCTCCAGAACATTGTCATGCAAACAGGCTGACTGATCTGTATGCATTTCCAGAGCATGCACCATCATTCAGAAGTGGCTTTCTCAGCAATTAGCAAATTTAACAGGCTTTTGTTTTCCCTACTCCAGCCTCAGAACCTCTAACACGTTGAGTTGATCACAACAGTTATTTTAAGGAAATTCAGCTGAGGTATTTGTGCGTTTTGAGGTAAGATTGGTTCCACCATGGAGACATCATAAGATCCTGCTGTCAGGGATATTGTGAGGGTGTAGCTGGGAGGCTGGAGGTCAGGAAAGCCAAGGTCGGCTCCCAAGCAGCTGTGTGGCCAGGGGCAAGTTGCTCCACAACTCTGGGCCTCAGTTTCCTCATCAGTAAGGAAGTGGACTTATTCAATCCCTAAGACCCCTTCCAACTCAAGAAATGGGTGGTTCTCTGAGAAGAGTGCCCATGCTCGGGTTGGCCACTGAAGTACATGGAGCCACCAAGTGCCTCAGTTTCCTTATCTATGCCACACATCCAACGGCTATTTATTAAGTTCCCATTAGGTGCTGGGCACACTGCTGCACAAATGGAGTAGTCACTCTGTATTCATCCTATCTTGGTAACCCGTAGGGATGCCTTTTGCTTTCGGAAGTAGGCTCCTTGGAAAGGAACACTCCCAAGTTCCCACGTCCTTCCCATTTCTAACTGTAATCTTCCCTAGCTGCCTCTGTGAACTGCCTCGTCTTCTGAAATATGTCAGAGGAGTAAAGCCCAGGCTTGGGGCCTTCAGCACAAAGGGCACAAGTCTATGAAGAACAAGAAGTCCCACGACAGAAGAAATCCTGGAATTTTTTGGCCTCTCATTATCCAGCCTTAGTAAAATCATTCTACAGATGAGCAAACCTCTTTCCCCTAATGCTTCCTTTTGGCAATACCTGGGACACCCTCTATGAGAGCCATACCCCAGCATCTTCTGACAACCTAGAGATGGATTCCCTAGTACATCTTACTGGGGTGAACAAACCCTGATTTAGGAGTCCAGACCTACAACTTGAAAAGGGGACTTAATCTTGACCTCTGGTTTTGTTATCTGCAAAATGCGGCATTCATATAGCTAACTTGATAATGCTGAGTATGCATTTGAAAGAGGGGGGCCTGGATGGCTCAGTCGGTTAAGCATCCAACTTGATTTTGGCTCAGGTCATGATCTCATGGTTTGTGACTTCGAGCTCTGCATCAGGCTCTGCACTGGCTGCACACAGCCTGCTTGAGATTCTCTCTCTTTCCCCTCTCTCTGCCTCTACCCAGCTGGCACTCCCTCTCTCTCAAAATAAATAAACTTTAAATTTTTTTTAAATTAAGGAACATTATAAACTGTAAAAACAACACCTGTGGTCCCTCTTGACCTTCATCCACTTCATGATAATACAAGGCTGACCCCACAAAAATGCTGAAGGAATGGGCATCTCCATAGAATTTGAACAGCAGCAGAAAGCTTCACCTGTCCAAAAATATCTTCCACATGGCCTGAAATTCAACTATTTGTGATTCATTCAAGCACCCTATTAAACGGCTTTGCCATCATGGCCTACCTGCTTATATTATGAAGGACAGTTCTATGCAATGGGAACTTGCCATGTTCCAGGCGTTTTTAATACTTTTTTTTTTTACCCCAAATGAATATGCAAGACAGTGATTATTATTCAATATATTTTAAAAACTTGGAAACTGAGCCAAAGAGAGTTTAAGAAACTGGCTAAAGGCCCACATGAACGACGGGGTCAGGACTTGGATAGGGGTGGGTTGGGAAGGTGGCAGGCGCAGGGTGACACACAGGATCGCTGCTGGGGAGAGGGGTCTGGAGGAGATGGGCACAGGTACCAGCGACACTGAGGCCACTTCCTAACTTCGAGCCCAGTGTCCTCAATGCCCGGGGCATCTCCACCAAGACTGCGGGAGTTTCTACCAGAAAAGAAAGAGAGAATGTTGATGGTGTTCACTTTCTGAAACAGCATATCCCCTCTGGCTAATCTGGAAATATTATTTACAGGGCTCTAGAATGCCCCTTTGTCACTGAGTGGGTGGATAGGCACTGTGAATATTTGGCACTGCTGCTCCTCTGTGAACCAGCACCGCTCATTGGATAATTACCCTGTTGTCTTCTCACCTCGGAGGGGGGAAAATGCAAGACGCCCTCTTTCCAAATCTGGCCCATCGCGCTAGCAACACTTGTATTTTTA
The DNA here is from genome assembly GCF_008692635.1 of Crocuta crocuta. Lineage (NCBI taxonomy): Eukaryota > Metazoa > Chordata > Mammalia > Carnivora > Hyaenidae > Crocuta > Crocuta crocuta. The sequence goes on along the minus strand of NW_027527920.1, from coordinate 14,969,354 downwards.
GAAGCTGTTTTTCCCTGATAGTTTCACAACCTCTAATCTGCCACTCTCAGGATGAATATAAATTAAAACACCAGAGTGAGATATGGAGGAATATTTTCTCCCATCATAATCTCTGGCTTTCTGAACCCAAGGCTGGGAGTGGGTGGAGCCCTGATTTGTCTCCAAAGCAACTAGGGAGCAAGAGACAGCAAGGAGAGGTGTTACCTGCTTGCTTCCGGCTCTGATGAATGACTGCCAACCGGTTATTAGGGAGGGTAGAAACCCTTGCAAAACCTTCAGGTCTCAGAGAGCCCCTGGAAGTGTAGAGGATTATAATTAAACCCAGGTGGAAGCCTGATTGAAGCCCACCTGCTAAGGAAAAAATGCTCCCATTAAATAGCCAGGATGGAAGGGAGTTCATGGTTGGTGGCGGCTGGGGGTGGATTTCTAGACTGCAGCATCAAAGTCATTCTCAAATTTATCCCCTAAGATCTGGAAGTAAAGAAACAAAAGCATCCTTTAAGAGCAGGTAAATGGAGCCCCATCTGTAGGGAGGGTAATCCAGTCCTTGACTCCTGACAGCCACAGCCTCGGGAGGACATACATCCCGTCTACACAGTCCTGCCCCAAAAGCCCAAGAAAGGCCCAAAGGTGGCGTTTCAGAAGCTGGCATTTCAGGAAATGACAATGCTCCCTACTCCCCCAAAACAAGGGAGAAATCATAGTGGCTTAGTGCAGCACGGCATTGCCACAGAGTGGTGGAGCGTGCGGGTTGAGCCGGTCACAGGTTCTACTCCTAAGCTGCTTCTTACTAGCTGTGTCATCTCGGGCCAGCCACTTTACTCCTCCGTCTCCTGGCCTGTAAAGTGGGAAGAAGTATGCTATTACCTCTGTTGTGAGGTGTAAGAGACAACATGAATGTGAAGTGCAGAGCACACTACTTAGAACATAAGAGGTGCCAAGACTAGTTTCATCAGCCCCTCTCCCCGCCCCCATACAGCAGAGGGCAAATTCCTGATGGATTCCTAAGCACTCTCTCTGCTAAACACACCTTAGTGTTGTAGCTGGCCAGCCATCAGGCAGCAGCAGCTCCACAGCCCTGCCCCCTCTGCCCCATCATTCAGTGAGTGGTGCAATTTCAGGGACACGAATCAGAGATTCAGGCTTTGGTGGGCACCTGCCATTGCCAGACCATGTAGCACTGTCCCTCCCTGTCATTCTGGTACATCCCCAGAGGGCTGGGCCACCACGGGGTTGTGGATCCCAGTGAGAACTCGGTGGTGCTGGAAACGCTGCCCAGCACATGATTTCCAGGTCGACCCTTTCTGAGTGTGCCACCCGGAGACCAGGCATCCTCTCTGCCCGCTGCATTTCTGACCAAGTTAGAAACCTTGACATGGTCCCAGCAAGCAACAGAGCATCCATTGTTCAGGCTCCCCAGCCCCCGAAAGGGACAGTGCCTGCCAAGTTCAGAGGTACCTCCCAGATTCTGGCAGCAGAGAGCTTCCCCAGCCCTCCCACCCTGAAGCCCAACCACTCTCACCCACATGGCCTGGGGCCCATTTGGCCCTCAGCTCCTACAAGAACCTCAAATCTGTCCACTCTGCTGTTTGTGAAGGGCTGGTCGGAGGGTCAGACAAGCGGAAGAAATCTAAACTATACTCTCAGCCTGGGGCCATGGAGACCTGATAGTATATAGCTGTACTAGAGTAATAATCCTATAATTAAGTCACATTACTGGAATTAATATTACTATAATATATATGTAGCTATAATATAAACATATAATGAAGCTGTAATAACAAACTATTATTCTTAGTATACGGCAGGTCTGTGCTAAGCATTACCTCATTCTGAACATCAAACCTTTGTGGCTGTGAGGAACCCCAATGGCTAGAGGAACTATCACTCTATCCATTTATAGATGAGGACAATGCAGAGAGGCTAAATTTCTTGCCCAAGACCAAACACAGGAGCCCAAATTCCCACTCAGGTAGTCTGATCTCAGTCCTGTGCCACTCGGCTCTGTAAATGTGAGCACCCAGCCCTCAAGCTGCCCACACTGGTGGCAGAGTTCGGAAGGCCAGATCCAAGGGCCTAGAAAATGTGCTGTGTTCAGCAAATGCCACTCCACTTCGCCATCACTTGGTGCCTGGAATTGCTTAATTTGTGTTCCTTGGTTTTCATGCTTCAACCTCTTCTTAAATGCAAATATCCCATTCAACACGCTTGAAACACAATTAGATGCCATGGCTGGACTTATTTATGAAGTCTTTCCCTCCAGCAGCTAACTGAAAGCAGGAGAGAGGGGTCCTGAGCAAATCTTCAATATCACATCAAAGTTTATTTTCCCCCTCGTGTTCCTCTCATTTCTCATGCTTTCTCATTCTGCCCATGATCCAGGACTTTCATGCTATTGTAAAGAAAACTGACTTAATAGATAAACTCAACCCTGAGAATTCTTCCCCCAAGATAGCCCATAACCTCATCAAACCCAAAGCATACTCCAACCTCATCAGAGATTTTCTTTTTTGGAAAATATGTATTCACATGATTAGGAAGCTCGTGCAAATAGCAAGTCAAGGAGGTCCTCTCTGCCAGCAACTCCTTTCCTGACACTCCATCCACCACAGCCTGCCCACTGTGTGCTCACTTGGGCCAGCATCTAGTGTTGTTGGACTCAGAGTATCATTGCGGGCTGCTCGAATTTCATTCCACTAAAATTATGTCACAAAATTGGGACATTATGGGGAACTAAGAAAGACAGAAGCAATAAAGCCTCCATATACGCCTGACCCATGTTTGTCTTGCCCAATTTGCATATATTAGGCCCTATGGGTCTCAATTTTTAAAAATTATAGGGCCACATATAAATAGCTCTCTATAAAAATAAAAATATATGTATTTTTACAAAGGATACTCATTAAGTAGTGACTTCATCTCCCAGGAGCATTTTCCTTGTAAGAGTTCTGTGAAGATGGTCACGGTTAACCCAAAGGGATGAACTGGCTGTATTAGGATTTTGTTCCCTGGAAAACTCAGGACAGAAGAGGTTTTGAGAGTGAGGGAAGGGGCTTAAGCAGAAGTCTTCCTACCTCCTCCTAGTCAGAGAGTATATTAGTTATCAATTGCCACATTACAAATTACCCCCAAATCTAGCAGCTTAAAACTACAAACATTCAAAAGTGACGGTTACAANAGACTGAAACAGGCTCCAGGCTCTGAGCTGGCTGTCAGCACAGAGCCCGACGCGGGGCTCGAACCCACGAACCGCGAGATCATGACCTAAGCGAAAGTCGGACGCTTAACCGACTAAGCCACCCAGGCGCCCCCCGTGGGGTGTTCTTTTATGAGACCACACCTGAGTTCAGGGCCTCTCATGAAGCTACAGTCAGCAGGGGCTGCAGTCACCTCAATACTTGACTGGGGCTCAAGAATCACTAACAAGCTCATTCAGTGAGTTATTGGTGGGACTCAGTTCCTCGCTGGCTGTTGAGCTGAAGTTTCAGTTCCTTGTCATGGGGTCTCCATATAGAGCTGCTCACAACTCAGCAGCTGGCTTCTGCCAAAATGAGAGATCAGGGGGAAGGAAAGAGAAAGGGGAGAGAGACAGAGAGAGAGAGAGACAGAATCCAGCACAGAAGGCCTGGTCTTTTACGATCTAATCCCACCAGTGACATCCTTGTGTTCCACACTATTGGTCATACAGATGAACCCTGGCAGATTGCGGGAGGCACCCGTACAAAGGGATGAAGACCGGCAGGCAGGGACGTTTGGGGCCTTCTAAGTAGGCTGGCTACCCCAGGAGGGTACAAAGCACATTGAAGTCCAGAGTGGGAGGTATCCAAGAATGTGGCCACACGCCCTTGAGCAGGTGAGTTAACCTCACCCGGCCTCAGTTTACACTTATATAAAACAAGGGTAATAGAGTTGTCAGGGCTCAATGATGTTCATGAAAGCATTGACCAGAGTTCGGTAAGTGTAAGGCAACACTACTTTGATTATTTAGCAGTGGTGGTGGCACACAGTTCTGGGGACTCCTACTCTGTGGAGCTCTCAGGCCCAACCCACCTGTGTAAATCAGTGTCAGTGCATATCTCAGATTGCCAATCCCCAATGTCAGATAATGAAGTGCTGCAAAATACAGCTTGGGTGGAACCTCTTTAACCATCTGTTAGAACTGATTTTTAATTAGCCTTTCACCTGAATGCAAACAGGGGGCCTGAAGTTCTCACTGGTTCTTGCTTGGAAAGAGTCTGGACTCTTCATTCATATGCCCTCCCTTCATCCTATTTCCTTAGTGGCCCTGGTGCTTTTACTTAATAGACAATACTACTGGAAGCGTTCTGTCCAGCCCTCGGAGAGATATTACAGGTTCACAGCCACTCAGCTCTAGTGTCATTGATCTCAACTGAGACCTGCCCGACCATCTGCCCCTTCCCCTGCCCCAGGATCTTTCAAGACAGACCTGGCTTAACTCCAGGCATTTAGGGCACTGAAAACTTTCTCACTAAGAAATGCCTCTTTCCAGAACCCCAACAGTGCTGGTCAGACAAGTGCTGGTCCAGTAAATGCATTGGACAGGGGCCAAGAATGTAAGGCACTAATCTTGGCTCTGATCTTCATCTTTGGTGTGGCCTTTGGCAGGTCACTTCACTACTCTGAGAGACTTAGATCTCTATTAAAGTCTCCATGATTCTACCAGTTATTCACTGAGCCCTTCTGAGCCTTCTCTAATGCCCCCTCCTCACCTGCCCTACAGCACCCCACAAAAACCAAAGTATATGCATCCTTCAGAGGTACTCCTTGTATTTCTGTTTCTCTCCCTGCGGGGTTTTCTTTTCTTCTGAACATTGGCAGGACTCACCTGTGTGCATCATGCACTGAGCGTGGAACCGTATGGACTTGTGCTGGTAATTCAGCCTCATCTTCACGACAATCACAGACAACCCTTACTGAGCACGATGTGCCAGGTTCTGCTCTATCTCATTAAACCTTCACAAAAGCACTGAGATTGTTAACTATCATCATCTCCATTTTAACAGATGAGGAAACCGAGGCTCAGAGTGAAGCAATTTATTCAAAGCCACCCGGCCTGTGTGAGGAAGAGCCAGGATGCAAACAGGCAGGCTGGGACCAGGGTGGGCTCTCTTGGGACTGAGTCTTTTTTCACAAAGAATATAAGCTTCTTGATCACAGGCGTTATTTCTTTGGCACACAGTCATCTCTGTAAGCCTTTGCTCATTAGCATTTTTTTAATGTTTATTTATTTTTGAAGGAGAGAGAGACAGAGCGTGATCTGGGGAGGGGCAGAGAGAGAGGGAGACACAAAATCCGAAGCAGGCTCCAGGCTCCGAACTGTCAGCACAGAGCCCAACGCAGGGCTCAAACCCACGAGCTGTGAGATCATGACCTGAGCCTATGCCAGAGGCTTAAGTGACTGCGCCACACAGATGGCTCATTAGTATTAATGGAAGTATCAGGCTTCTGTCCTAGGCACTCTAAGTATACGGTAAAGCAAAAACTTCATCCCTACCTTTCCAGAGCCAATGACATAATATGTTATAATAGATAAATCCAAACTTCCATAGACTCATAGGACTGGGAAGGAGTGTTTTCCCAACTCTCATTTTGCAAGCAAGAAAGGGGAAACTCAAAGAGAGTAAGCGAGTGGCTTCTGATCACTTAGCTCACTCCCTGCAGCGGACCCAGGAGAGGAGCTCTGTCTTGTCAGGAATTCAGTCTCGGGCATGGTTCTCAGCGGTGCTCAACTGGGGTGATTTTGCCCCATCGCAACCCCCCACCCCTGGGATACTTCACATTGTCTGGGGACATTTTTTTTTTGGTCACAATTTTCTTCCTTTTGGGGAAGAAGGTGCTATTGGCACCTGGTGAGTAGAGACCCAGGGTGCCACTCAACATCCCACAGTGCACAACACAGCCCCCTAGCAAATAATTATCTAGTCCCCAGTGTCAATAGTCGGAGACTGAGAAACCCATTTTGTGGGACTTGCCAATTCCCTCTGAGGCTCTTCTCTCCCACTTGTTTACATGCAGTCGTCTACAGTTACACACCTTGTCATATCCATCCTCCATCCCGGTGTCCAACAAAGCCCCTGACATGGAGCCAAAGCCCCATGAAAGAGAAGGAGGAAAGGACAGAGGAGGGAGGAAGGGAGAAGGGAGGAAAGGGAGAAAGGAAGGGAGAGAATGACAGAAAAAGATAGTAGGCTTTTCATGCAGACTGAGAGAGTCAAGCCCTTTAAATCAAGACCTCTGTGCATAAAACAGATGACTATTGACTCCTTGCATATTTTTCCAGAGATAAGATTAACTCTGAATACCTTAATTACACCTCGGCATAATTTAGGCCATTTCTAACAAAGTGAATTACGGAGCGAACCAAGCCTTGCTGCAGAAATCTTCCCCCTATTAGAGTAAGTCCTGATTGATGGGTGTGATGGAGCTGGTGAGGTACAAATGCACTGTCCTTTTTAAAAATAACTGGTTCCTTAGAGGTGTCCATTAGGAAAATTGCAGTAGTTACGGCTGCCACTGAGGACAACGAATAGACAGCTCTCGTTCCCAGACAGCCAAGCCGCAGAGGGGGGCTAGCTGGTGCGCTGTAAATCCAGATATCCAAGTACAGCTCATGCTTCTGCCCCCCGGCCAAATGACAAATGGCTCCCCTGTTGGAACTGGCGGGGGGTGCACCACTCCCTGCACCCTGCCCACCGTGGTGGGACAATCTGTCAGCCACTAATTCTTGGGAATGGATGAGGAAGGGGGGAGAAGTCAGCCTGTGGCCCTTAGGCAAGAAGAAGGGGTCTCTGAGCCCATAGACCTTCTTGGGAAATGAAGCTCTGGCCCTTTGTGGCATATAAGGCTCCATTGCCAACCAGAGGAGATCGTCTCTCTGTGTTTTCAACAAGGTATGGTGGCCACCTCGAAAATGCCTTGGAACCATGAGAAACATCCTTATACATTTCTCCCTCCCCCATTCCATAATTCTCTCCAGTGTCCTCATTGTAGGAGACTTCCCCTTCTTCATAGGTGTGCCTCTTCCAAAAACCAAACACTTCCCACAGGGTTTTCCCAGGCTCCACACCAAGGCGACGCTCTCCCCACCCCATGCCCCACATGCATTTGTGCCTGCCTGGCAGGTGCTTGGCGCACTCCACCCCCCGCCCTCCACTGGCTGCCAGGAGACCATCCTGCCCAGCTGCCCATCTGTGTGACCTGTATGACTGCCACCACCCACTGGATCTCCACAGGGCTGACTGGTGCCCATGGAGCTTAGGTTTCAAGACCTCCTCACCTGCACAAGCCCCTCCCTAAGCCCCTTACCCAACTGTGTATTCGTGATTTCTTATTCCTTTTCCTAAACAAGATACTTAAATTATATCTACAACTCAGGCCCCACAGTGCCCTGCATACCTTGTACAAAACAGATGTTTAAAAAAGACTGGAGGATTAAAAAAAGTGGATCCTGACTATGATCGTAATTAATTAGGAATCAGTGTTTAACAAGATGGTGAATATTTGCATTTCCCTCAGGCAGGCTCTAATAATTCTTCTTCCATTGCTGAACCAAAAAAAAAAAAAAAAACCCACGAAACCAGTAGTGTCCTCTATCAGCTAGTTCAGTGGTTCTCAAACTTTAGGGTGCAGCAGAACCCCCGGAAGGCTTACTAAAATACCACCAGCTGAGCCCACCCCCAGAGTGTCTGGTTCAGTTAAGTCCAGGGCAGGACCAAAAATGTGCATTTCTAACAAGATCCCAGGTGCTACTGCTAGTAGGAGGAACAGAACACACTTTGATAACCACGTGAGTCTATGCATTCTCAACAAGGATGATACTGGTCAAAGTAGGTGACTAGTTGTTCTTGGGGGAGGGGGGAGGGACACAGGAATCTTACCCTTTTTATTATAAAATGGACTGACAGGCAGTGCCTAAACAGATCTGGTGGTATTAAAATTTCACGGATGGGCAATTAGGAAAAAATGTCTAAAAAGACTCCTTAGGGAGTAGGGCACCTGGGTGGCTCAGTTGGTTAAGTGTGCAACTCCGGCTCATGATCTCACAGTTCGTGGGTTTGAGCCCTGCATCAGGCTTTCTGCTGAGAGCTCAGAGCCTGGAGCCTGCTTCAGATCCTGTCTCTGTCTCTGTTTGTCTCTCTCTCTCTCAAAAATAAATAAATACTAAAAAGACTCCTTTAGGGAGTCATAATGAAAAAAAAGTTAAGAACATTGATCTGGCCCAACTTTCTGCTTGGTGCCGAGTCCCCAGGAACCTGAAGGGGGACCCTCCCCCTCCACCCCTTATCTGATACCGTGGAAGGAGCACTGGATGTGGAGTCAAGAACCCAGGTTTAAATGCTAGCTCTGTCCAGCAGCAACTGTTGAGTTCTTTCCACCCAAACCTACTTTCACTTCTAAACAAAAATAAAGAAAGTAATATTGAACAACTCTATCCTCAAAGGGAGTGCTACATGTGGTTGGGAGACATACTTTAGGAGGTTGTCAGAAGGATAGGATCGAGTGAGCCCCCAAAGAGTGTGGTAAGTAACCAGGGCGGCACAGTAAAGCATCTCCCAGCAAGGGTGGGCCTGGTGACCGCCTTGCTTTGCGGAACAAGAGGAGCAAGAGAATGCTCATTTCAGGGCAGAATGGGATTGCTCTGCACAATAGAGGCCAGGGACGTTTGGGGGAGATGGAGCCAGATGGTGCTGGGAGCAGCCTAGGAGAGAGAGAAACGCCTAAAATACACATCCAATCCTGCTTTGGGCAGTTTTCTAATTGGCAGCTTTATAAGCTCTTTCTTCATCACCCCTATGAATTCTGCACTAAGTTACTTGTCACTGAAGAATGCTCCAGGAACCAGTAGATTATCTGTGGATACAGCCAAGAGGTGTCAAGTCTATATTCATGTGTTGGGCTCACACGCAGGGGTCATCATGGCCCTAGGTTACATTCTTATCTCTGCTACTATTTGCCCAGTCTTTCAGACCCCAAACCTGACTCCTCCCCTCCTTCAGTCCTCTCTGTCCAGCCAGCCACCAAACCCCAGGGGTTAACCAGGGGTCTGACTTCCCAAGACCTGCTGTCCCGTGTCTCTCCAGGGAGCTTCTACTCATCTAGCTCTGGCTCCTGTTGATTCCACCTCAAGACATCTCCTGTAGCCCTTCTCTGCATCTCTAGAGCCACACGCCTCATCAGGGCCTTTACTATCTCCCCTAGAGCACGCAGCTTCCTGATTGGTCTTCTCTGTTTATACCTGCACTCTTTCTGTAAAAGATTCCAGCCAGCTCAGCAAGTGCATATTCAAATGCATCCACCTCGTCCCAGTGTAACTACCTGAAGGGCACTCTTACTATTTTTTATGCTTTAAGTTTTTTCCTTCGTTTTTTTTTTTCCAGTTCAACATGCTAAGATTTCTTTGGTGATGACAGATCTTCTCCCCAAATGACAAAGAATTTAGAAACATTTTCAACTTATTTTTAACGTCTACGTCAATGAACAAAGAAATCATAGCTGGTGACAGGGCAGGGAGGAAGGAGGAAGGGAATTTAATTAGCTTTAGCGTTTATAGGGCACTTTCATCACTGCAGGTTGAACTGGGATGTGACATCTAATGGGGTCTAATCACAAGAAGGAAAGTTACATTAGATTGCCACAAATGTACTTACCAGTTCTTACAATACCATTTTTAAAACCCTCTGCAGAAGTCAATTTCCTCATGAGGAAATTGCCATACGGAGATTTTTTGGAATAAGCAAACCCCAAATTTCTTTTTTAGCTAAAGACAGTTCATCTGGCTTCAACACTGTGATTCTGAGAACAGACATCGGTGCAATCTTAGAGCCTCTGGCTCTCCACCCTTCGGGAATTTTCTGCAGCTTGAATTTAGGTAGGGAAACCTGAGGATGAAAAGACTAAAACCAGATAGCTGTTACGTGTCTTGGCATTAGACGATGGGAGTAAAATCCCAGCTCAGCCTCACGCCTGGGTAGGTGAGAATTTAATGAAATCCTGCAGATATGTGGGCCAAGAGAGAGGCGGTAGCTGCTGAAGGTGTTCAAGGCTGGACCTAAGGCCTGGCTAAGTACCTAAGTAACCCAAGGCCTGGCAAAGGCCAGTGAGGTAGAGCCTCACAGGGCCCTTCGTGACAATACAGATCCTGGACTGTGGCAGAGGAGGAGCTGACTTACCACGGCATCTTTTTTGTTCCCTTTCTCTGGGAACATCTTTAGTTCCTACCCTCACGGGTCCTTTCTATCTTCTGAAGCCCCACAGCCCTGTCCACCCCATCCCACCCAGTGCCGCGCCTTACATGGCTCTTTATGCAAGGACCCACCTCTCCACCAGACTATAGGCACCTGGACAGCAGGCAGTGACCTACTGAACACTACTCTGCCCACAGGAAGTGCCAAGTATATATTCCATTAAAAGAAAGAAGTGCTTGTGGTATATTATTACTTGGGTCCTGCATTTGGGTTTGTAAATTTTGTGCTCAACTCCATGCATATTTCTCCCTCTCTTGGAAAGACGTTATCATTTAGCTTGCCATCACTTTTTTTTATTTTAGTATTTTTTTAAATTCACCATGAGATAGAGCGAGCAGAGTAGGGCCAGAGAGAGAGAGGGAGACAGATCCCAAGCAGTCTGTGTACTGTCAGTGCAAAGCCCGATGTGGGACTCAAACCCACGAACCATGAGATCATGACCTGAGCCAGAGTCAGATGCTTAACCAACTGAGCCATTCAAGAGCCCCAGCTTGCCATCACTCTTGCTTTGAGGTTACAAATGTCAAAGTAGCCCCAAGTCACTAATGTGTAGTCATTAGGATATAATGTTCCAAAATTAGAAGTAAATTTTCTAAAACTAGACTTTTAATGTTGACAAGAAGCATACAACTAGTAGGGCATATTTATCCATCTGCTTATGTATTCACTAAGCAACTTTTGGGGTGTTCCCATGTGCCAGACTGCATACTGGATTTGGGGTTCATAAAGATGAATAGAATAATGTTACCACCACCCTGACAATCTTTCAGCCTATAGACCTTTCCTTTGTCATTCAGCAAGCACTTAATGAGCCCATGAGGTAATGAAACACTTTACTTGGCCTTTCTTGTTTTTTAGAACAAACACCTCCTTCATATGTGCCAGGCAGCACTAAAGATAATATATGAACATAAATAATTTATATAGATACCTTACCTTAGGAACATCAGCTATTATCTTTATCACAACTCTATGAGGTACTGACAATTAATTAAGCTATCATTACAGAGATGGAATCTCTTTTAATCCTCACAATTGAATAAGGATGACGATGCTAGTCCCATGACAAGAATGAAGGAATGGGACTCAGAGAAGTTAACTAATTTGCCCAGAGTCACATAATCAATGAGGTGGTGGAACCAGGATTTTCTTTTCTTTCTGAGATAAGAGAACTCAGTAGGTTCCTTAAACCCAGGTCAGAACCTGTCACCAGATTTGCCTGCCGATGATTCAGAGGCTGGAGGAAGAGGGCAGAGGCTAAGGTCAGAGTCTAAAACAAGGAGTCAGGAGGAGCACCTGGGTGGCTCAGTCAGTTTACCATCAGTTAGGTGACTCCTGACTTTGGCTCAGGTTGTGATCCCAGGGTCATGGGGTCGAGCCCCATGTCAGACTCTGGGCACTGGAGCTGTTGCTATCTTTGTGGGGCCCCACACATGTTAGGGACCAAGCACAGAACAAGCATCTGAGAGCAGAGAGCAGTGGCAGAAACCATGGAGAGGTGGCATATCAGGGCCAGCCTGTGACCCCCCAGGCAGGCATGCACGTGCTCATGCACATGCACACACACACACACACACACACACACACACACTCCTTGGGTCTGTGTCCTCAGGTGGGCATTTTCAGAAGAAAACCAAAGAGACATGCTACCAAGTCCATGACCTGTTTCAAGATCTGGTAGGGCATAAGTTTCTAAAAAGAGAAGATTTCTGAGAAAACCCTGTTTACTGGAGAACCCCATGGCCCCGTTTGAAATCCCAGCCTGACAGACGAGGCCAGAACACAGCCCACATGGCATCCTGGCTGGAGTAAATGAACACACAGAAACCCCAGGTCCCTCAGCTTAAATGTATCCTTTATAGTGAGGCTCTTCCAGCCCCATTCAGGGAACTAACCTCTCAGGGAAGAGGAAAATAAATGCGCCATTGTCGGAAGCCACAGGGCTGGAGTGATGACAGCGGCCTCTTTTTTATCCCTGTGACCAGCCTTGGACCTCTCAGAAAAGAGATGGTGTCAGAGTCTCAAGCAGGCAATTCTTCAAGCCAAAGCTACTAAGAAATTCCCATTATCTCCAGTTCTATCTCTGGAGGTCAAGCTCCAGCACCTCTTTCCAACATTCAAGGGGACCCTGAGGGGCCAGGCGAGGCAGAGCAGAGCTGGGTCTGGGGACTGCCCTGCTGCGTCCGTCAGCCTCAGGCCCTGGGCTGGCCTCTCCTTGCCACTCTCCGCNATCCCCCCCGCCCCGCCCTTTTCTCTTCCTCTTGTTAATTTCAAATGTTTCTAAAGAAAGGAAATTTCTGCCATTGTCAGAAATGAGACCAAAATAACATGGCACCATCAAACCCCAGTGTTCTTGTCACTAGAAAGCAGCAGAGCACGAGCCACAGGCCTGAGTGCTGCCAGGGGCACACGTGAATCAGATGGCCCGTTAGCTCAACACCAGGACAACCGGGCAAGCTGCACCCTGTTTTATAAAATCTCCTGGCTCTTTTTTTTTCTTTTTAGTTTACATCCAAGTTAGTTAACATACAGTGTAATAATGATTTCAGGAATAGAATCCAGTGATTCATCACTCACATGACACCCAGTGCTCATCCCAGCCAGTGTCCTCCTTAATGCCCTTTACCCATTTAGCCTGTCCCCACTCCCACAACCCCTCCAGCAACCCTCAGTTTGTTCTCTGTGTTTAAGAGTCTCCTATGGTTTGTCCCCTCCCCATTTTTATCTTAGTCTTGCTTCCCTTCCGTTTATGTTCATCTGTTTTCTATGATCTCCTGGTTCTTATGTGTCACAAGGGACATCAAGCAGAGTCAGAGGAAGAACAGAGCTCATGTGGTCAGATATCCTGAGTCACATGAAGCTTCAAAACCTGACTCACACGGAAACAGGAGTCACACTGAGGCAAAGAGAATGAAAATTCCTCAGACACTGGGCATCAGAGGATCCCCCAACCTCCTACAGCACCCAAACCCTGATGTGACAACGCTAGAAGAGATGACCAGTCCATGTACTGGAAGGGACCAATGGACAGAGAAGCCACGAGAAAGCCATATGGGTGTTAGGCCAGGGTGGGGGGTGGGGTGGGGGCAGACATCGACTTGTGTGCTGACGGAGCCTCTGCTCCGATGCTCCCAGCCCCACCACTCCCTAGCCAGGTGGCCTCGGGCAGGTTACACAATCCCTGAGGCTCAGAGTCTCAGAGTCTCCGTCTTTTAAAGGTGGAACACTAAAAGACTGATATACCTCACAGAGTCATTGTGAGGATTAAATTAAGTAATACACAAAAAAGTGTTTAGATCACGGCTCAGCACATAGTAAGTGCTCAATAGTGGCTGTTGGGCAGGCAGCATGGTGGGCAGGGGTCTCTATGAGGTGGGACAGGCATTCCATGAGTATAAAGGCAGACTGGTGTTAGAACGTTCCTCCCTTTATTATACCAAGATGTGTTTCCTTCATACTCCACCCAGCCTCATTCCAGCCAGCCTTTCCCTTCTTTGGCTGGACACCCCTCCAGCAGCTCCTCAGGTGACATGGCTGCCAGTCCCCTCACCCTTGAGTCAGTCTTCTTGGAAGGAGCTTGGTTGCTGGATGTCCAGCTTGCAAGCCAGTTCCTGCCCAAACCAACCGTTCAAGGTCAAAACCACCACCTCCTCTGTGGAGCATCCACTTCCATTCCTGGGACTTCAGGTTGCATTCCCCCCCAGCTCTAGGGGACCCAGTGCCCTGCAGGCCGTCGAGCCCCCCACTCACAGCAGATGGCTATTGCCTCCTTGGGCCAGCCCTCCCAGGCCTCTGATAGAGGAATCCAACTGCTTGGAGTCTCCTCCTTATGCAACCAATCCTGGAAGGAATTCCTTAGAGGGGGTGGCAACCACACAGCCACCACCCATCTCCTTTGACCCCATTCTCATGGAGTGAGCCCTGTGGAGGCTGCCCTTGGACCCCTCGATAGCACCTGTCTGCCCTGCTCTGGTCTCACACAAACACCAGGACCTGTGCCTTATAACTGGGCTCTTCTTAGCCCAGGAGAGGAGAGACCATCTAGGAAAGAGATGGCCACACTGCCTGTGGCTTTGTTGGCGAGAAGGGTGTTGTTTTGCTGCCTTCATAGATCGTGAAAACCACAGCTATGCCAGAACCCAGAAATAGAAGCCACACCCAGCCTACTTGGGAGTGGCACACTGGCTCAGTTCTGCCACAACTGAAAGGGCACGTTTTCACAGAACACACTTGACCAGCTGCTCTGGGACAGCCCTGGCTGGGGGGGATGGGCCCTGAATAGGGGAGGGGCTGAGGAGAAGACACAGCAAGGGGCACCCAGGCACCTTGCTCACTCCCCCTTCATTCCCAGCCAACTTCCTATAATTCCAAATCCAGACCCCTGGTTTCTATTTTTTTTTTAATTTTATTTTTATTTTGAGAGAGAAAGGACAGGAGCAGTGGGGGTGGGAAGGGGAGAGAGACAGAGAGAGAGAGAGAGAGAGGGAGGGAGAGAGAGAGAGAATCCCAAGCAGGCTCCATGTCCAGCAAAAAAGTCTGATGCGGGGCTCAAACCTATGAACCATGAGATCATGACCTGAGACGAAATCAAGAGTCAGATGTTCAACTGACTGACCCACCCAGGCACCCCCAGACTGCTAGTTTCTGAGAAACCCAGGCAGGCAGCAATGCTCTTTTTCTTCAGATGATACCAAATGCTGAGAGGCCCCTCCAATAAAGCAGTAGTGTTCTCCCTGAAGACACAGGCTCAAGTTGTGCTCTGCTCCAAGCTGGCTCTCTTTCTCGACTCCCAAGCCCTGCTGGCTTCCCCCATGCCCACACCTGTGGAGGGCAGACGCTCCTAGTGTGTCGGGCGAACCAGGCAAACACCATCATGTTAACCTGTACTGTTGGACTCAGAAACAAAATTGGTTCTCACAATAACTAAACTATTTGAAATTCCTTCTTGTTTTCTCTTATCTTCTCAAGTGACTTTTTAACCAAAAGAGAAAAACAGGTCTGTTTTCTTTTTGGTCTCTTTAAAAAAAAAATGAATCCAATATAAGCCAAACTAACTTGACCTGACCTAGCTCACTATTAAACATACAAATGGGATCATCCCTGTTCTTGGAGTGTGATCTGTCACCTGCCTGCAGGTCATGTGACATACCTGAAGAATCAAGAAGACTTAGACTGGAATCCTAGACAAGCCACCTACCAGCCACAGAAAGGTTACTCATTTTGAGTGTCAGTTTCTCCATCTGTAAAGGGAAGTAATGCCATCCATCCAAGGGTTTGTGTGCGGATTAAATGAGCACATGCTAGCCTACCAGGTGTTCAGTAAATATATATATTCTCCTTCAAAATGTATTTCTTGGCATCATGGGCACTGCCCTAATTCTTTTGTGCCTTTTTTTTTTTTCATCTTTATTTTTGAGAGAAAGAGAGACAGATAGTGAGCACGAGAGGGGCAGAGAGAAAGGGAGACACAAAATCTAAAGCAGGCTCCAGGCTCTGAGCTGTCAGCACAGAGCCCGATGCGGGGCTTGAACTCACGAACTGCAAGATCAAGACCTGAGCTGAAATTAGATGCTTAACCGAGTGAGCCAGCCAGGCACCCCACTTTTGTGCCTTTCTAAAGCATAACAGACCTCCTGTGGCTTTCCAGGGCCCTCTGTGGACTCTGGGTGCTTGGCTACATCATTCACAGGGATGCAACTCTGTCTCCTATATCCCCAACTGATGCTGCCCAGTGACCAAGAATCACTCCAGTCACTACCTGATAGCATGTGTGTGTCTGGAAACTGAAAAGTGTCACATGCAAGTAGTTCACACTATGATATGGAGAATCCTATCAATGGGAATCAACCATTATATTTTCCAGGCAAAATTTAGTCCTTGTAATTGGTATCACAAATTATATGAATTCAGAACAAAAGAGCTTTCAAAAACAGCAGAAGCTATTTATGTACTATTTTATTTCCATGAGACTTCAATCGATTCCACCACTAACAAAAATGTACCAGTACAGAATTATACTAATTCTTTCATTCGCGTGACACGTATTTATTGAGTACTTTCTGTATCCCAACATTGTACTATGGTGCCGGACACACAGTGGCAGAGAGAGCTGACAGAACTCAGCTCCTTGGTAGCTATCAAATAAAAGATACTTTATTTGATCAATTCTGAAGCATTTTCTTCATATGTAAAATATGTCTGAAATTGGAATACATCTTACAAATGCTGGGGTTGTGAGATTGATCAGAAGTGCTCATGTTATCATCACTTCATTTGAGTTTCGTGCATTGTTGGGACTACACAGGTCAAGGTTCATTGCCAGTTAGAATGTTTTTGAAAAGACTAACCTATGATTTGCATGCAAAAAGGCATGGAGACAGTGTTAAGGCATAAATCTGACACTTATTATTGGAGAAATGACAGCTATCCCATAATTTTTTACAAAGTAACAAACAAGTGTTTATGGGAAGATAATCACAGTGTATGAAATGGTGCTTTGCTGAGGCATGTGGAAAGGATTGTCCATTACACTCTAAGCAAAGCAACTGGCATAGGAGAGACTGCCAACCTCTCAAAATAGATGAAAGAAATCTCAAAGCAATGAGAGGCTATTGTGACCAACTCATGCATGACACAGGACTATCATTAAGGCATCATGTCGCAGCTTAATTTGTAGGCTTCTTTTTTTCCTTTTTAGTGGTGGATAAAACAATGGTGTATCATATTTTCCACAGCATCATGTTGGATTCAGTGACATACCATAAGAAACGGGAAAGTCAAACAAAATTACTCCAGGTCTTAGAAAATGTTATAAAACACACAGGAAAATGCTGTGATAGGGAAAAACAGAACAAGCTCATTTTTACAGAGGTCAAGAAGGCCTCCCTGAGATGGTAAAGTTGAGAAGTCAGCCTGCAAAGGGCCATCAGAGCATTCCAGGCAAAGGGCACCACTGGTGTAAAGGCCCTGAGGCGGGAAAGAGGTCCAGTATTCTGGGAGGATTTTATCACTGGTTATAAGGTCTTGGTCTGCTGAGAAGCTCATAACAACATCATGAGGCCATAAGCCAGTCCTACACATAGCTAACTTGGTGAATAGCAAACATTATAATAAAAATAATTTGGAGATTATAGAAATATCTATTACACTTCATCCCAATAAATATATGGGGTCTAATTATCTGGCAAAGACAATGTCATTGGCAAAGAAATTCAATAGTAAATAGTTATGGGGGGAAGGGAATTAATACCCGATCCAGATCAGGCAAATCTCACTTCTCTGCTCTCTTTAGTTTAAGTGTGTTATTCTCTGAAGGTGCTCTGTATCTTACGCTGGCATTATTCACAACCATGTGTTTTTGCAGAAATGTTGCGAATCCCTTCAAACCAATGGATAGTTTGGGTCAACAGATTTTCAGGAGTTTAGAAGCAAGTTAACCTCAAATTCATCAGTACACTGATAACTGGTTAAATTCCCATAGCCAACATGCCTGCTATATGGGTTTATTTACATTCAGACACCTAGACTGCCCATCTAGGACTAACTTTCAATAGCTAATCCTTTTACCAGATTTGTGATGCTTATCTTTTTACAAGATCTACAATGGATGCACATAGGAAGCTCCATTGACAAGCAAGGAACCTGAAGCTCAGGCAGGACAAGTGACTCATCTGAGACCACACAGCTGGTCAGAGCAAAGACTGCAGCCCAACTCGAGGCTCTTTCATTTTCTTTTCTGGTTTTTAAGTTTATTCATTTATGTTGAGAGAGCAAGAGAGAGCATACATGTGTGCACGTGAGTGGGGGGAGGGCAGAGAGAGAGGGACAAAGAATCCCAAGCAGGTTCCCACTGTCAGCACAGAGGCCAATGCAGGGCTCTATCCCATTAGCTGTAAGATCATGACCTGAGCTGATATCGAGTTGGACACTTACCTGACTGATCCACCCAGGCACACCGAAGCTCTTTCATTTTCTTAAATAAAAAGTCATGTGACCTCAAAAGTAAAGAAGCCAGAAGAGATGTTAAATTGAGGTTGCCAGATAAAATACAAGGCAACCAATTAAATTTGAATTTCAGATAAAGAATGAATAAATTCTGATATAAGTATGTCTCAAATATTGCACGGGACATAGTTATACTAAAGTGTCCATTATTTATCTGACTTCTACATCTAGTGGAGTATCCTATACTTTGATTTGCTAAACCTACCACTTAAATGGCTACGGGCTGTTCTTTCTCACCATGCTCTTTTGTACCAGTCTGTGTAGTTACCATTTTTCTCTTTCTCTTCCAGTCATATCTCATCATAAAGGATTCCAGTTACTCCATACATCTTTTCACTAGTTTTCCCTCCCAAGTGTTACCATAGAGTTGCCTATGTACTGTTTTTACCCACGTGGGGCTTGCACTCTAAACTGGGCTGTTCACTTCATATGCTACTCTTACAAGCACATTTTATGTAAGGAGACTCGGCCTCTGGGGTTGGAAAAAAAGAAGTACCGAAATGGTCAGAAGAGCATCTGAAGAGAAATAAGGAGCTAGGAAATTCCTTGCTGCTTTACCAGTTTGGTGTTCATCCCCAAATAGATGGACTCTGCTGTACTTCAAGGATAGCATCTGCTCAGTCCAAAGGGTACCACACCTTAAAGTCTTGCTGTTAGGATTCTGCTGGAACCAGACAGGCCTGGATTCAAATTTTGTTTTCCCACCGACTGGTTGTGGGGCACTGAGCAAGTCTCCCAGCCTCCATTCCTCCATCTGTTAAAGTGAGGTGTTAATGCCCCCCATGCAGGTCTGTCGGGGGGTTGAATGAAATTACTTTGGAAAGTGCCTGGCTCTCAGTGTTCCTCACTGAAGGGGTACTTTATGAGATCTCTCTCTTCCATTCTGGCCCTGCCTCGGTAAGACAGCATAGACATGCCATACGGAGGACAGGCACCTTCTCTTGGGCTCCTAATATTCTGCAGCTTCCTAACCAGAGACCTTGCTGGCACCTGTGATTTTCCTTCCAGCTAAAGAACCAGCCAGCCGAACAACACAAAGATGTGCCCACAGCATGTGAATACTAACCCAAGCTGAGACAGACATTTGGGGCACAGAACAGGAACCTCCCTTTGAACCATGGTTGTGTGACCTTCCCCAGCGCCTGCCCCTGCCTCATCTGTGGTTTGAGCAGGTTCTGCCGTAGCAGAGAGAACAGCTTTTGTAGGAAATACTGTCTCTTTCCCAACATCATTCGCATAGACAAAGCTGATGCCCCACGTATTTCCCTGAGTCTCCTCACTGTCCCAACTGCAGAACAATTTACATTTGCCTCTTTCATCTACAGGCATGCAAAATGACAGAAAACTGAACCCTCCGTTTGCCAGGCACTATGTGAAAGATCTGACAAAAATTTTATTTCGTATTAAGCTTTGTTATAAGGTCATGAGCATTAATCGTGTCTATATTAGTTCCTGTGTTATTCCTAGTATCTAGCCTAGCATGTAACTTCTTAATATATGTATATTTTCTTTCTACATATATTATATATACGAATATACAGATGAAGCAATAACTCAATAAGATAATATCAATAAAACACGTAGTTGGCACTCAATAAATTGTAGCTTTTTCCATTGTTTTTCTGTTTGCCAACTTGACCCTGCCTCAGCAGGTCATCTGGATATACTTACAGAATGCAAGGACCTTGTTCACTCAGTCCAGAGATAAGGAAGTTGAGGCTCTGAGGAAGTTACATGATTCAACAAAGGTCACAAAGCCACAGGGTGACCAGGTCTGGGACCATGTCTCCCAACTAGAAACCTCAAAGTCTACAGAAATGATGATACTAAGAGCATCTATAGGTAAATCAATGTCCTGATTTATGCCATTTCATCCACTCTCTGATGACCTGCAGCAGGCAGGTCTAAACTCTCTGGCCCAAAGCTCCACAGACAGCTGTCCTGAAACCCAGTGAGAATGACACACTGCCAACAGCCTTTCATATGACAACAGCACTTCCCTCCAGATGTATTCAGCATACAAAGTGCTGACACGCAATATCTCATTTCAGCATCTCAACAACCACACCTAGAAGACATTATTATATGCCTATTTTACAGACGAGGGGGCTTGAATTGGTTAAGAGACCCCTCACTCAGCTAATGCCGATGGAATCAAAACTAGAACCCAGGACTCCTGCCTCCCTATCCTGTGTTTTCACTCTGCACTACATGAAACGGTGCAAAATATGAATTAAATGATCATCCACATTCATATGTAATTCTGGCATGTTTCCAGCTGAGACTTCCCAGCTGTTGATCCATCTCCAAGGAATCCTCAGTTCCCTGGAGGATGCCGTCGCAGTCCCTGGGGAGGGAGCGTGGTGAAAGAAAAGTAACTGAATCCTCCTTAAATGCGAGGCACAGACTCCAGGAAATGTGGGCAATAACTCATCTCCTTGCACCTACCCTGGGGCTCTCCAGTGATGGTGGCTGATGCTTCAGGAATATGAATGATAAATACCATACCCCCAAGAGTTAGCTTCCCATGGGAAAAGTATAGGCATGGCCGACTTGTGAGAGGCAGGACCCACTATGTCCACAAGCACAATCTGCTGTTAGTTTGTACGAGGAAGAGCACTAAGAATAGAGTGGGGCTAACAGACAGTGGCAACGTGGATTAAGAGTCTTAAAAGTTCAGGTCACTTAACCTAGTGATTCCACTTCCAGGAATTCATTTGAAATGGAATGCATCTG
Source organism: Crocuta crocuta (assembly GCF_008692635.1). Classification (NCBI taxonomy): domain Eukaryota; kingdom Metazoa; phylum Chordata; class Mammalia; order Carnivora; family Hyaenidae; genus Crocuta; species Crocuta crocuta. The sequence continues at coordinate 14,948,349 of NW_027527920.1, read as the reverse complement.
GGATGTAGAAAGAGATCCACGAATAGAACTGCATCATGCTGTTGTTTACATTTGAAAAAAAAAAAAGTGAATACAACTTAAATCATAACAGTAGAAGAAGATGGATCAAAGAATTCCAGTACAACCACACACTGGAATTATTTGTGGCCATCAAAGTCAATTATTGACGTTGTGGGGAAATGTCCAAGACAAAATATGAAGTTACAAAATCAGGACTCTAAATAAGAAAGACATATCTATTTACATACACATATATATACATGCACATGTAGATGCATACCACGTTTTAAAGACTAGAAAGAACCCAGGGGCACCAGCAGACCAGCAGATACATGTGTCCCAGGGTTAGTTACCAAACATAGGCTGAGGGTCAGCGGCGCGGGGCAGTGGACTGAGAGTGGGGGACATGGCCCTATCGTTAAGTGTTTGCAGTCAATGTGAGGAAGCAAGATAGTCCTAAAAGAGGACCTATCTCAATGAGGCTCATTCCACAAGCATTCTCCAGACCCCACTGCAAAAGTTCTGCCTTTTGACCGCCATCAAACTAAACAAAACAAAAAAAATACTAAAACAAAAGCCACAAAAAAAAAAAACCATAGAAAAGGAGACACAGAGGAACACAGAAAATAAAACAAAAAACCAGAAACTCCTTCAAACTGATGATTATCTCATCCCAAACGACCCCTGACCTTTCTGAGGCATCCTGCCACTGAAGAAGTCAATTTTTCACGGCCCACAGCCTCCAGATTCCACTCGACACAGTCTGGAATCAAGGAGTTCATTTAATGGAAGCTTCGCAGATTCAGATTTCTCTAAAATTCCACATGCCTTTCTGCCAAGAAGCTGTTTTGAAAGCTGACACTCCCTTGGTGTGAATTTGCAGCCTGCCCCACTAACAGGGCTTCACTCAGAAAACATTTTTAGATCGACCCCGTTCCAGACACTTGCTCCCAAGGACAAACGAGGAGAAATTCTGTACCAGCTCAAACCTTTCTGAGCTCTTTGATGATCAGAAATGAGGGAAAATATTAGAATGAATGTGATTAATACAAATATTCTCAACAACCTTCAAAGCAAACTGCACAGCTCCTGCAGAGTCAGCCCCTGTGGCCCTGATTCCTATCAGCCACGTCAACCCCTTAAAAACAGACCTCAGAACAATGGAGGGAAGCATTAAAAATCAAAGGTGAGGCAAAGAGAAAAGAAGGGGAAGCAGGTAGATGAATAAGGGGAAAGAGGATTGGAAAACTGGCTGCGATTAGCATGTTTTATGAAAAGAAAAAGATAAAGTGGTCAAATGGCACAGCCCTTCCAGGAAGCCCCCTTGATTCACTCTTGTGCTGCTGAGAAGTCTGGAGAAACCCCGAGGCAGCTGGCATCTGCCCCCTGTCTCCACTCACAAATGGCTCAGCACCGTCCCCACCATATGCAGCTGCGTCTCTCTTGGGCATGGTGGGAAGGGCGTTTCCATTTCCAAACCTCAGAGCCATTTGCTCTCAGATAAACAAACATCTCCCCAGCCTTTGCCAACCTCGCCCAGCCGGAAAGTTGTAATGCTGAATTAGACTGCGTTTCAATCACTTCTGTGACAAGCCGGTGACAAGCTAGGATATGATGAGTGGAGAAATCAGATGTTGTTACAGGAAAAAGGAATGAGGAGAGAGTAACAACACAGTGGTACAGTAATAATAATCACCATAATGGCCTCTATTTACGTAACATTTGTAATTGCCAGGAGAGCCCAAAGGAATGAGAGCACCTGTTTGCAGGCAGACAGACCTGAGACAGAATACCAGCTCCTCCCCTTTTGTAATGCGACCCTGAGCAACTTTCTTGACCTTTCTAATTCTCAGCTTTCCATCTATTAAAGGTGAATAATGGTCTCCACTTTGTATGATCCTTTAGGAATTTGAATGAAATAATGTCGGCATGGCTTTTGCGCAACATGAGAAGTAATACTAGTACTAGTGACGTTGGTATTAGAAGTAGTATTTCTATAAGTCAGGCAGAGAAGGACAAATATCATATGTTTGCACATATAGGAGGATTAGGAGGAACTTGACGGAGGAACAAGGGGGAGAAGAAGGGCGGAAATGGTGGGGGAAAGGGAGAGAGGCAAACCATGAGAGACTCTTGAATGCTGACAAAAACTGAGGACTGATGGATGTGGGGGAGGGGGGATGGGCATGGAGGAGGGCACTTGTGGGGATGAGCACTGGGTGTTATGTGGAAACCAATTTGACAATAAACTATTTGTAAAAAAAATTTTTAAAAATCATAAAAAAAAGAAGTAGTATTTCTATTATCTCAACTAGTACTTATATACTCTTTCATTTCATGTTTGCCTCATATAGGGGAGATAGTTTCAAACCTCTTTGGCGGACAGCAAAACAGAGACCCAGAAAGGTTAAATGTGTTTCCAGGAAATATAAGGAGTTAATAGGGAAACAAGGACCCTGTATTACTTTCCATGTGTTACTTCTGTAACAAGTTATTACAGTTTTGTGGCTTAAAATAATACAAGTTATTACCTTACAGTTCTAGAACTCAAAAGTGCTAAAAACCAAGGTGTCAACAGGGCTGTGTTTCTTCCAGAGGCTCAGAAGAGAGAATCTGTTTTCTTCAGTTTCTAGAGGCTCCCTTCACTCCTTGGTTCATAGTGAGCCCATCCAGGTAATAACTCCCCATCTCCAGTTCCTTAACTTAGCCACATCTGCAAAATCCTTTTTGCCACATAAGATAAAATTTGCAGGCTCTGGGTGTGGTGAGGGAGTGGACTTCTTTGGGGGAGAGTCTTTATCCAGCCTACCATAAACTAAACCCTCTTCTGCAGAGTATAATTATTTGGGCTTGTTTGGGTTTTTGTTTTGTTTTTATTTTTGTTTTGCCTTAAACTCTCATTTATTCATTCAGCAAATGCTTTGTGCAGGGCACATTTATAATTTTTAACATGCTTCTCTAGATAAAACCGAATCAGAATCAAGCTTCCTTAAGTGTGAAATAAAAAGAGGCCTGTCCATATATATACATGTCCTAAAACATGACTGAAACCCAAACTTTACTTTTTTTTTTTTTTTTAGTGTTTTCATTCATTTGTAAGAGATGGAGAGAGACAGAGCATGTGTGGGGGAGGGGCAGAAAGAAAGGGAGACACAGAATCCAAAGCAGGCTCCGGGCTCTAAGCAAACTGTCAGCACAGAGCCAGCTCAAACCTATGAACCGTGAGATCATGACCTGAGCTGAAGTCAGATGTTTAACTGACTGAGCCACCCAGGTGCCCCCAGAAACCCAGACTTTAAAAATGGAAAGAACCTTGGGAGGCTATTAGTCACTCTTATTTTATAGAAGGGCAAACCCAGACCCAGAGGGGTAACATGACATCTCAATGTCAAACAGCAAGTTTGTGAGAGGTTTTGGGGGAGGGCCTGCATTAGAAGTGGAGGAAGAAAGGGAAACTAAGAGGCATTTGGGAGACGAAGTCAGTGGGGTTTAGGAGTCAGCTGGACGTGGGGTTAAAGAGATTTAAGAATCAAGGGTGCCTGAAGTTCACAGCTTAGGGGTGTCATTCACTAAGCTGGGGACATATAGCAGAGAGCACACATTTTCTAAGGAAAATCGTTGGTTTAATGTGTTCTGGGAATTTGGTTTCTTTTTCTAGGACCAGGACCAGCTTAACGTCACTGTGAAACTTCCAGTACTCTTTCTCTTCTCTATATTCTCTCAAAAGTGTGGATGTGGGGCTATAATCTTCATCTGACCATCACATAGGAGTCCTCTGTTTTTTTAATAAATAAACTTTATTTTTTAGGGCACTTTTAGGTGACAGCAGAATTGAAAGGGATAAGAGTTCCCACATATGTACAACCTCTTCCACTAGCAACATCCCCCACCGGAGTGGTACACATTACAATCGATGAACCTACGTGACACACCATGTCACCCAAAGCCCATCATTTACAGCAGGGTTCACTCTTGGTGTTGTAGATTCTGCGGGTCTTGACAACTGTGTAATGACATGTATCCACCATTACAGTGTCCTATGTAGTAGTTTCACTCCCCTAAAGATCTTCTGTTCTCCACCTATTCATCTTTCTCTTCCCCAGCTCCTGATGACCACTGATTTGTTTTTTTTTTCACTGCCTCTATAGTTTTCCCTCAATGCGTTTACTGTCCTACTCCTACTGAGCTAGACCTTGGGGATGAGATTCTGTCCCAACACCTACCAATTTACATTTGCCCCAAGGCCATGGAGATGGCTGGGCATCTCTGTTAGATCTCAAAAGATGTTGTGTCACAGTCTTAAGCCTTGATTTGCTTCTAGGCAGATGTCTGTTAAATTCCTGTCTGTGTTCCTTTGTATGTAATGTGGCTTTTTACTCTGGCTACTTTTAAGATTTCCTCTTTGCCACTGGTTTTAAGCAATTTGATTACATCTTGGTGTCTTTTTTTTTTTTTTTTTCATATTTCTTACGCTTGGGGTTCATCAAGCTCCTAGGATGTATGCATTTATAGTTTTCATCAAATGTATGCATTTTTCTGCTGTTATTTTTTCAAACATTTTTTCTGCCCCCTCCTCTTTCACTCCCTTTGGAATCTCCAATTGCACAAATAGGAAGCTGCTTAAAATGACCCCACAGCTCCCTAATGCGCTGTTCTTTTATTTTCGGTATTTCTTCTCTCTGTGTTTCATTTTGGATAGTTTCTATGCCTTCAGGTCCACTGATCTTTCCTTCTGCAATGCCTGATCTGTTGTTAATCCCACCCAATGTATTGTTCGTCTCAGACATGGTTTCTTCAATCTGCAAGTTCAATTTTGATTTTTTTTTATCTTCCATACTTCTTCCCACCATACTGACATTTTCTTCTACCTTCTTGAACATATGGAGTAAAGTTATAACAACTGTTTTAATGTTCTTGTCTACTGACTTTCTCATCTGTAGCATATCTAGGTTGGTTTCAGTTGATTGATTTTTCTCCTCATTATAGGTTTGTATTTTACTGCTTCTTTGCATGCCTGGTAACTTTCTATGACATACAAATCAGTATGAATTTTACCTTGTTGGTGCTGGATATCCCTGCATTATCTTAAATATTCTTTAGCTTTGTTCTGGGATGCAGTTAAATGGTTTGAGAGTCGTTTGATCCTTCTGAGGCTTGCTTCAAAGCTTTTGTTAGGTACAGCCAGAACAGTCTTTAGTCTTGAGCTAATTTGCTCCTGAGATCATAAATTTTTGAGTATTCTAGCCAATGTCCTACATTTACAAGGGTTTTTTTTTTCCCACTCTGTTGGTGGGAACACAAACTCTTCCCAGCCCCACGAGTGCCTGGGAACTGCTCCCCTGGTCCTTTCTGGTCATTCTTTCCCAGTTTCAGGTGGATTCCTCACATGCGTGTGCTCATCTCTATCAGCTGAAAACTGCAGGGGCCCCTCTATAGACGTCAGGGCTCTCTCTGTTATACCCAGATCGCAGTATCCTCACCAATCAGAGACCACCAGGGAGACAGAGTCACGCATGCAAAGGCAAAGGGCTTTATTACGGGCTCGAGCTCGGGCTCACAGACTTCACCAGTGCCGTGGATCCGTGCTGAGAGCCCAGAACAAAGACAGAGTGGGGTTTTTATAAGGTTTGTGACAGGGGAGTTACAGAAGTTGTGACGTGAGAACAGTGATCCAATCGTAATTATACAGCATTGTTGACAGCGGGTTTAACCATACATGTTATCCAAAGTATCTGTTACTTTTGGCGGGATCCAATTACAACATTTAGAGTACTCTTAAATTCAACCAACCATAGACTAATGGGTTAACTTTTACCTTAGGCAGCTAAGATTTATCTATAGTTGCTGGCCTTTCTTGATTGGGCGTTGCCAAAGTAGTGCCGTGGAGTGAAGTGGTGGGCAGTTTCTTCGGCCTTGGGCAGTGTGTAGCTGCCTGATAGTTCGAGAGGGACTGAAACTTAGGCCTTCTAGTTTAGAGGAGAAACTTAAGGCCTGTCATGGAGTTTGTATGGTTTAGACATGTGTCCTTACATCTCCTCTCTGGCACTCTTCTCCATAAGCCCAGCTCTGTCTCCCATTTCCCCCAGCAGGGGTACAGCCCCTGGAAATGCTCCCCAGGTTGCAAATTGGGGAAATGATAGACCTCTGCTCTTGTGTTTCCCTTTTCTCAAGTCCACTGTCCTATGCTGCTTGTTGCCAAATGTTTGAAAACTGATGTTTCATATATTTTGTCCAGTTGTTTAAGGTGAGAAGACAAATCTGAATACTCTTATTACATCCGGGCTAGAAGCAGAAGTCTTTGCTAGACACTTCTGAATATGAGAAGTGGAGATGGCTCACTTAAAAAGATTCAACCCACCACAGCCCTGTAATAAGATTCCAAACAACACTGTTTATATTATTAGTAATTACAATATGGGGCTCCCGGATGGCTTTGTCAGTTAAGCGTCCGACTTCAGCTCAGGTCATGGTCTTGTGGTAAGTGAGTTTAAGCCCTGAGTCAGGCTCTGTACTGGCAGCTCAGAGCCTGGAGCCTGCTTTGGATTCTATGTCTGCCTCTTTCTCTGCCCTCCCCTGCTCATACTTTCTCCCTCTCTTTCTCTCAAAAATAAACTTCAAAAAAAATAAATAATTACAACATGATGCCCAGCTGTTCTGTTCTACACTGCTCCTTACTACACCAAGTCTCCCCTCAACGTTGTATTTGAAGAGAACTGTTTACTGCCTAACTTCATTCTCTTATTGACTCCCAAAGCAAAATTCTCCAATGTCTTTAATAAATGCCGAACAGCTTTTTACACCAGCTTTGCACAGGACAGGACCTCTATCTCTTTCTCACAGAGTTGTACCCTGTCTACTCTACATGGCGTGACACTAAGCCAAACAATATGCTGTCAGACAGACATTGTCATAACATCCCATATCCTCACCCAGGGCAGCCTGTGGCACTCAGCCTCTCACACGACAAAATCAAATCCAAGATTCAGCACTAAAAATACCTCGTTTTTCTGATGTGAACCTCTTCAGAGGTCTCACAAGAATTCAAAAGAGAATTGTGAGGCTGCAAGTTCGTGTGTTGAGAACCACAATCTCAGAGAATTGCAGGGACCTTTGAAGCCCTGCCCACGGGTCCAGGAAACACCCTTTGTAGATGAGCTCCTTCCCTACACAAGTGTGAGAATGAGGCTATGGCCCTGGAGACTGAACACTAGGAAACAGAAACCCTGCTGAACGTATTCTTGCACTGACATTAGACACAAAAATACCCAGAGAAGCATGCTTTTCTGTCACAGTCAAATAAAGTAATCACATGTAAGCATTTCAAAGCAATTGCATTGACATTCTCACTTGATCCTGACAAGTCTGTAAGTATGAGGCAGGCAGCACAGTCTCCAGCAAAAGATGCAGGGAGTGAGCCTCACAGAGGTTAAGTACTTTGAACAAGGTCAAATAGCTAGTTGGTTGGCAGAGGAGAGCCTTGAACTTCTGGAGGTCTTCTATCTCTCAGTCAAGAGCTCTTTCCATGATGCCCTGTTTTTTCTTTTCTTGAGTCAGAAAAGGGAACAACTTCCAGAGTCACTGTTGACCTTAGACCAAGGTNGGGTGCTGTACTGAGCATTGTGGGCCAGCACTATCCCTGGCCTTCATCTGCTAGATGTCAGTAGCAACCTCTCCCCCAAGCCCTGACAAGCAAAAATATCTCGAATTGGCTACCATATTGTCAAATGGACCCAGTGGGGAGAGGAGGGACAAAATGGCCCCTCAGTTGAAAACCACACCCCTAAATGCCTGAAAATGCTGCCAGCATGTTTGATGAGGTGGCAGTGACAAAGTTTGTTCTGTAAAAAGAGAAATACAAAAGTGAAAGAGAAGCTTGTGCTTATGCCAGTGAGCCTGGGACCATGTACGTCAGCAGTGAGGAACTGGAACTGCACAGCCCCTGGGAGTTCATCTAAAAGATACTCTTTCTGGCACCTGTCTGGCTCAGTGGTGTGAGCGTTCAACTCTTGATTTCACATCAGGTCATGATCCCAGGGTCGTGGGCTCGACCCCCACATCGTGCTCTGTTTTGAGCTTAGAACCTGTGCTCTCTCTCTCTCTCTCCCTCTGTTCCTCTTCCCCTCTCATGCTCTCTCTCTAAAAAAAATATAAATTAAATAAATAAAAAGGTTCTCTTTTTGCCCCCACCCTGAACTTAAACTTTTGTGTTCTCATTCCACCCCTTCAGACTTAGCCAACTGTGCATTACCCAAACCACTTTCCGAAAGACATTTCCAGAAGGTAGCATGGAGTTAGTTAACTTGACAAAAGGCCGTATGGTGCAGGAGTTAAAATGCAGACTCTGTAGACACAACAACACGAATGAACCTCACACAGTTGAGTGAGGGGAGCCACGTACAAAAAAGCGCATGTGGTACGAACCCACTTACATGATGTTCAAAATAGCCAGTACTAATGTCAGGTGATGTAAATCAGAATAACAGTTACATCTTTGGTGTTATTCCCTGGAGACAGGTTTGGGGGAACCATCTGGGAATAGAAATGTGCTCTGACTTGTTCTGGATGGTGGCTACACTGGTTATAATTATATGTAGAAATTCACAAAAGTATACATTTAGGACTCATGCACCTTACTGTGCATGAATTACGCTTCATATAAATCAATAAGCTTAGGAGCACCTGTGTGGCTCAGTCGGTTAAGCATCGGGTTGCAGCTCAGTTCATGATCTTATGGTTCAAGCCCCATGTCACACTATGTGCTGACAGCTCAGAGCCTGGAGCCTGCTTCAGGTTCTGTCTCTCTCTCTCTCTGTCTCTCTGTCTCTGTCTCTCTGTCTCTCTTTGCCTCTCTCTGTCTCTGTCTCTCTGTCTCTCTCTCTCTCTCTCTCTCTGTCCTTCCCTGCTCACACTCTTCTCTGTCTCTCAAAAATAAGCATTTTAAAAATTTTAAATAAATAAATAAATAAATAAGCTTCATCACCTTAAAAAAAATATCCACTCTGGAAGCCAACCGCCTGTGTTTGAGGATGAGTCTGGCTGCCTCGGGGTGTTTTGTGAGAGGTTAGAGAACTGAGAGGGGCATGGGAAGTACTCAGAAAATATGAACATCATTATCATTAAAAGGACTACAATTCCAACGAGCCAGGCAAAGGGAAGGATTGAGAGAGGTGTTTCTGAAGTCCCCTTTGTCCCCTTTGCCTCACCCCACCGCTGCCCTGAATGCACAGTGTTGCATTCCGTAGGGACAGTCTAATTCAACCTAGCCCCCTCCTCAGTAGGCATCCCCACCCCGGTGATCAAGACACACATGTCTGCTATTATTCTCTGTCTTCTTTAGTTCCTCCCGAATTCTCTCCAGAGGCTTGCTTTCGGAGCTGCCCCTATTTGCAGAGCTCTTCATCAATAGACTGAATATTTACAGAACACAGCAGTTTTGATTAAACAGTTCATTTCACTGGAGACTGGGGTATTGTGCTGGGTCTGCTTATGAGTTATTCTTGGCAGAAGCAGCCGTCGCTCTGAGCATACATTTCTTTACATCTCAAGGCCCAGCCTAAGGAGGACGGCAGGGAAGCAGATGAAATGAGGAACAGATGGCATTGCCCCATACCTTTCCCCCCAACTGTTTCTCAGTGGGGTTAGCGTGGTATCTCTGCTACTATCTGCTCCTTGCTGCCCTTTATTCTTCCCCTTGGAAACTGAGTCAGGAGAAAAGAAGCAAATGCAAGGGTGTGGAGGAAGGGCATTCAGGGGTGTATTGGCAAGCGCGAGTTCCAGATCCAGTATCCAGATGTGTGATTGATTAACATGGGGTTTAACTTTTCTGGACCACAGTTTTTGTTTTGTTTTAGTCTGTTAAGTGATTGGTCTAGATTTGTGGACTTTAAACCTGTGTCATCCATGGAAACCCTCCAACAAACAGAATCTCAAGCAGAAAATGTTGACCCCTGAAGGCAGCATTGTTTGCACTGAAACAGAGGTAGGCAGTCAGGAACCTGCCTCGCAACTTGTGCATTCCCTCCCCACCCCCACAACAGCCCGCTCCACACGGACCTCTGGCTTGCAATCCAAGGAGCACAATTTGAAGACAATTCAACTTGTCTATTTAAAAAAAAAAAAAAAAAATCATTTCCCAGCCAGCTAAAACACTGGTTGAAAATGGCCCCATTCCTACACATCCCACAAATTTTGATCAACAGACCCTCTGCACTTCAAGAAAACTCACAAGTAAAGTCCCGCATGCCACACATCTGTGTAGGAACAGCCTGTCAGTAAATATACAAAGCCGTCAAGACAGTGGTCATGTCTGGACAACAAGAATATTACTATGATTACAGCAGGTTTCTCGTGGTTCTCACGTTCCCGCATCACCACCTACAGCAAACACCTTGCTAGTCTCCCAAGTGCCCAGGCCTGTGTCCCACACTTAAGGTCTTGCCCTCATTAGAGAAGCTAGTGCCAGCCTTAGACAGACAAGACACACACACACACACACACACACACACACACATGAGTTGAACATGAGTGCAGCTCTACCAGGATACAAGCATGATGGAAAACTGTCTATCGTCCAAGAGGATTTACTCAAGTGTGTCCCAGAGACGGGATATTAGTCGCAGAGATGCGGGGACACACAAAGGAATGTGGGGGACAGAGGCGGTCTACTCCAAAGTAATTGTGTTTGAGAACTACCTCATAACATTTGTCCCTACTAGAGATTAAATACACAGTTAAGTAGTGGCTTAATGTCTCTGGCTAACAGGAATCTTGATTAATGTTGCTTAATATGGTTCTCAAATTTATTTGACCACAAAATTCCTTTCTCCTCATAACCCCTATTAATATCTCGACAAACAGTTTCAGATCAGAAAAACCTTCACAAAGGCAGTTTTTAAAAACTGAATTTTAAGGCTTGAAAGAAAATTAGGAATTACAGGGGAAGGGAGGTAAGGGAAGGAGGCGGGCTCAGAGTCCAGAGGATTTAGAGGTGAGGACAAAACAAAGGATCACCAGTGATTCCAAAGAAAGTCTAGAACTCTCTTTGTATCTGTTAGTGCCTTTTTTCCAGATCATTCCTGGAGAGTGGATAGAGGCAGGGCTAACTGTGTTAGTAGTCCATCAGCTCACAACACTGAAGGGGACTATGGGTATCAGAAGTGACGTGGTGCAGGGCACCTGAGTAGCTCAGTCTGTTAAGTGTCAGACTTCAGCTCAGGTCATTATCTCATGGTTCCTGAGCTGCGTGTCAGGTTCTGTGCTGACAGCTCAGAGCCTGGAGCCTGCTTCGGATTCTGTGTCTCGTTGTCTCTCTGCCCCTCCCCCACTCACACACACATACTCTCTCTCTCAAAAAATAAATAAACATTAAAAATAATTTTAAAAAGAAGGAGAAGTGAAAGTGACACAGTGCAGGGTCCCTGCCTCTACCCTTCTCTTCCTTTCAATATGGGCTCACTAATGATCTTATTAATTCAATCCAGCAAACAACCCACCTCTGTGCCAGCCTCGTGCTGGGTGCTGGGACCACATGAATACATAAGACACGAGTTGTGAAGCCAGCAAAGAGACAAAGAATCCCTCCCTCAGGATCTGCATGGGAGCCTAGGGAGCACACAGAAGGGGCCCTTTGCCTGACTGGTCATCAGAAAGTTCCTGAAGCATACATTCTTGTTCCTTCAAGCTGAGGGCTGAGGTGCAGGAAGGGAGGCAAGAGCTCGTGGCAGAAGGAATGGCGAGAGCAAAGTCATGGAGGCAAGAGAGGACGGGCAGTCGGGGACCTCCGAGTGAGTCCGGCTGGAGCAGCGTGTCAGAGAGTCTGTCAGGATGGGGAGGATGTGGCCAGAGAAGGGCGGGAAGACCAGCACAGGTCTCGACAGGCTGGGCAGGTAGAGCTGATGCCAGCTTCTCCATCCATCCCCAACACCCTGCCTCCTTTTGTCCTTCTTCAGAAGACAGGCCCGGCTAGGTCCCGTGCCACCACGGCTGCAGGAACCCAGGTGCTCACATCTGGACTCCTCACCACTCTTCCTCCCTGGTGACCACCCTAAAGCTCGCCTACCCGCCTGGCCCCAGCCCTTCATGGGGCGGTCCCACACTCCTTCTCCTGGCCAGTCATGGGCCAAAGCGGCCACCATCCCAGCCTCGCCTGCCCCCAGCTCCCGAGTACCTGGGGGTGCGCCTCCTCCCTGCAGAAGCAGACAAAGTGACAGCTCGTGTAGAACAAGGCCACACTGGAGACAGAATATAGAGGGGCCCTCCTCTTAGAAGGTATGATCTTCAGGGTAGATGCTGAATTCTAGTAACACATCCCTGGGGTGTTTTCAAATCCAGACACACTGGAGCCTTCTTCCAGCCTTTCTCTGGGCCATGACCTGGGTTCATGTCCAGCCTCCGACTGGCTCTGGGCCACTGCTCCCCGCCCAGTCCTGGCCAGCAGGGCTTACAAGCCCGGCCTTAAGGTCCCACTGCTGCCCAACTCTGCTCCCTCCAGCATCGGTCCCTGAGTGCCCACTCATGTTTGATATGCTCTTGCTCCTGAATGCCACTGCTCTCTGCCAAGACCTCAGGCACTGCTGCACCCGGCCGCGTCTCCACTGACCTCGTGGAATTCTGACCACATGGAGAGCTCACCTCACCGCCACCTACATCTGGGACAGTGAGCAGGAGCATCCTGTTTTAAAGACTTGCCAATTTCCTCTGGAGTTCAATTTCTTCCAAAGAGCCTGGCACATCTCAGCTGCCAGTATGAACTGTGAGTTCCCAGAGATGCCAATGGCACTTTCCAACATTCATCACTTTTGACACATCTAAAATATCCTCACTCCCAGCGCTCCGTGAACACCAGCCCAGATGGACCGGCTGCCGAGGAAGTGTCAGTCTCCGAGAGGTCTCTGACAGCCCCGGGGCAGAAGCTTCCTGACTGAGAAGCATGTGCTCCCTCCCTGTGCCCCTTCTGAGGCTGAGCTGGTGAGTGGGCACTGCAGGGCCCCTTCACAGCCCTCACTGCCCAGCTTCGAAGCTCTATGCCAGCTTCCTTCTGTAGAGCTCCTCCCACCTTGGCTCCCCATGGCTTCAAGCACTTTGCTATCTTCCAGGCTCAGCTCTCCCAGAGAGGAAGCTGGCTACTTGGGAAGTTCTCTGTGGGGTCAGCTCTACTCTTTAAGGTCATGTGGAAGGAGCCCTGACCTCCTGACCTATCCAACCTCTGACGTCAAGGTTGGATGTCAAGGGCCCGGGAGGCCAAGGTCAGTGAAGGCATGGCTAGAGTCAGGACAGGCAGATGCCTAGTTAGGCAGAGGTAGGCCTGGGAAGACAGATGAGGCTGGTGGAAACATTGGGCCCCAGGCAGACACTGAGAGGTCAGCTCCCAGAGCCCTCTTGGGCATGGGAGGGTTCCAGCAGCAGGTGCACTTTGTCTTATTTAAGATTATTTTTTGAAGAAGGAAAACACACAGCTCGAATTAAAAGAATATAAAATAGCTAGATTTGCCAAGTTCTGCCCACCCTCTCATGTCCTCATCCAGAATCACTTTTTTATTGATTTCTCCTGTATCTTTCCAATGTGTTTTTATGCAGATAAAAGCAAATGTGAATTTACTTATTTATCTCCCACTTTTCCACAGAAGGTATCACACTCTTGATACCATTCCTTACTTGACTTTTGTCACTTAGCAATACATTCAACACATCTTCTCATCAGTACAGAGTGTTTCTTTGGTGTAGCCTCATACTATTCCACTGAGGGACATGTCCCCAGGTTGGTTATCTGGTCTGCAGATGGACACTTGAAATGTATCCAGTATTTTACAATTACAAACAACACTACAATGACCTTATATTAATTTCACCTCATGTGCAGATACATCCACAGGGTAAATTCCCAGGAAAGGAATGCTGAGTACACAGCAAGTGCATTTGTAACCATCATGGCTGGCACCAATCCCCCTCTATCATTATTACATTGCTTGGCATTCCTGCTAGCCTCACCGCTGAGGAGTGTGATCAATTCTTTAATGTTTTCCAACCCAATAAGAAAGACCTGTGCCTCGGTATAATTTTAATTTATATTTTTCTTCTTCTTAGTGGGGTTGAGGATATGTTGTGTTCCTTTTTCTGTGAAATGCACCTTTATGGTCTTATTTTTCTATGAGTTGTTGGTCTTTTTCTTCTTCATTTCTAGGCACTCTTTATATATCAGGGAGATAAGACCTTTGTGTTATGAGTTGCAGTTATTTTCTCTATTTGTTATTGATATTTTGACTTTGCTTATAATATTTTTTATTTTATTTTATTTACTGAGTTGGCCATGTATAAGGTTTTTGCTTGTTTTAATGCTAAGTTAATAATCTTTTCCAGGTTCTGAATTGTGAGTCACAGAGAAATTTGCCCAAATTTTCTCCTAGTCATTTTATTATTTTCATTGTTTCATTTAAAAATTTGATCCATTTGACATTTTTCTGGTATATGGTGTGAGGTGTGGTTCCAAATTTTATATCTTTCTATCTTTCCTTTTCTTTTTTAATTTTTTTCAATGTTTTATTTATTTCTGAAAGATAGAGAGAGACAGCGTGAACAGGAAGGGTCAGAGAGAGAGGGAGATACAGAATCTGAAACAGGCTCCAGGCTCTGAGCTGTCTGTCAGCACAGAGCCTGACATGGGGCTCAAACCCATGAACCGCGAGATCAGATTTGACCTGAGCCAAAGTTGGACACTTAACCAACTGAGCCACCCAGGTGCCCCTATATCTTTCTATCTTTTGCCAGGTCCGCCATAACTATTTATTTAAAAATCTTTTAATGTTTATTTTTTTGAAGGCGAGAGAGACAGAGCATGAGCAGAGGAGGGGCAGAGAGAGAGAGGGAGACACAGAATCTAAAACAAGCTCCAGACTCTGAGCTGTTAGCACAAAGTTCACACAGGGCTCAAACACACAAACTGCAAGATCATGACCAGAGCCAAAGTTGGACACTTAACCGACTGAGCCACCCAGGCACCCCACACAACTATTTATTTAAAAGTCCATCCTGGGGCACCTGGGTGGCTCAGCCAGATAAGCATATGATTCTTGAATTCGGCTCAGGTCATGATCTCATGGTTTGTAGGATAGAGCCCTGCGACCCACTCTGTGTCAACATTATGGAGCCTGCTTGGGATTCTCTCCTCCTGTCTCTCTGCCCCTCCCCCAGCTGCTCACTCTCTCCCTCTCTCTCTCTCAAAATAAATAAACATTTGAAAAAGAAAAATAAAAAAGAAAAGTTCACCCCACTTCACCCCTTTACCCCACTGATTTAACAGGCCACTGCTATGAAATCCTGAATTCCTATATGTACTTAGGGGTTCTGGATTTCTGTTCTAGGCCACTGGTCTATCTGACCATGCACCAGTACACACAGTTGCATTATTGAATTTTTATGGTAAGTTTTATTACTGAGTAAGGAGAACCTTTCCTCATAGTTCTTTCTTTTTTCTTTCAGAGTGTTCTTGGCTATTACTGACAAGCTGAGCTCTGTCACTCGGGTTCTCCCCTTGCTCAAAGTTGTATTCTCTCTCCTACAAGGAGGCCAGCCTATACCTTGCAGGCTTCCAGCCAGAGAAAGAGCCAAGCACAGCTCACTCCCCAAACAGGTCAGAGGTGCTGTCCTCCTGGGAGAGTCTCCGTAGGGCATGTCTATGCACCTATTTGAGACAACTGTGTTGGGAAAAAGCCAAGTGTGAGACCTAGGTCTTCCTAGGGGCTTCCTAGAGGCTTCAGCCAGCAGATTCCCAACAGTGATGTTCTGGTTCATTCGCCTTTTGAAATGAAGGTGATCCCATATCACTTTGGCATGAAGAGTTATCCTATCTGACATTCTATTGGTTCATGGTAAGTTACTGACAGGGCGTAGAAGGACCGTTCAAAGAGAAAGATGTTGCAACAGCAACACCAATCACTACTTCTGTTAAGCCAATACCAGATAGCCATCGCTATTCATTGAGAACTTGCTACATTTCAGGCATGTGGGAGGCACTTTACACGTTTATCTCACTCCAAAGAGGGGCCTCCTTTTGGCACAAAGGCACAGCTTCCTTGCCAGGACGTGTGAAGTGCTGCCTAAAAGAGGTAAACAGAATTCACAGAAAGGTGCTAAATAGGCTGGCAAAAATTTTTGCAGATAGTTATCTGGAAGAAACTCTTCTGGGTCAAGTCATGAGATAAAAGAGATCTTAGGTAAGCTTTGAAAGGAAAGAGAAGCTGTATATTGAATGTCTGTAGTATACATTTCACCAAGTCTCATATTCATGCTGGCAATTTAAGAGAAGGAAATGGAAGCTCCAATAGGTTAAGTGAATATTTCGGGATCACACAACTAATAACTGATAGAGAATCAAATACAGGGCCAGCTGCCTCCAAAGCCAGTGCCCTCCCCTCTACACTGCTCTGCCTCCACCATCACTTCCCCTGGTGCCCCAGAAATTGTTGGAGTACATGTCTGTGGTCTGATGGAGACAAGCAGCAGTGAGCTGTGCCTCTAGACACAGGCAGGGAAGGCAAGACAGAGGTGTAGAAAACTATCATAGGGAAAGCGAAACGAGGGTAAAAGCACATGGCCAAAAAAAGTCTTGCAGTCTCAGAATCTAGACATATGGAGACAGAGGTAGAGAAGTGGGATTTTGGGCCTGGTTTGATTTTTTTAGCCGGCTGCTGGTCTTGGGCCGACCACTGAACCACTCCTTATTTCTTTCATCAGGAAATGAACATGCACATGATGGGGACAGCTGTGCTGCAGACCCCAGGGCCTGGGGACCCTCAAAAGAGATACGGTCTCAGGAAAGCTGAAGGGCTTAGGGAGTAGTCTACAGCCATGACCTCCAGCTCTAGGAATAGAGAGGTGACTATATTGGCCACACATGGGCTCGTCTTTCTTGCCCATTCCATAGTAATTGTCTCCCCTCAGGACCAGCCCTTGATTGGAATCCCCATGATTATCTGGGTAATTGGTGATACTACCTACCAATGGGATTCCTCTGGCTGCCTTCACATCAGCCACCCTATGGCTCTCTTATTCTTCTACCATCAAAACACTTACCAAGCTACATAACAATTGTCTACTCACTTACTTCCACCATAAGACCATGAGGTTCTTGAAAGCACAGTTTGTCTTGTCCACTATTGCATCTTCATGGCTAAGCACCAGCCCTGCTACATTAGTATGTGCTCACTAACTGTGTGCTAACACACATGAATACATGAATAAATGGGCCATGGTGGTTTGTCAGCCTCTAAGATCATACCCAATGACTCGCCCTTTCAGCTCTAGGCCACAACACAGGAAAGCCTCAAGGAGGCTCAGAGATCAGGTCAGGCTCATTCCTTCATCAGGTGGCCCCCAAGCCCTAGAGACTATAACCCACATGGCTTCAGTTCACATTCCCCACCCATGATTTATTTTTGCCTTAAAGAATAGCCTTAGGACTGTTTGGCCAAGTTAATGCTTAGTGCTTTCCTCCTGCTGCAAGTATTTACTTTTGCAAAGCCATCAGGTTCAGATTCCGGCCAGGGAGAGGGGCACATTCCTGGGGGAAACACAGCTAGGAACATGACCCAGGTCATGCTGCTCTTCTCTCACTTTTCTTCTCGCCTGGCTTCACAACTTCTTCTCTCTGGCATCTTTTACTCATTGCAACTCAGAGATGAGACAGTCTTAGGACTCACACATCTTAGAAACAGAGGGATCTTCTCCCAGGCCCTCAGTGTTCCAGAGGCAGGCCCACCTGGTTTGGGAGGAAAGCCACGTCTAGAACCCTGGCCCAGCTGACCAAAAGAGATGAGGCTGTCTCACTGTACCACCATGGAGGCCTCAGGGCTGGGAAGATGAGGAAACCAAGGCCCAGAAAGTTAAATAACTTGCTCAAGGTCAACGAGGACAAGTTAACAGGAAACTAGCACCTCATATATCTTCCAACACACAGTCAAACCAATAGCCAAATATGAGAGGAATAGTTGAGCGTCTAAAGCCACAATGCCTATAAAAGCAGGTACAGTAGACCCAAAAAAGAACATGTTCAGTTGCTTGCCTTGTGTGACATGCCCTCACTTCAGGCTCCAGGCCATCTTCAAAGTTGCCACATAAATGTAGTACAACCCAGCCACACGTGGCATGACCACAGAGTACAGCTCTAAGACTGATTCCACAACCCTGTGGTCAGCACATGTCCTGAGGGATGTTGAAGGCCTCACAAAGGAGGTTTGTGGGTCTGGGCAGGTGGCTGACTTCCAGGACTTCAAGGGAGCCACGCTTGGCATTAGGCCCAGCCCAAATACCTCCTGTGTGACTTTGGTCAAGACCCTTATCCTCTCCGAGACTTAGTTTCCTTTAGGAATAGCACTTACTCATAGGGATGTTATGAGGATTGGATAAAATAAGGTGTTCTGAGTTACTAGTGAAAAGTAAATGATAGCCTCATAACAGCCTTTTATATTATACCCACTCCCCAGCCACCCATCATCACCTTTAATGAGAACATTCAGGGTCTTATGCAGTTCTTCGGGTTGGAAATAATTGTGGCTGACACCCTGTGGGGGACTTACTTGTAAAATTGTTTCAATTCCCATGTCAGCAAAATGATCTCCCCATTTAACCACACCAAGTGGTTCCTCATAGTAGAAATAATTCTCTGTAAGGAAAAGCTCTCTGCATCAAGTTCATTGCAGCTCTGCTTATAAAGGTAAAAAAAATTGGAAACATACTGCTTGTCCCAGATAGGGCAGTGGATACATAAATTATGAAACATCCCCTCAATGGAATATTACTCAGCCTTTAAAAATGATGAGGATGAGCACTGTAGGAATATAGAGAGATGTTTATTATATAATGGGAAATGAAAAGAGCAAAAAGCAATTATATTTGTATAGTTACATGAAAAATATATTTGCTTCCAAAATAAGAAAAATATATTTGCTTCTAGATATAGAATAGAAACACAGAAAAATAAAAAGTCAATTAATTAGGATGATAAGAATGTGAGTATATATTTTTGAATGTTGTTTTCTGCTATTACTCTGCTTTTGTGCAACAAATATATATTTTTAAAAGAATCGGGAAGAAAACATGATACTTGCTCCAGAAACAGTTTGGCTGAAAGCAACTTTCATTTGTGGGAAAATGCTTGGCATAGAACAAGCACTTGGGAAGTGCTAGAAAGGGGAATGAATGAATGAATGAATGAGTGGATAAATGAATGAAAAGAGTACCCCCACCTCAATATCAGCATCAACGCTTTGCCACTGGAAAGCCAAATTAGTGAAGGATTTGTGTTGTCTTTTTCCATTCAAGCCACCGTCCCAAGGTCTGTTTGGAAATGCCATCCTGGGTCTGCCCTTTCTCTGAAGCTGAGAATAAGAGGGTAGACGAGGCACTGTATATCTCAGCAGGCACAAAGTAAGATAAAGTCTTACAAGGCTTAGCAGAGTGTCTGCCACAGAGTAAAAACAAAGGCTGACTCCTTGTATGGCCATCAGTAGTGCACAAAAGCAGAGCCAGACTTGAAGACACAGCCTGAATCTTCACTGAAGAGATACAGAATTCCTGCCCACCAGTGCTCCCAGGGTGCTTATCTCAGTGAGGTGGGTGGCTCTGGGCTGGGAAAAGACTCAAGTACTCCTAGAGCTCTTGACTGTGATACCATCTGACAATGCCCTAAACCCCATAATTAGAGTTAAGGTCATCTGCCCCGACCCATCCTTCGGCTCCTTGTAAGCCTTGCTTGGTCATTGTGTAGGATCTGTCAAAGACAGACAGGTGAGGAATAAGGGGAAATGAAGCTCAAAGTCAAGAATTAGACAGTTGTAACCATGTGAATCTACCCCTAAAACCAAGAGCACACTGCATACCCCTAAAACCAAGAGCACACTGCATACACTGTATGTTAGCTAACTTGACAACAAATTATATTTTTAAAAAAGACAGTCATTATAAAATTTTGAAACAGGAACATCATTCAGTTCATCTGTTTATTAAAACAGCACTTGGCAACCTGATTTTAAACCAAGATCCACCATTCCACGAGATGTTGAAGAACTTGTGCCTGTCCAGCTCCTAGGGAGCTTACCCTCTGACTCTGGTCAGACACCTACATCACAGTCTCTTGACTGTGTAAGAATTCCAGTGTTACCCACTGTGGTGGGAGAAAAAGACATGGAGTCTGAGGATGAGGCTGGCAGACAACAATTCTGGCAGGTGACTGAGGGCGTCCTAGGTCACCTCAATTGTTTGGGGGCATTTCCCATAGGCAAGATGAGACCCCAGCAACCCTCTTCTTGACTCAAGACACACTTCCTCGTTGACATCGAGGGGCCTTACTTAGCAGGATGAGCCTTTGTGAGGCACAGTATGTGAGCCCTCTGAGTTTTATAGCAGTGAGAGGAACAGAGTACTGAAAACCTGGCTGGGTTGTGGGTTGGGACTCCTCTCCCCCAGCACAGTAAGAAGATGCTTGCTTGAATGTTGGGAGAGCTGAGTTCTTTTGATTCTGCTATTAACCAGATGCACAGTTTGGACCATGTCAGTTGGCCTCTCTGGGTCCTACTTTCAACTGTAACATTAGGAAGTTGGACTAGGTCATTCTGGTCCCTGGTCCCTAGGGAGCAATGGTTGAGGGTGGGCAAAGGGCATCACTGAGCTATTTTCAAACAAGTTGTAAAGAAAGATTGTATCACACAGGTCAACTAAATGTTGAGTTTGTTTGCTTTTCCCTGGAATTCTAGCTACCGATTCTCTCCAGATGATTAGAAGAGTAAATTGACGGTGTTGTCTATACCCTTACATAAAAAAAGCAGGAAAATTAATTACCCCTCAATAAATGTGTGATATTTAAGATGCACAGAAAGAGAATTAAAAGCAGGCAGTAACCAGGCTGGGTGCCATGACACTGCATGGTCTTCAAGTCCCTTTTATCCCTAACTTTCTCTGGCCAAATGATTTGGTTTCCCAAGGATGGCCTCCCCAGGCACCCCTGGTCATCTGTGGCCCAAAGGAACTTGGAAGGGTCTTCTAGGTAAGCCAAATCTTCCTCAGGTCTTGGAGGACTAGACATGTCTCAGTCTGATCTTATCATTTGGTTCAAAGTCAGGGCTGGAGCACTCCCTACAGACAGATGTCAACCCCCAAAGGACTCAGAAAAATCCTGCCTTCCCAGGCCAGCCCAGTCCTGCACAAGTAACTGACACAGAAAGCCTGCTCTTTAGCCTATAGTGTCCTGGCTTGAACCCTAAGTAATGTGGAGAAACCACAGTATTGCGTGGCGATAGTTTATTTTTTCAACATTTTAAAAAATGTACATCTAAGGGACCATTATCATCATCAAAATACAGAACATTTCAATCCTCCAAAAGTTTCCCTTTTGCCTTTTCCATCCCTGGCCCCTGGAAACCCCTGGTCTGCTATTGAGAGCTTCGCCTTCCCTAGAATGTCATATAAATGGAATCACGTAGTATGCAACCTTTCACGTTCGGCCTGTTTCACTTAAAGGCCCACAGCCGTGGGCCTAATCTGCAATGCATTTTTGATTCATCCATGCTACATGCTTGCATGGACCACAAATTGGCTCCCTTTTATTGCTGAGTGGTATTCCATTGTAGTAGATTCCTGTATACATTTCCTCATTTACCAGTTGATGGGGATTTGGGTTGCTAATGGTTGGGGCTACTGTGAATAACGCTGCTGTAAACACTTGCATCTTTGTGCAGACATATGTTTGAATTTCTCTTGGGTAAGCTCCAAGGCTTGGACTTGCTGAGCCTTATGGTACATTTACCTCTATAAGAAATTGTCAAACAGTTTTCCAAAGTGGCTGCAGTATTTTGCAATCCCACCAGCAATGCGTGAAAAGTTCTAGCTGTTCCACATCCTCACCTACACTTGATGTTGTACATCTTTTTCATCTTAGCCATTTGAGGTGAGGAGAGGTGCTATCTCATTGAGGTTTCAATTCGCATTTCTCTCATGAATAATGATGCTGAGCATCTTTTCGTGTGCTTACGTGCTATGTGTATATCTTTTTATAGGATGTAGCTGTTTAAATCTCTTGCCTGTTTTATAATCCATTGTTTCTTTTTATACTTGAACTGTGTTTTTTATATATTCTGGATAAAAGTCCTTTGTCAGATATATGTATTTTAAATATTTTCTCCCAGTCTGGCTTGGCTTTTCATTTGCTCAGTGGGATCTTTCAAAGATAAGATGTATTTAATTTATCAATTTTTTCTTTCATGATTTGTGTTTCGGTGTCCAAAAAACAAAAAACAAAACAAAACAAAACAAGCTTTGCTTTTCTCAATGCCACAAATATTTTCTCCTAGAATTTTTATGGGTTTTGCTTCTAAATTTAGTTTGATGATCCACTTCAAGATGATTTTCATTCCTCCAACAATTTTCTTATGGCAAACTATCATAGTAGTGAATGTTTACATAGCACATGATACATGTCTATCACAATTACAGAATGTATTAACACTAACTCATCATAATTCTCTGAGATAGGTACTATTATTTCTCTATCTTATAAATGACATGACGAGAAAATTCAGCCACATCAAGGTTAAGTAATTTTCCCAAGGTCACACAAGTAGTAAGTGTTAGAAATGAACCTCAAACCCAAACCACATGGCCCTAGTCTGGGTGCCTGGCCATGACACTCTACAGCTCCTTGCTCTACTGGCTAAAGTTTTAATGTGAGCAAAACCAGACCTAGGTTTTTCTTTCATGGAGCTTATCATCAAATAAAGAAAACAGGTATTTATGTAATGACTGTTCAAATAGAAAATTATAACTGTGAAATCACTTAAGAGAACAAATAAGAGGGAAATGTGACCAAGTCAGGAAACTCAGAGAGATTTTCCCTGAGGAAATGAAGACTGCACTTCAACGTTGAGAAAGAATGATGTTAACTAGGCAAATAGGACATAACAGCAAAGCATGTGAGGCCAATGGACCACAGGGGGAAAGACCAGCAGGAAGGTATGTCACACACTGCATGTTGGATAAAAACTCAGAATAATCATCAACAAGGATGGCAATTTTTATTATCATTTCTTTCTCTCCACTTATTCACTCTGTTGCCCTTGAGCTAGAGTGGCCAACTCATCCTGGTTTGACAGGACAGTTGGTCACCCTACCTTGAACTTGTTCAGGGCAGAATGTGCCCGTGACCTTGGAACCACTTTAAGGAATTAAGCACCATTATCCCCAGAGGATTCCAGTACAAATGGAAAACTTTTCTCAATGGCATACTCTTCCATAATCAGATTTTTTGAAAGACAAAAACTCATTGTGATTCTAGCCCGAGTTGCAGAGGAGTACAGCCTAAGAAGAAAATCTGGAAGGAAAAAAAAAAATCTCTCCAACAAGAAAACAGCCTCTAGTTACTTTCTTCCCTGGAATCTCCAAGGAGAAATGAATTGTAGTCTCAGGCTACAGGATGGCTAGCAAAATCAGGCCAAAGTAGACAAAGTAAACCAAAGTAAACAAAGTAAACCAAGTAGACTTGTGAAAATAGCTTTCCTTCTATCCCTTATCATCTTATTTCACAACAAAATGATGATGGGAAAAATTCAAGATGGCGGAAGTCAGAGAAGCATTCCTAACTGCCCCCATGGACCCAATCTGCTTATCACCAAAGATCAGCAACAGCTAAGAGCTGAATCTCTAAAGGCCCAGGAATGACTAACTTCTGATTCAAGTTTTTCCATCCTGCCATCATGCTAGAAATTCTGAAGTCAGTGTTGTGCATGTACACCTCACCAGCCTGGCCACAGCAGCCAGGGAAGAGCTATGGCTACATTTATCTCATAGTTCTTACCCTGAACAGTAAGAACATGGCTGGGCAAGTTTTCAAGGGTGTCTTCCAGAGGGCCCCTCTCATTAGTCCCAGGTCTGGGAATATTTTCAGCAGTGCATATTAACAAAGTCACAAAGTTATTAAAGGACACACACGTGGGTTAGCAATTTAAATAATGAATATGAATATAGTTCACAAACAACTCTGGGAAGGGCATATTAATACCTGTGGCTGCTGTATTATGCACTTGTGTCCTCAGCACCAGCCACACAAGGTGTTCAACAAACCTGGAACTGAGCAGAAGCACCCAGCCCAAGCATCATGGGTGGAAGACAGAATGACTGTTTCCTACCAAGGCCTTCTACAGCAGAATCCGAGGCTCTTTCCTGTGCCAGCTCATTTGCCTGCAGTCACCACCTAATAATGTCCTTACCCAAAAGAAAATTAAATAATTTGTTCTTATATGAAACATTAGGAACCTTAAACCTGGGGACTGATTTAGGAATGGAGAAATCACTGGCTGCAAGGAATCTAATATTAGAAATGCAATGGCCTGCACCCAGCTTCTGCTTCCGAATGATTTTGAGGAAGTTCTGCTCCACCAGAAACTTGCTGTCATGCAGAGGGCAACCCCAAGCCTCCTTAGCCCGTCAACCCGCTTTCCAGGCTATAGGGGCTGACTCCCTCAAAAGGTTCCACCGTTTACCTTTAATAGTTTCCCTCTCAAAACCACAGCCTCATCCCCAGGTTATCTGTTATAAAGACAGGAGAAAATAACGACATCAGAAGACACACTTGGAGAAGGAGCTACACATTTCCTCACTCATAACAGAATCATGGTGTGTTCTAACAACTTGCTCACAGAGTTGCTGTGAGGTTTACATGAGTTAATGGAAAGAAGACTGTCAGAAAAGCACCTGGCACAGAGGAAACGCTCAATAAATAGTGGCTTAAAAAGTACAGGAAGTCAGTTTGGATATATATGCATATATAAACAGATATGAACAAGATCACACCTAAGGAGCTAATGATTCTACTTCAAAAATGACACTAAGAAAATAGTCATAGATTTTCTAGACAAAGATTTATGTAGAAAGATGGTCATCAGAGCGTTGTTTATAAAAAAGAGACCCAAAACAGCCTAAATGTCCAACAATAATGGAATAAGTACACAAACTATGCACTTTTCAAAAACATGTTTTTTTTTTTAATTTTTTTAATCTTTATTTATTTTTGAGAGAGAGAGACAGAGCCTGAGCAGGGAAGGGGCAGAGAGAGAGAGAGAGAGGCAGACAGAATCCCAGGCAGGCTCCAGGCTCTGAGCTGTCAGCACAGAGCCCAATGCGGTGCTCAAACCCACAAATTACAAGATCATGACCTAAGGTGAAGTTAGACACTTAATTGACTGAGCCACCCAGGGGTGTTTTTTAAGAATTTGTAATGCTATAAGAAAATTATCATGACAGGTGAAGAGGGATATGAAGTCATTTGCGTAGTACGAGTTCAATTTTAGACACACCAAATAAATATTTATGGAACAAATATCTCCACAAGAGAAGGAAATACTCCAAATATTACTTGTGTTTTTCTCTCAGGAGTGAGATTCCTTACTCATTTCAGCATTTTTCAAACTATATGTACATATACTATGAGTTTGTATTAATTCTACAAATAAAATATAAAAGAGTCTATTACAATTCCACAATTCTAAAATAAATTGCATGAAGTTCTAGACTAGGCCAGTGGCAGGGGACAGAGAAGACAAGCCTGATGATGAATCCTCAGTACTCAGTGACCCACGAGGGTCACCGAGGGAACAGAGAACATTCCAGAACAGCTCTAAGTTTTCTAGCTTGAGCAATAGCATGGACAAATAATGGTGTTTTGAATCATCGGAGACAAAGGAAGAAAACTGGATTGGGAGGAAAGAAAATAAATTCAGTACGGCTTCACTGGGTTTGCAGTACCAAAAGGAACCCTTCGGAGAGGTGGTCAGTCAAGTGCTGGCTATAACACATGGCCAAGGCCAACATTTTGGTACACATGTGGTATGGGTGACAGCAGGACGTCCTTGACACTGTGGCCTGGCCCAGAATGCACCGGCATTCTCTGTGTTCTGTAAAGGGGACAATCAGACTCTGCCCCCATGGAGCCTCAGACACTTGAGCTCTAGAGCTCCACCCCTTCCTTCTACCCAAAATGTGACCTGAAGTGGCCCCTGCCTCCCTCAGTTCCAGAGACAACTGCTGCATTATAGTGAAGAGCCTCACAGAGATTCACTATGACTTAAATGCTGTTTGGCACTATGGCTGCTACTTCCATTGAGGATGGCCAAGCACTCTCAGAGTTAACCACATACAACTTACTACTGCATATTCTGCAGGAATGGAGTGGAAGGCAGTGGCCACTGCCTCATGCAATGGACTCCTTTCACAATAACATATAAGGAAACCATCTCAGGCTCCAGGACCAGAAAAGTGTAAGCAACTAGACACCATGAATCCCCTAACTGTTCCTGTTTCCCTCTGTAATTTGGCCAAAAAGAAGCTCAGAATAAAATCTGTGGCCTATCTTCAGCAACATTACATGATCTCACAGTGTGCCTTTTAGAGTACTAATCCATTAGCATTTCTGTCTTTATTGTTTTACCTCCACCCCTTATTTTCTTATTGTCCCTATTTCTTCAACTATAAATTTTTGTAAACGACTTTAAGTCTAAAATTTTCTTCCATGTCACACCTACTCAGTGATTCTGTTTCTATCTCCTGGAGTTGCACAAGAGAATTCTAGGCTCTCTTCCCCATAATAGCCCTTCAACCCTCATGTCCTCCATGAAATCCTTTTTTTTTTTTTCAGGTATGAGTCTCACTTTTCTCAGGAGTTTGTCCTAGATGTGAGCTCTTAAAGCATCTTTCTTTCATCCTTCTAAACTCACATGATACCTCATCTTCTCTTGGCATCTTCTCTAGCCCCTATTCAGGGTATCCTTCCACTATAGCATGTAAAGCAACCACATGCATTGACTGGTTCTCACACTTGCCTCTACCATCGGATAAGGGACTCCTGAAAAACAGAAGTGGTGCCCTGTGTGCTTTCAAAGAATACCTAGCCAGGGCCCAAGGCATAATATGATAACATATGTTTAATAAGTTTTTATTGCAGAAATAAATGAATGAATATATACATATATATACATAACTTCCTTACTCCTATATGTGCCAAAAGAAAGCCAAGCCCCCAGGAAGAAAAGGGAAAAGCCAGTTCAGTTCAGTTGTTTGTGGGCTTCTCCATCTGACAGCTGTTTCTCCATAGGACTCTCCTAAACAGCCTTGAGGGCAGAGCTTATTCTCCAGCTAAATCTAGAGTAAATGCACATAAGACAGAACTGGTCCTCTGAGGGCAACTAGGATAAGTTTTCCCAGAAAGAAAGGATCTCCCAGATCAAAAATGCAAGATGCTAGATGCTCCAGTTGGTATTTATTTTAACAACACAGCCTTACGTACGCGCTAATTATGTGCCAGGCATTGTTCTGAGCTCTTTACAAATATCTTATTTAATCTTGGTAACAACTTCATGAGAGAGGTACTATTTCTATCCCTGTTTTGTTTTCATATATAGTCTTCTTAGCATTTGAGTCAGCTATCCTGAAACGATAGATGTAACTATTCCATCACTAAGTAAAAGAAAATTAGTTGCACTTAGCACCAGTGTATTCATGGCAGAAAAATCAAACCTTAGCTTTTGACTGGAGACCTGGATGCTGTGGAATACCACATCACTCAGTAAGCATTTATTGAGCACCTACCAGCTCACAGCCTGGTGGAGGAAACGGCACACACCTAAAACAAATAAATTACTGGGTCCCATGACAAGCACATTAGACTCAAAGATGCAATACAGTGCTGGCAGCAATAGGAAGTAATGATCTCTGACTAGATGAGAAGGCTTCCTGGAGGGTGTGATGGCTGAGTTCCATTTTAATGGATGGTCCAGGGCTCACCACAGAGCAGCACAGACGGGGGAGGGGAGTTGAGAGAGTGCAGAAGTACAGGAAACCATCCGCAGTGGGTGGCAAGAGGGGAGGAGCCGGGAGTGAAGGGATTATCACTGGGTGGTGGCCTTGGCTACAATACCATGAAGCTCAAAGTCACTAATGGATATGATAGTTATTACTGTTCTAGGAAGATTCTTTGAGCAGCAGTGTGAGAGAGGATGTCATGTTCAAACACAGAGAGGGAAGAGAGAGAGAGAGACGGATGGATGTTGGGAGACTGTGCAATCAACCAACCAAGAAACAGTGTGTGCCCGAGCTAGGACACTGGATTCTAGGCATATTTGGGAACCCAAAGTTTCAGATTGACTGGAAGGCTGGTGTAGGAGTGCAAGGTAACACTCCAGCTTCTACTTAGAAGACCAGGATGGCGGCAGCCAGTAAAATGGGAGCATGAACTGGGAACCCCCCTGGCAGGGGACGAGGACAAGTTCAAGCAGCCTCGAAGCTTGGGAAAGCCAAACGGGGCGGCAGACATTTTCTTAATTATCACAGAGCAGTTCTTCAGAGTCTCACTCACATCTCCCTTTAATAAAATATGATGTATTTCATTCTGTCATCGTAGTGAAAAATCATTGCCCTTTGCTGGGAATTAATAACCTTTCAAATTAATAACCTTTGGGTAGGAAAATTGGTTTCATTAATACCTCCCCTTGCACTT
Organism: Crocuta crocuta; assembly: GCF_008692635.1. NCBI lineage: Eukaryota > Metazoa > Chordata > Mammalia > Carnivora > Hyaenidae > Crocuta > Crocuta crocuta. The sequence goes on along the minus strand of NW_027527920.1, from coordinate 14,919,821 downwards.
TAGGTTCATCATCTCTCTGTCCTGCTGTCCCCTGAAACCAAAAGCCCAAAACTTATTGTCTGAGAAGCCTGAATGACTTTATGCTCAGAATGAATGGTTGGGATCCTCAGTAATTGGACTCAGTTGAGTTCACTGACAAAAAAAATGCTGGTGTGGCCTCGTGTCTGCCCCTCAGTGCTGGAGAGCCCACCCTCAGCTGGAAGAGAGGATGAGGGCATCCTTCCCCAGCTCCTGGCCTGATCCCTGATCATGGCAGAAAAGATGTCACCCATCTTGGTGTCACAACCTGAGAACATAACACCTCCGCGGGCTTCTCACAGCCCCTGAGCAGAGGCGTTGGTCTTTGGCCAACACCACGGCCTTGACAGCTGTTGGGCTACCTAACAGAGTCATGTGACTGCTCACCATGACTCCAAAATGGCTCAAGATCAGGGTCAGGCTCCGCTAAAAGAGAGACTCGAAGACATTTTGAGAAAACTACAGAAGGTAAAATCTTGAAAACAATCTTTCTCTCCCTACCTCATTCTTCCACAGTCTTTGAAAGATTCTAAATGTGTATCTTTTATCCAAAGATAAAGGATGTACTTTTATTAGCCTTTTCTGTTGAAAAACCCCTTAGACGCAGCCTTATCATCTAGGGCATAAAGTCCAGACTTCCCAGCATCCCAGGGCCAAGGACACTCCAACTGCCCAGCCTTGTCTTCTTCTTCCTCCTGCCCACAGGATACCACCCTCTGAAACCTAACTCTTCTGTCCCCCTAGTTCAGAAAGCCCTGCTTCCTCCCACCACCCAAGCACCCACCCCTCACAAGCCCTTGTCCATCCTTCCAGGCAGGATCAGCATCACTTTCCCTGAAAAGTCCTCCCTGAATGTTATTCCCACCATCCAGCAGAATCAGCCACTTCTTTGAGATTCTCTCCACCCCAACCCTACCTCGTCCATGCAAAGCTGCATGGTATAATGTGTCTGCAAGTGACAACAGGCTGAGCTACATGAGCAAATGAATAGTGTCATCTAACTAAGGTGCTCTATTCACTGTCTCTACAGCATACGGATATAGGCACTTGGAATCAGAGGGAACCGAGTTCAAATCCTGACTCCATCACTTATTAGCAGTGTGATTTGCAGTGAAATACTCATCTTCCCCAATTGCCTCTTCTGTATCCCTATTGTCTCTGAGTTACTCCACTGTCTGACTGGCTGATCCCATAGTCACCAGGAAGGCAGGATGGAGGATCTGGCCCCTTCTACCTGTGTTGGATTCTCCTAGGTCACCATTCATCACCCCCCAGGGAAGAAACGGACATTCTGCTGAACATGCTCTTTTGAGATCCCCACACCTGTGGTCCATGCCTACCTCCGGCACCTCATAAGTAACCTCACTGGCTGGTGCTCTCCTTTGGGCTGTCCCAGAGCTGCCAGAGTTAGAACAGATGCCAGGGTAAACACGGTCTCCAATCTTACATTCCAGGGCCATTTGGAAGAAGACTGAGGGCTGCTGAAACAAAGGAAGGATTGCAGGCGACGGAGACGAGATTCCTGCTTTTTCAAGAAGAAACGGATAAGGGCTGTCAGATTCGGCTCAATCACCCAGACACGTTACAGAAGTGTGGCTTCAACTCCTCTCTGCCTCTGGTGATGATAATCCATGGGTGGTCGGTAGGAAATGCTGACATGCCTTTTTTCTCTTAGCTTTTACATTTTCTTTTTTTTCCCTCTCTCGTATGTCCAATTTTAATAAAAAGATAGGGAGCCAGTGATAACAACTTCATCCATAATATTTGTAAAGGACATTCTAATTTTCCAAGTGCTTCTCGACACAGTATCTCATTGATTATCGCAATGCCATGAATGAGCAGGATAGGGAAAATATAATTATCTCCACATTTCAGATAATAAAATATGGCTCAAAGAAGTCACACAGCACATGAAGGCCCATAAGTGATTACAGTCCATGCAAGTGAATCTGCATGTTTCACAAGAGGAGGTAGGAAACCAGAAGACACAGTTCCCAGTGAAATGTTGCAACTATAAGGTTTAAATACTGGTGCAAATAACAGAAACTCAACTGGCAACAGTTCAAATAAAACAGAAGTTTGATTCTATTTCACACAATCATCTAGAGCTATGTAACCCAAGTCCTCAGGGACCTAACTCATTTTCAGTTTACTACTCTGTCATCCTTAGAGTGAAGTTTGGTCCTTATAGTCCAATATGGCAGCCAGAGGACCAATCATCACATCTTTATTCTAGGTAGCACAATTAGTAAACGGTGTACACAAAGGAGTCAAAGAGTAGGTTTTTTTTTTAAACAGCTTTATTGAGATATAATTCACATACCGTACAATGCATACATTTAAAGTATACAATCCAATGGCTTTTGGTATAAAAGAGTGTTGGGTTTTTTTTAGGTTAGCTACCCAGAAGCAGCTGTGAAATGCTTCCAATTAGAACCATTCCCCATACCTAAGTAGAAATGTGACTGAGACATGCAACCTCTTAGAGAAAATGTGGCCTTTCTCGGATGCTAAAAATCCTGGACAAAGTGGGGAAAGAATATTGTAGGCAATGGCTGAAGTCAAACTAAGCAAGGACTTGTCTCCAAGAGGAAATCGTACCTCCCTGGCTCCCAAACAACCCATGAATTGAAGCTTAGTCTACAACTTGAAACCTGTAGAGATTTGGGGGTCTATTTCATGACATGGAAACCTTTCCCTGCCATCTAGTTGAAAAATACTCTTGGGGCAACTGGGTGGCTCAGTTGGTTAAGCATCTGACTCTGGATTTCAGCTCAGGTCATGACTCACAGTCATGAGCCCCACATCAGACTCCCTGCTGAGCATGAACTAAACATTAAAAAGAAAGAAAGAAAAATATTCCTGAAACCCTCATCTCTCCTACCACAGAGAACAAAATGAGCCTGTCAACCCACCTTCCACTCTTTCCACATGTAATCATGGAGAGCCTGCTATGTGCAAAACAGACCCTGCCCCTGGTCTCACGTGGTAGACCACATGGTGATGCCACGTGAGTATAGTAGCCATGAGGCAGGATGCTGCCATTGCTACAGGCACAAACAGTGGTGAAGCTAGCAGCTTCCCCATAGGATATAACGGGCTTCCACCCTAGGGAAGGGGGGCGTTCCATATACCCCAGGGTCTGCAGTTAGGGTGATGATGGGCTTTCTTGCCCCTAAAGAAGAGAACTAACATAGATTGAGGCCCTACCATAAGTCAGACCCTTTACACTATACATCAACCCATTTAATCCCCACACTCCATACATGGGGGGTTAGTATATCTCAGATGAGGAAACTGTACTCAGAGACGTCAAACAGCTACCATAGTCACACAGTCAACAGTGGACACAAATTCACTCAGAACACTCACACTCCAAGTTCACACTCTCAAACACCACCAGTTCACTGTGCCTTTGTCAAACCCACAGGGGTTTGAATGGGCCCCCCAATTCTGCAGCAGGCTTCACACTGCAAACTCCTCACTGTGGCTTTCTCCAGCTGGGATAGGAGCTCAATCCATGCTTCTTTAAGAAAAACAGAAGGCAGAACACTAAGATTGGACTAGCTGTTTTTAAAGGGAACTAAAGATCAGACTCTGTCTAGCGGGAACCCTGAAGGAGGAGATGGATTAGAAGCAGGCCAGGAACTGTAGAGAAGAACATCCCATTTCCTCAGCTGCTTTAGCCAAACGGATTTTCCTTACAAGAAGAAAGAGAGGAAGTGGGAAGGAGGGAATGCATTCAGTGGAGAGATCTGTGGAAGGGCAGAGGTGGAAGCTGGAGCTGAGAGCCACCAAGTCAGGAAGGCTGCTCGCAGCACATCTATAGCTCACTCCAGGTGCTCTCCCCTGTGACCCTGTTCCCCTCGCCTTCCATGCCCCCTCATCTTCCCTGTCCCCCTCACCCTCCCTACCCCCCTCACTCTTTCTCCCCTTCCCCTTTCTGCCTCCCCTCTGACCCTGCCC
>NW_027527920.1:14903955-14915803 GCF_008692635.1 Crocuta crocuta | reverse complement strand
TCACTCCTCATGCCCCCCTCACTCCTCATGCCCCCCTCACTTTTCCCTGACTTCCCTCACTCTCCCTGCCCCCTCGCCTTTCCCTGCCCCTTCCTCATCTTCCCATGCTCCCCCTAACCCTCCCTGACTCTCCTTTCCTCCCCTGAACCCCTTACCTTCTGTGCCTTGTCCCCATTCTTTCTGCCTCCCCTCACCCTCCCTGCTCCCCACTTAGACTCAGCAACACTCAACTGCTTGGAGCTCCTTCCACTCTGCTGTGATTTCTCTCTTCTTGGCCATGGCTCAGGCTGTGTTTTCTGCCTAGAGTGTTCTCCCTCTTCTCTTGAGGACACGATCCATTGTATATTAGGTGCTCCAAAAATATTTGTTAACTGAATAAGTGATATAAATATCTTGTTTACAAAATGCAACATGAAGATCGCAAGGTTCTCTTACCAAGGTCCTTTACCAGAACGAACTTTTCATTCTTAAAATCCAGATGGGAATATATCTATTATTACTAGTAATAACAACAACAGCTGCTTCACTATGTAAATAACTATTAACATAACTGTGTAACTAAATAATTCTGCATAACTAACATCTCCTGAGTACTAACACATTCCAGGCACCATTCTAAGTATTTAACTAGAACTTAACTGCTTTCATCTTCACAACAATCCTGGAAAAGTACTATTATGGTCCCCATTTTCCAGAGGAGGCACAAGAAAGTTAACTAACTTGCCTAGGGTCACTCAGTATCTGAGAAAGCCTGGATTTGAACCCAAGATGCTCTACGCACATGGAAAGCGCTAGGTGAACATTCTAAGTGGACGCACCTGACCTCGGAATGACTTGCCACGTCATCAGTATTGTACGTGTACTCCGGCCTCGCCTCCCACTGTCTGGTTTCAGCCGCACCAGACTCTTCCCCTGAACACACCTCAGGGCCCTCTCCTGACTGCGTGTGCTCTTCCTTCTGCCTGGACCACCCTAGACAGCCATGCCCCACATTCACCAGCCCACCCTTATTCTTGTAAGTGACCTCCTGTTTGTCTTTGCAGACGCAGTACAAATGACTTTGTTCCATGAGCCCATCAGGAGAACTTGCAGGCTGGTTCTCAAACAGGGCGCAGACACAGAAAGTTTCCTCATAAACGTGTACTGAGCTCCTGCCATGCTCCAGCCCCTGGCCTTCAATTCCCTCTTAAGCAAGCAGACACGGTGGGTGGGGGCAGACAAAGGGGCTGGGATTCAGAGCCGTGGCTGCAGCCATGGCCCAGCAGACCTCCCTCCCAGAGCCGAAAGTACCAGAACTGCTTCTCAAAGGAAAGGTCAGCTTTCAGCACCTGATTACACAGACTTTTCCATGGTTTTAAGGCTCAGCAACTCTTTATAAAATAGGGGCATGTTAAGAGAACGGTTCTCAGTTTGAGGCCAGGGGTAGCCCCGAGGGGACATTTGGCAAAGCCTGGAGATAGTTTTGGTTTTCACAGCTTAGAGGGGAGGGCGCTGCTGGCACCTACAGAGACCAGAGATGTTGCTAGATATCCTACGACGCACAGGACAGCCCCCACCACAAAAAGGATCTGGCCCAAAATGTCAACAGTGCCAAGCTGCAGAGACCCCAACTCCCCCCACTCCCCTCGCTGCCTGAAGCCTTTTCTTCTGAAAAGAAGGATCCAGCATTAATTAGCCAAGACTTGGGGAATTAAAAAAGGTGAACAGAGAGAAAGTAGAGACGCCCTCCCGGTCTCTGTCCCCTCCCGGTTACACGGACTCCTCTGTGGGCCCACCCGCAGGTGGACGGCTTTCTGGAAAGCTGGATCTGGCAGATGGTTGCCGCGCTGAAGTCTGGGCTGGACCAGCCGGTGAACGTGGGGCTGGTGGACTGGCTCACCCTGGCCCACAACCACTACACGGTGGCTGTGCGCAACACTCGCCTCGTGGGCCAGGAGGTGGCCGCTGTCATCCAATGGCTGGAGGTAAGCCCTGCCCTGATCTCCCCTTCCCTCCCTTCCTCTCCCTTCTCCTAAGTCTCAATGAATTAGGCTGGTTTCCAAGTGCCCAGGCAGGAGCTGGACCACTCTGCTAAGCTCACAGAAATTGGAGGGCAGTGGTACAGACGCCCCCTCAGATGCCTTGCTTAAACCCCTATTCAGTAGAACTATCTTCCCTCCCCACCCCTTCCACTATTTCTTTTATGCTCACTCCCTAGGATGTGCTGAGGGATCTAAACACACCTGTAACACCATCAAACCCCATAGGATCACCGTGCAAGGCATTAAGGTCCTAGTAATGGGGTGGGGGTGGCGGCAGCATTACCAGGCAGGGGCCCAGGTAGCTGAGCCTGAAAGGTGGAAGCCAGCAAAAGTAGGAAACAAGAGGTGCCTAGGTGGCTCAGTCTGTTAAGCATCTGATCTCGGCTCAGGTCATGATCTCCCAGTTCATGAGTTCGGGCCCCACATCGGGCTCTGAGCGCATGGCACGGAGCTGTTTGGGATTCTGTGTCTCCTTCTCTCTCCCCCTTACCTGCTTGCGTACGTGCTCTCCCAAAATGAATAAACTAAAAAAAAATAAATGAGAAACCAGATCGGGTCTGGGGGATGAATTAAGCACCTCATTTGTCACCCAGCACAAGGAACAGGGTGGGAGCCCAGAATAAGCTGGACTCGCACAGGCTTCTGCCCGGCAGCTCTCCCCTGTACCCATCTTGCCTCTGTCTTCCAGGAATCTGTCCCATTTTCTCGAAGCAATGTTCATCTAATTGGGTACAGCCTGGGGGCACATGTCTCAGGATTCGCTGGCAGTTACATGGGCGGAAAGCGCAAGATTGGGAGAATTACAGGTAACTGCGCCTGGTAACTAACAACAGCGTGGGGGGTGTGAAACAGGACGTGCTTCCCCCACAGCTCCATAATTACCAGGCCCCCAGCCTCCTTCCTGCGCACTGGTGCTCACAGGAAGACTGGCTGTGCGGCGTCAAACATGACCACTGTCATAGACTGCTGTTCCTCGAGAATTCAGAGTAAATTACAGCCTCAACTCCTGGTGCCTGTCCTCCAAAGGATGGCTCTCATAGTCATGCCAAATAGGACCTAAAGAGTAGACTTTCTATACACTGTTCTACCAGCAAAGAGTTTTTCAACCTCTAGCTTAAAAAGCCCAATATGAGCAAAAAAAGAATCACAGCCTGAAATTTGCAATAACATCGGCCATGTTTGTGCCTCAGTTTCCATGTTTGTGCAACATATGGGTCTTACTCCGAGACCCATCTGGATTGAGGGAGGAAGCTCTACACTAACTTAGAAATGGCCCCAGATAGCCAGGAAGAACCGGACTTGTGTGAGAAGGTCTTTCCTCCCAGGCATCCTAGACACCAACCTCTTCCCCATGCTACCCCACAGTTCTGATGGGAAGAACACATCTCACCAGACCTTTCCCCAGCCAAGTCCCCAAGGCCCACAGACACCCACAGGATGAAACTCAGGAAGCCCAAACAAGGCCCTTCTCGGTGTAGTGTCTCCAGAGTTCTTCGGCCTCTCCTCCAGCCATTCCCTTCCTGTAGTCGCAGGCTTCTGTGACACTAGGTGTTTTTCCGCTCCACAAACATGCCATGGCCTCCTGTGCTTCAGGGCCTCTGCACATCCTTTTCCCTTTGCCTGGGATATTTTACCACCACTTATCCACTCAGCCCCTGTCTACCTACCAAACTCCTACTCATTCTTCAATACCTATCAGGTTAAAGCAATAATACTTCACAGGCTAAAACAATTCAAAGGAAATTTACGACGACTAGCATTGTTGTGGCCTTTAATTCTATCATGTCAATATTTTTGGCAGCTAATATCTACTATTGCCACTACTTCACCAAAGAATAGGTTAAAAGATAGGAATCATGGCAGACATTTAAAAGAAATACTTGTTGGGATAGGCACTGGGTGTTATATGTAAACCAACTTGACAGTAAACTATTAAAAAATAAATAATTTTTTTAAATTAAAAAAATAAAATAAATAAATTTGGGGCGCCTGGGTGGCTCAGTCAGTTGAGCATCTGACTTCAGCTCAAGTCATGATCTCATAGTCCATGGGTCTGTGCCCCACATCAGGCTCTGNAAAAGAAAAGAAATAAATTTGTCATTATGAGAACTCACTTCCTCATCCTTATTTTTCTTTTTAATCTTGCTGGTGACTGGGGAGACCTGCTTCACAGGCCACTGTTTGTGGCTCCACCTCTGTGCTGTAACCCTCAATAGGCTGGGAGTGAGCAGAACTTCCACAGAAGGGCAATGAGGCCCATCGCCAAGGAACCAGGCCTCAAAGGCTAAGTCAGAATCGCAAGGAGGCAGCCCCAAGCCCAGCACCATGTCCACTCTGGCTGGTGTCCTGGGCCACATCAGGCATTATTAGCCAGGCTCACTCATGTCAGGTGGCAGGACAGCTAATCACTGCTGTCATCTCATACTCAGCCCCATGAAGAACAGAATCAAATCATACCATGACATCTTTCATTTGTAACCATGGGTGAGAACTGGAGACAGGCGCTCTCACCACCCCCATCTGGTCAATTCCTTCACCCCCAACAGGAATGGAAGCCAGGGCTGATGTGGGACATCAAAGGGCCCTCCGGAGAAGTTGAAAGAAGAAAGACAGAGGAAAAACTTTGAGTGCATAAATACTTCCCAAATACAGTCAACCAGGAGCTATGGTTAGTCTCATGCACACACATCTGTCACTTGACCAGAGCTCTGAGATGTCCCATTTGCTCATGACATTTTCACCAGGGAACAGTGATGTCCCAAGGCTGTTCTGGACATTCCAATGAAATGACATTGGTGTAGGAGAAAAGCCAGCTCACTCTGGGAAATTGTTGACAACATACAGACAAATAAATTCTTTATTTGATGGGTAGGTTAGAACTACTTACAATAAGCACAGTGGGCTTTTTCTGTATGCAAACAGATGCTCTTGAAAGTAGCTTGAGACGTACTTAAAATTGATTTGCTTAAATAAATCAAGCATTCCCTCATAACCTTATTTCTACCACTGGATAGTTCCTGCAGACCTCTTTCCTCATTAGATAACGCACAGCCTGTGTCTAATTTTCAGCACCATGAATTACTGTGGTTTTACTGCTAAAAGGTTATAGCAAGATTTTCAGAGAAAGATTATCCCCTAGGATTTTCTTCTTCCTGCTAGCTCATGAATGTGTAATAACATCAAAAAGCTAAAAAGGGCATTCTCCTTGCCTCCCCTTGCTCCCACCTAACCCTTACCCTTGCTTTCCTGTTAGGGTTGGATGCTGCTGGCCCTCTGTTTGAGGGATCTTCGCTCAGTGACCGTCTTTCGCCAGATGATGCCAGTTTTGTGGATGCCATTCACACCTTTACCCGGGAGCACATGGGCCTGAGTGTGGGCATCAAACAGCCCATAGCACACTATGACTTCTACCCCAATGGCGGCTACTTCCAACCCGGCTGCCACTTCCTAGACCTCTACAAACACATTACCAAGCATGGCTTAACTGGTGAGAAAGAAGGCCCGGCCGAGAGCACTGGCCTGCACTGGCCTCTATCCCCCAACACTTGCATGCAGCCCCTGGACCCAGTGAATCTCCAGCTCTGTGAGACTTTGGGAAGAGTTCAGCAAGGGTGGGCACCCAGGGTGTATGGTCCTCAAGCCCACTCGGAGAGAGGGCTTGTGAGAATCGGTAAGGGCTGGTGTCTGCCCAGGAGGCCCTCTGCTTAACTAGCAGTGGTCACTGGAGGCCAAGTTCTGACAATGAGCTGGGGTGCCACCAGGAATCCCTACCTCTTAGCTGCACCCAGTGTACCCAACAGAGTCTTTCCTGGGGTACTACCCCTCCTGAAAGTGGAGTCCTGATGCCTGTGGCTATTTTTCCTTCTCTAGAAGCTTCCTCACCCAGGGGGCTTCCTCTATTCTGGGCCACATGAGGATGCACTTAATAGATCATAGCTCCTTGATCCTTGGACTGACTGGAGTGGCAGTAACTCTTCCACTCTCGTGAGGTTCCTTCAAGGTGATCCTACAGGACCTTACTGGGATTCTTCCTATTCAAAGTCTGGCTCTAAACATGTCTTTGTCACTTCCTTTTTGTCAGGGCATGATCTGGGTTGTGATCCCACTTCTCTCTCAAATCTGAGACTGAACCAGTAAGTTGCACGCTGACAACATGCACAGGATTAATGAACAAAACTGTCAGCAAAAATCATACATTCCATAGGCATTTCAAATCTCTCATTATTATAAAATATCATCCTGATGAAAACATGCCAACTCACACTAAGCCAACTGGAGACCCCCACCCCCGTGTACCTTCTTCTCACCTCCATCATCCCAAACTAAGCTGAGAACACACTCTCTTGTAATTACATCACCATCTTCACCTCTCCAGTGTCAGAATGACCTTCACACTCAACATCATCTCATTTTGGCTGGAGTCCCAGCCTTCTACCAGCCCACACACCTGCCAGAACCTTCTGGAAACTTCCTCTCGCCATTCCTCGCGTGCCCCTCCCATCATTGTCCCTCCAGTCACCCACAGGTCCTGGTCCATTCCTGGCTGACCAACGAGCCCTCCTCCCAGATCTGCTTTCTCTCAACACTCAACACAGGCCTCTAGGATTAGTAACTAGTTGCCTGGCAAATGCATCTCTGACCAGTTAATGCCATTTGCTCTCTTGTTCTAAACTTCAGTGAGTGAACCAGGTAAGTTTATTTTGCTTGCCCAATTTTGATGTGGTTTTTCTCAGTTTTCTTCGCCTTTAAGTTTAAAAGCAATCATTGGGGCACCTGGGTGGCTCAGTCGGTTAAGCATCCGACTTCGGCTTAGGTCATGATCTTGCGGTTTGTGGGTTCGAGCCCCATGTCAGGCTCTGTGCTGACAGCTCAGAGCCTAGAGCCTGTTTCAGATTCTGTATCTCCCTCTCTCTCTGACCCTCCCCTGCTCATGCGGTCTCTCTCTCTCAGAAATAAATTTTAAAAACATTTAAAAAGTTAAAAGCAATTACCTTGTGGGTGCCTCTCCCCACACACCCATACAGAATGTAGTTTGGTAACTGCTTTACCTCCCCAACACCTCCTGGCTGGGTGAGCTTCAATGAGTTAGTGAATGCCTTTGAAGCTCAGTTTTCTCATCTGTAACAGCTGCTCCAAGGAGCCGTGGGGAAGACTCAGGAAGCGGATGAGTGAAGGCACTCAGCATAGTACCTGCCTCATAGTAGGTGCTCAACAAATGGCAGCACTAGACCAAGAACTGAGGTGTCCCATCTTGGCAGTTAGCCTTCAAACACTCGGGGAAATACCTTTTGACAGCGTGAGCTGTGCTGTGCCTTCACATCAGGTACTTTACATACCTTGTGGTGGTTCTTCAACATTCCTTAGGAATAATTTATTAAAGATTAGGTTAAGATATGGAGAGTAAAAAATAAAGATCAAAAATCCATGCTAGATAAACTTCCTAAACTTGCTGTTTCAGTTTAGGCCCATGCAAACCTGGTCACTAGGATGTATCCTTTTAGAAGCCAATCCCCTTGCTGGTTTTACAGGCCAGGAGGCAATGGCTGCTTTAGGACAGAAGGTAGACACTGTCAGGGGAGAGGCCTCAGCTTTCACCAGACCACTAGCTGAGCCCCAAGAGTAACTTGGCACTCGTTTTCCTAGCTTTGTTAAGAAAAACATTCCACACAAGCTTGTTACAGCTAATTCAACCCAAGGCATCAGCCCTTGCACATTTTTAACCATTTAAGACATAAACATATATTTTTAAAGGTTACTTATTTATTTTGAGAGAAAGCAAGTATGAGTGGGGGGAGGGGGAAGCAGGCAGGCAGAGAAAGAGAGGGAGAGAGAGAAGCCCAAGCAGGATCCATGCTGTCAGCACAGAGCCTGATGCAGGGCTTGATCTCATTAACCGTGAGGTCATGACCTGAGCCGAAACCAAGAGTAGGATGCTTAACTGGCTGAGCCACCCAGGTGCCCCAAGACATATATATTTTTTAAAGTTCAGTGCCCTCTTTTCTTAAATAATTCAGTATTTTCTTAGTGACTTAGGCTTCCTACTAAAACCCCAGGGTGCCCTCAGGAGCCCCACAGTACCTGGGGTGATGCCTCTCCACCAAGTGACTGAGACGGGTCCACTCCTGTAGTTTTCAGCCGATGAGGGGGTAAACCTCAGCAACTACCCCCCTTCCTTCCCAATGTGCCGTTAGTCTGCACTGAAAACAAGAGGATCCTTTGGGTTGAGGGTGCTTTGGATCAAGGGGTGATAATGTCCTTTCTGGCCCGTGTTGCAGCCATCACTCATACCGTCAAATGCTCCCACGAGCGCTCGGTGCACCTCTTCATCGACTCCCTGCTGCATGCCAGCATGCAGAGCACAGCGTACCAGTGCAACGACATGGGCAGCTTCAGCCGGGGCCTGTGCCTGAGCTGCAAGAAGGGCCGCTGCAATGCGCTGGGCTACCACATCCGCCAGGAGGGCCGGAGCAAGAAGAGCAAGAAGCTCTTCCTCACAACGAGAGCACAGTCCCCCTTCAAAGGTAAGTGTGGGAGGCCCACGATGCAGCCACTTGTCTGAAGGGTCGGAAGTTCCCTGAAGTGTTTTCCTGGGGCTCCTTCAGGCTCTGCTCTTTTAGTGCTTCTGAAACCAAAGATTCCAGATGGTGATGTGGATGCAGCCACTCGCTCATGTCTACCTTGCTGCCAAGTGCTAGGAGGAGAAAGCTTGATTCTGGAACAATCCTTGGGTCAGCCCCTCGTCATCCATGTTCACGGTCCCCTAGAATGTTAGATCCAGAAGGCCCTGAGCAGTTACAGGGCCGAACACCCAGGTCTCATTGTGCAGGGACCTGAAGATGTCTTCAAATCCCCACTAGAACCAAGTGCTCTCAGCTCTGCTCAGAGCCTCCTGGAAAAAACAAAAACAAGGCTCCAGGCTAAGGTTTTAGCTTCTCATTTCCTCTAAAGTTTGGATCAGCTGATCTTACGGGGCATCACTGCCACGCGGAGACCCTCCCAAGATGAAGTTTGGCTTCTTCTAGCTTTCCCAGCCAGAGCCTTAACCTCAGGGCAGAAACTGAGCCCCGGGCACTCTGGGTTGAAACAGAGGTCTGAGCTGTGGCCTCGTTTGGGGCTGGAGCCAGCAAGAGAAATGCTCCACTGAAGCCAGAGTCGAGTCCTCCAGGAGTGAACAAGCTGACATCTGTTGCCATTAACATTTCTGTCTAATCCTTTAAACAGCTCGTGAGTGATTTAGTGTCTTACTGTTTCACCGCACATGCTCACCGGTGCCGGGAGGAGCTTGGCACTGTGCTGTTCGATTATTATGTGCAGAGTGTTTGTAGCTGCAGAAGGTGAACGTGCCATCCCCGCCACTTTGCATTTGCACCGCGTTTTATATGAAACCTCAGATGCAGCCCCCAACTCTTTGTGGTCCCCCCCGCAGCAGCCAAGCAAGGTCGGCAGGGCCGGTTATGATCTCATTTTAAAGAGGAGGGGAGCACAGCTTGGGGGGAGTGACCCGCCCACGGCCACACAGCCTGGAAGGAGGCCAAGAGCCAGGTGCATCCGACCCCCACTCTGTGTTCCTTTTATTATCACACTAGCAAGTTCAAGTTCCCAGGCGACTTATTTTTTAGACACAGGATTCCTGTTTATCTGAACCTCTGCTCTCCAGCCAGATTTTCCTTCCGTGAAGCCCGGGAATGACAGAAATCCGCTGCGGGCAGCTGATAGCTTCTGAGAGCATTACAGTGAATGTGGACCTTTCCTGCCTGAGAGACCAGAGGGTCCCCTCTGCAGTCTGACCCTTTGGGGATAGGGGAGGAGAAGGTACGAGGGATCAGGCGAGGGAACTTGGAAGGCCTCCTGCTTAAGGGAGAGCCCTCACTGCAGGCTGCCAATTAGACACTCATTTGGGTTAACCAGCTCCTCTTTTAAATGGCAAAGCTGCCTGGAGTGATTAAGCCCCTCCAATAATCACATTTCTCTGGATCTACTTTAAGTCGTGGAATGTTAGCATTTCTAGAGTCTGTTCTACCCTGCCGTTTCACAGATGCAGACACCCAGGCCCAGACGGGGGAAATCATTCACCCAGAGACACAAAGTAAATTTTTGGCAGCATTTAGATCCGGACCTCCAAACAACTGGCTGAGTCATTTTTTACCTCAGTAATCTGCCCCTGGTCTGTTTGTGTGGGTGAAGGAGGGAGGAGAGAAGAGGGGGAAGGTTTTGTTTTCTCCTTGAGATCAGCTGGGAGGAAAAGAGGCCGTTTTTCACCTTCCAGAGCTGAGGTGTGTGTCTGAAGTGAAGAGCTTGGTCTAGTCCGAGGACATCTACAAGGGGCTTAGAACTGGGGACGTGGTGGGCAGGAGAGGGTGGGGGAGGCAAGCATGCAGAGAAGGAAGAGGGGAAAGAAAGACAGGAGGCACAGCCAGGCTGAGTTCCTTCCTTTTACCAAGGACCCAGGTGCCCAACCACCACGCGCCACTGGTGTGAGCTCACAGGGCTCTTTCCTATGAAGGAGGACCAGAGAAGTGCATTAGGGCAGCACCACCCCACCCCAGCAGCTCCCCAAACCAATGTGTTCATCCGTTCATTCATTCTTCAAGCATAAATTGAGCCAGAATAGGCAGAGTCCCTACCTCATAGGGCGCACTGGAGACCAACCCCTCCCACATGTACACACTCAGCGCAATCCCAGCAAGACGGGCAATGAGTCCCTTGGAGACAAAACTCGGGTGTCTTTACTGCCAACTCATCTTGCTCCAGACACTTCTGAAGCGCACAGGACCCACGAGGCCAGTGATACGAAGGCTGAGAGGCAGGACTGTCTGAAACTAGTCAGAACCCACGTCAACCTCTAACCGAGGCCCCCGGGCCAAGCTGTAACCTGCACTCTACCCTCCCTTCTTTGGGGCCTCCAAACCCTCCCGCATTTTGCTTCAATCCTTCCAGTGAGCAAAATCCTATTCTGTTCACTGGTGGGGAGCAGCTTCCCTGGAGTCACATCAAGCTGCCCTGGGTATGGCCAGAAATTATCCCCAGGTGAGGCTGCCCGGTCGGGAGCAGCTGCTCATGAAACACTGTGGTTCATATAATGCTGTGTCATCCAGTACGGTAGCTGCTCGCCATATGTGGCTATTTAAATTACTTAGAATTAAATACGATTAAAAAATTCGAATGCTCAATCACACTATTCGCCTTCCAAGTGCTCAAATACGTGGCTGCCAGATCAGAGAGCACAGAAATGTATCATGTCCATCACTGCAGAAAGTTCTGTTGATGTAGTAGCATGAGGCCTTTAATCTAGGTCCCCATAACTACATCTCTCTCCACCCATCAAGGTCATGATCTCTGACTTGAGTCCCCCAAACCTATTTCTCTGGCATTTGATGAACACTTACAGATTCTTAAAAGAAGAGATTTGCCCAACCCTGCTTACAGAGAACTCGTAATTCATATTTTTCAAGAACATCTAATTGTATGATATATTTTAGTGCAGGATCAGGCTGGGCAAGATAAACATCGCCTCCTGACTGTAGAGTCACAAAGGGTGACTAACTTAACCCTCCCACCTCTGGCTCCCAAGATATTTCAACAAAGCCATCAAAGGATCTGTTTCCTATAACTGCAGGCTCGCCAGTCCCAGTGCCCACCGGGAGAGCACGCAGCAGCCCAGGAGAATGGGGAGACTGACACAGGCAGTTCACTGTCCGCTTCCATTTTCACTCTCAGGAAGTACCCTCACCAGTCAGGGAGTCTGTGTTTTGCTTTGTCTGTTTGTTTTTATTTGAAAGAGAGAAAGGGAGCACAGGAGCACACTTGAGCAGGGGAGGGATAAGGCA